>NC_137981.1:0-572500 GCF_963924665.1 Micromys minutus | reverse complement strand
TCCACCTCCATCTCCTCCACCTCCTCCACCTCCTCCACCTCCTCCACCTCCTCCTCCATCTCCTCCACCTCCTCCACCTCCTCCACCTCCTCCTCCACCTCCTCCTCCACCTCCTCCTCCACCTCTACCTCCTCCACCTCCTCCTCCACTTCTACCTCCTCTTCCACCTCCTCCTCCACCTCCTCCTCCACCTCCACCTTCTCCACCTCCACCTCCTCCACCTCCACCTCCTCCACCTCCTCCACCTCCACCTCCTCCACCTCTTCCACCTCCTCCTCCACCTCCTCATCCACCTCCTCCACCTCCACCTCCTCCACCTCCTCCACCTCCACCTCCTCCACCTCCTCCACCTCCTCCTCCACCTCCACCTCCTCCACCTCCTCCACCTCCATCTCCTCCACCTCCTCTTCCACCTCCTCCACCTCCTCCTCCACCTCCTCCTCCACCTCCTCCTCCTCCACCTCCTCCACCTCCATCTCCTCCACCTCCTCCACCTCCATCTCCTCCACCTCCTCATCCACCTCCTCCACCTCCACCTCCTCCTCCACCTCCTCCTCCTCCACCTCCTCCACCTCCACCTCCTCCTCCTCCTCCACCTCCATCTCCTCCACCTCCTCTTCCACCTCCTCCTCCTCCTCCTCCACCTCCTCTTCCACCTCCTCCTCCTCCTCCTCCTCCACCTCCTACTCCACCTCCTCCTCCTTCTCCTCCACCTCCTCCTCCTCCTCCTCCTCCTCCACCTCCTACTCCACCACCTCCTCCTCCTCCACCTCCACCTCCTCCTCCTCCACCTCCACCACCTCCTCCTCCTCCATCTCCTCCACCTCCTCCTCTTCCACCTCCACCTCCTCCTCCTCCACCTCCTCCTCCTCCTCCACCTCCTCCACCTCCACCTCCTCCTCCTCCACCACCTGCTCCACCTCCTCCACCTCCTCCTCCACCTCCTCCTCTTCCACCTCCTCCACCTCCTCCTCTTCCACCTCCACCACCTCCTCCTCCTCCACCTCCTCCTCCTCCACCTGCTCTTCCTCCACCTCCTCCTCCTCCTCCACCTCCTCCACCTCCTCCACCTCCTCCACCTCCTCTTCCTCCACCTCCTCCTCCTCCTCCACCACCAGCAGCACTTCCAAGTCTCCCCTTCCCTTCCCTTTGTTCATTAGGCTAACTATTCATTCATCAGCAATGTTGACTGCCAGGTTCAGCAAATAAAGACAGGACACTCAGTTCAATTTGGAGTTGAGTTAAACAACCTCTTTAATATAGGTATGCCCAAGCATTGTGCTAAATACGTCTTGTCTTTTGGCTGGCAGCCACATCAGGAATCAGCATCACTGTAAAACCTGGCAGTTTGGCTAACAATGGTGATAGAGATGAAGGGGAAGAAGAAAAAGGCTCCCCTGCTCACCCTACATCCCTACAGCAGTGAGATCTGGTTGCCTGGACTTGGCCTCAGTCTTCTTTGGGAGCCTTTTTCATCCATAACAACCTGGGCACCCAGGAGGTGGTCGGGCCCACCAGAGGGAAGCATAAAGAACAAAGAGAAGTAAAGGCTAACGAGCCCTCATGTGAGTCAGAGTGTTCTGGGTGGCTGTTTGCAGTGGAGCGGACCCCTGTTAGCTTTGTGTCTGTCTCTCCATCCCACCACCCTCCACCTCAGACCACAAGGTCCCTGTGAAGCAGAAATGACACACTTCAGCCACATGAGCATGAGAATGGCAGGCTCTGTGAGGAGCAAAGCCTTGAAGATGCCAGTGTGGGGAGGCACTCCCAGAGGTGCTATGGACATCTGGAAGAGTGACCAGATGGCTGGAACCACACTCTCATGGCCCCTCAGAGCTGAAGGCTCCCTGGGGACCCCAGGAGGCAGGCACCCCACTAAGGCAGCTGTGCATGATTCTCTAGACTCAAGATTTGCCTGGGTAGAGAAGGAAAATCTATGCATCAGCCAAACAGGAAAATCAGGTCCACTCTGCAGCTCACCCTCTCTGTCTCTTTCTGTCTCTCTGTCTCCCCCTTCTCTCCTCTCCTCTTTCTCTCCCTTCCTCCTTCCTCCCTCCCCCTCCCTTTCTGCCTTCCTCTGCCCCAACACATCCCCTGATCCCCTTTCCTCCCTTTCACTTCCCTCCCCTTCCCTGCTCTCTCCCTCCCTTCCCCACCTTCCTCCTGAACTCTTCTCTCTCTCCCCACTGCCCTCCCTCCCTCTCTCTCTCTCTCTCTCCCCCCTCTCTCCCCCCTCTCTCCCTCTCTCTCCCTCCTTCTCTCCCCCACTCCCTCCCTCCCTCCCTCCCTCCCTCCCTCTCTCTCTCTCCCCTCTCTCTTCCCCCTCTCCCTCTCTCTCCCTTCTTCTCTCCCCCACTCCCTCCTTCCCTCCCTCCATCTCTCTTTCAGCCCCACCCCTTTTCCCTAGGCTCTTTATTCCTGGTGTTAAGCTTTTTTCACCAGCTAAGGTTGGTAAGTGTCCTCTAGCTGTTCCAACTCTGAAATAAATCCCTAAGCAGCCCCTCTCCTCTGTGGCCAGTTGCTGGTCCCAGACCCTTTCTACATTTGTCACTGCCAGCAAGACACCCTTCTGCAGAAGAAACCTGATAGGCAGGAGTTTTCAACCCATCCCCCACTTCCAACCATGGAGCCACTTAGGTGAGTTTGACAAAAGTGTTTTTCTTTTTATAAGATTCCTAATTACCTGCTGTTCCCAGCCTTCTCTTTAATCAGCTTCCAAAACTCTGCAGGGAGCTACAGAACCAGAGAAAGGAATCTGGTTCTCACCAGGATGAGAGCAATGCCTGTGGGTGTCCTTGGATGTCATCATCCTCTGTGCCATTATGACTTTCCATAATTATAGAGAAAGCCTAGGACTCCAAAGATCTCGCTTGTCTTTAGCCCCTTGAGTGTCTACACATGTCTCTTGGTCTTGACGGGCCTTCCGTGTCACCCAGGGACTAAAGCTGACTGGTCACAGCATCACCAGCTGGCCTGCAGAAGGCTTATGAGAACTCCAGATTCTGAGTCTCCTCCCAGGCGGCCCCGAAACCCACACACATGTCAATCCCACATCTGAGCTTTGCTTCGCCTTCCTGCCCATCCTAACCTACTGCACAGAATAAGTCCATTAGCACAGTCTGCCCTTCTTTCCCACCCTCTCAGGCTTACCTATCCTGAAATTTCCCCTTCTGCCTGTGTGCTTATGACCTCCCTCCCAAGGCACAGGAAGGGGCTCTCTTGATTCCCTAAAGCAGTTTATAAACCCCACATGAGAGAACTGTTCTCTCTGTATCGCAAACGCTGAAGAGCTGGCACTCGTAGGCTCTGTCCCAGCACACTTTCCAAAGTGTTTACTCTTCCCCAGACTTGGTGTGAAACACTCATGGCTATGAAGCATAAGGATCTGAGTTTGGATACTCAGAGCCCGTGTGAAGAGATGTGTGTGGTGCTGTGTGCTTGTGAGCACAGTGCTGGAGAGGAGGGAAACCTCTGGAACTCACTCACTAGCCAGCCAGTCTAGCCAAAGTGATAGGCTTCCGGCTCTGTGAGACAACACATCAAAAAGATCATTCACCAATCAAGACAGCTCTAGTCCAGAGATGCAGGGATGAATCAATATATGCAAATCAATAAATGTTACAAGTCACATGAATGCACTCAAGGGCAGAAAGCAAGCAGTCATTTAGATAGACACAGAAAAGACTCTTGTCAAAGATTCAACACCCCTTCATGTTAAACTTCTGGAGAAACTCAGAATAAAAGAAACATATTTCAACATAATAAAAGCTATAAACAACAAGCCTACATCCAACATCATATTAAAGGGAGAAAGACTCATAGAATTTTTTCATCAAAATAAAGTCTACTTTTCCAACTGCTGCTCAGTATGCTTCTGGAATATCAACTATAGCAAGAGAAGCAAATAAAAAGACTACAATTAGGAAGGAAGACTCTGAAGTGTCTTTATTTGCAAGTGATATGATTTTATACATAAGAAACCTAAGCACTTAATTAAAAATGGAAAACATTATCAAGAATGTGTAAGATACAAAGTTAACACATAAACATTAGAGACTTTCCCACATATGAACACACAGAGAAGAAAACCAGGAGAACAATTCAACCCATGGCAGCCTCAAGCAAAACATCTCAGAATAAACCTAAGCAAGGAGTGAAAGTCGTCTACAGGGAAAAGTTTAAAAGTTTAAAATACTGAAGGAGCAAATTAAAGCAGACACATGCTTGTGGTCATTTGTAAGAATGGCTAGCCTACCAAAAGTAACCTATAGATTCAGTGTAATTCTAACCCAAATTTAAGACCACGGTTTTCATAAATAAAATGAAACGTTATAATTCTATGAAAGACCTCAGAAAGCAAATGCTATCCAGAGAAAAGAGAGTAGGGCTGAAGGCAGTCTGCTATACCTGATTTAGTTATATCACTGAGCAATAAAGATATTGTGGTATGCACAAAACATACATAGATATCAGTGGGTTCAAATAAAGGATCTCACCAAGTCCACACAATACACCCAACCACCTGAGGTTTTACAAAGACATCTAAAATACATATTGGAGAAAAGACAGCATCTTCAACAAATAGAAAACTGAAGTCTGTACATAAAAAAAATGAGACTAGACATGTACAACTCTAAATAGATCATGGTTCTCAACATATGACCTAGAACTCTGAAGGTACTAGAGCAGAAAGCAAGGAGTACTCAGGCATAGGAAAGGACTTTCTGAATGGGAACCCAGTGAGGATATACAGCCAGTGATCAACAAACGAGACTGCATGACATTGGAAAGCAAATGAAACTGTCAAGTAAAGTGGTAGACTACAAAGTGGAAGGAAATCTTTGTCATCTATACATCTAGCAGAGAATTATATCTTCAATGCAGGAAAATAAAAACTCAAGAAACTAAATATCTCAGTTAGGGTTTTACTGCTGTGAACAGACACCATGTCCAAGGCAACTCTTATAAGGACAACATTTACTTGGGGCTGGCTTGCAGGTTCAGAGGTTCAGTCTGTTATTAACAAGGCAGGAACACAGCAGCATCCAGGCAGCCATGGTGTATGTGGAGCTAAGAGTTCTACATCTTCATCTGAAGGATGCTAGCAGAATAACTGACTTCCAGGCAGCTAGGAGATGGGTCTCAAAGCCCACGTACACAGTGACATACCCACTCCAATAACGCTGCACCTCCTAATAGTGACATTATAAAAGTCAATTATATATGCCAAGTATATTCAAACCATCACACTAAACATCAAGAAAACTAACAATCCAGTGGTAAAAAATAGGCCATGATACTGAACAAAGATTTCTCAACTGAGAAATACAGGGAGATGGTTCAGTGGTTGAGAGCACTGCTGCTCTCGCAGAGATCCCAGGTCTGTTTCTAGTACCTATACAGTTGCACACAACCATCTATAACTCGGGTTTTAAGGGATCTAGCATCATATTCTTGTCTCCATGGGTACCAAGCATGCATACAGTGCACACACATACATTCAGGTAAACACTCATACATATAAAATTTAAAAGTCTTTTTAAAAAGAAATACAAATGACTAATAAACATTCTCTTGAAGTGTTCAACATCACTAGCCATAAGTAAAAAACTAAAACTACTACACCATTCCAACCTTCTGCAGTCTGAATGGCCATCTCCAAGAACAAAAGTCAGGACAAAAGAATGTGAGGAAAAGGAAACCCTTACCCCTGGTGATGGAAGTGAACTGGTACAGCCACTGTGGGAACCAGTGTAGTTTCCCAACCGGGTAAAAGCAGAAACCACTCTGTGAGCTGGGCAAGCCACTCCTGGGCATACACACCAGATGACTCCATATCCTACTACAGAGATACACATTTGCCCACTTCCCATCACTGCTGTTCTGTTCACAATAGCTAGAAAATGAAATCCACCTAGATGTCCATCAGCTGATGAACAGATACACAATGGGATATTCGTTCAGCCACAAAGAAAAGTGAAACTATGAAATTCACAGGAGCTGGAAACTGATGGACTAAGGGAGACAAATACTGGTATTCTTTCTTCCGTACACATCTGGTTCAGAGTTTTAGATTGTTGCCTACTCTCGGGTATCTGTAGAGGTCAGGAAGCTAGGACAGATCCATGAGTGTAGGAGGAGGAGGGGCTTTAAAAGGGAATAGAACACAAGTGATGTGTAAGTAGATGGGGAATCTGAGAATAGGGTGGGAGTTGAGATGAGGAGAGGATGAAGCTGAGGAAAATCCTGGGGTTAGAAAGGTTTAGTCAGGGATAGGATGGAGAGGGGAAGATGGGTAGAAGAAGGATTAACCAAACAAAGGGTGAGTGAAAAGTTCCAAGGACACCTACTACTTTGTGAGCTAAATTTTATTTTAAGCTAATTTTAATTTAAAGACTTATGGAGGTAATCATCAGAGGTAGATAATGCTTTCCCAAAAGCTGTACATTATTATTACAAAAGCAAAACAAAAAATAACACCAGGCATGAGACACATCAGTATGACCCTCCTAACAATACAGGTGGTTGTCATTTCGGTTGTTCCCCAGAAATCAGTGGTAAACGAAATCAGTGTGGACTAATCTGAAAACTGTCCTGTTGATTAGATGTCATAGTTCAGGAAAATTCAGCATAGGCTGCTATAGGGGCAGGGAAGTTGTCAATGGTCCATAGCGGACATGGACCCTAAATGTATACCACAGCTCTTCCAACAATGTGTGCCAACAACAACAACAAAACTCACAAGATTGTTGAGCACTTGGCTCTAAACAGGAATCAACTGTAAACCTCAAGGCTCTGGGAACACCAGGGAGAATGGGTGAAATGGTCTGGAGCTGCGCTGGATGGGGGTCTGCTGTGAAATGCTACATTCAGGACACACTCACAGCAGCTAGCTTAGTCATCTGGGCTCAAACCAGTGACATTTCCAAAATGGTGGCTGGGAAAGGAGAGCCATTTCTCTTCATGGGTGTAGCCACTGGCAAATTGCCAGTAAATCAGTAAATAACCCTACACCTCTGTGATCTGAGCCACAGTAATTAAACTCAGTAGGTTGCTTTCTGTTTTGTTTTGTTTTTTAAAAGATATGAAAATAGGAGGGAGTGTACTGGAAAGAATTCCAGAGGAAGTGGGAAGGGAACAAAGACCAGATAAGGTGACTCTGATCAAGATACAGTGTATACATGCATGAATGTGTCAAGGAATAAACTTTAAAAATCATTTTTTTAAAAAAAGGTGAAAAAAACAAAAGTCTTTTCAGAAAGATATCCAGCATCAGCCTCTTGTCTACACACACACACAGGCACACACACTCACTCTCACACACACACACCTTAAGGCACCATTCCCTTGGGTCCTCACTTAGGTGCTCCGTCATCACAGAAAGCGTACACGAAATAAGTGTGTTGGCATTACTTTTGTCTGTCTGTCTCTTGCTACACAGGACAAAAGGAAAGAGAATCTTCTTTTCCTACAGGCAAGATAATGTTTGTGAAGCTGTCATAGCATAGGCTCAGTCAGTGTTCCTGGAGCTCCTGAAATAAGAGATACAATGACTATTTTACACCTATTGGAATGTCCTTGGGGACTTTTGATAGTGATGGCGAACAGCAGACCCCTTGTCATCTCTGCAAGCAATGAGCATCATGAGGTACCGTAACTATAGTAACCACTGAAGAACCATGTTTTGGGTTTCTGACAGCGCGCGCGCACACACACACACACACACACACGCACACACACACACACACACACACACACACACACACATACGTCACTTCTCTCCTGTTCTTGTCATCCAGTCTGAGATGGCTGGGTGAGATCCCAGCTTGTCCTCTGCCTCTACCTCTGCCATCAGCATCACAGACCTAGACCCACTTAGAAGCCTGTCAGCCCCCGTTTTCCTCGACTGTGGACCAAAATAGACAACTCTGATTCAGGACTGCTATGGCAGTCAAATAGGACAATTGAGAAATGGAAAAAGTTCGATAATGCAGTGCCTGGCATGAAGTCGGTGCACAGCAAATTGGTGACTCTTATTATAATAACTAATTGCTGTACTGCTGATTTGAAAGGATAAATATAGAATTGAAGTGTTGGCAGGCAGCAGGGAACCAGGCTGAGGGGCTGATGACTTGACGGTTCCAACCAGACCTCTTGAAACATCCATTTATTTTGGTTGGTCATTGAATGTTGTCCATGTTGGTAATTGCTATAAATAATTAGGGAACAATAGTTTTCCATGACATTCTTGAGGCCCTTCTGTGATTAGAGAAGCATATCTTTTTATAACTCTTTCTGTAGTAAGCCACACAAAATCTGAACCCTTAACACCATAAAACTAGGTTGGCAACGAGATGTAATTACACTAAATAATAAGACAGAAAGTAATGACTCGGTTTCATTAACTACTTAAGAAATAAGAGTTGGGAGAACTGACATCCTCGTTTGGCTGGATATGTTTTACTAAATTTTGTTATGGAGGTAGGCTTGAGAAGGAAATATGCACAAAACACAAAGGAATACTTCAATCACACTTCCCCAAGTGAGCGTCCCTTTGTAACCATACAGCCAAGAAATAAAACATCACTGTATTCAGAGGCCCCTCATGCCCCTTCCTGGCAAAACTTCCCCAGAGCTATATTAAAGGTATGGTGGTCCCAGTCTTGTCATCACTGGAAGGTGCTGGAACCTTTAAGAAGTGTGGCTTGTGGCTGATGAGATGGCTCAGTGGTTAAGGGCATTGACTGCTCTTCCAGAGGTCCTGAGTTCAAATCCCAGCAACCACATGGTGGCTCACAACCATCTGTAATGAGATGTGATGCCCTCTTCTGGTGTGTCTGCAGACAGCTACAGTGTGCTCATATAATAAAATAAATAAATCTTAAAAATAAAAGAAGTGTGGCTTGGCTGTACATCTTTCAGTCAGGAGGTGTTCCCTCCCTCATACAGGAGCCCCCTACCTGTCTCCCTCTCCCCTCCACAGACTTTTTTCTTTTTCTTTTTTCTTTTGCTTCCTGGACACTAGAGGAGCAGTTTGGTCCCACCAATCATTGCCCACAATGTACTGCCTCATCATAGGCCCCAAAGCAACAGTCAATCCATCGGCTGAAACCTCCAACACCATGAGCAGAAACCTTTCCCTCTAGAAGTCGGCACTCCCAGACACTTACCATAATGACAGAAAGCTAATTAACACTGTATGTTTGATTTCATTTGAAATGTATACAATTGGGCTAGAGAGATGGCTCAGCGGTTAAGAGCACTGGCTGCTCTTCCAGAGGTCCTGAGTTCAGATCCCAGCAACCACATGGTGGCTCACAACCCTCTGTAATGAGATCTGATGCCCTCTTCTGGTATGTCTGAAGACAGCTACAGTGTGCTTATATGTAATTAATATTTAGAAAGAAATGTATACAATTGTGCAAACACTGCTATGTCCCATTTTCACATCCTTTCCACCGTCCTAAACAATTCCCTGGTTCACACTCCTCTGTGCTGAAGGATAGCCTTGGTCCCAGGCAAGCACTAATGTGTTTTCTCTCTAGAGAGCTTTGCCGTTACTAACTAGAATTTTCATTTCAGTGGGAGAACACAAGCATAGCCTTCTTCACAAGCAAGTGGCTTTGTGATCACAAAGTCTGTCGATCAGCATTTCCCAAACTTGGCATGTGACACAGCTTTTAGATGGTATTTGGACAACTATGGGACAGCCTGATATGTGTTTTTAGTAAGTAAAGAGGGAAATTTTTATAAACCCTGAAGAAAAACTAGTTGGTTAAGTGTTTCTAATAAGATATGTGAGCTAACTAGCAGGTGGAGGCTATGGTGTCACAGACAGTACTATTAAACTTGGAGTATGTTTAAAGGTTAACGTACAAAACCTTGCTGGCCAGGCACCGTGGCACACACCTTTAATCCCAGCACTCGGGAGACAGAGAAAGTCATCTCTGTGGTCTGCAGAGCTAGTTCTAGGACAGCCAGGACTACAGAAAGAAACCTGTCTCAAAACAAACAAATCAATGGAAGAGAAACTTGACGAATAACAGTACAGAAAATGAGATATAAATTCTTATACATGTGATCGGCGCCAGCAACACAGGAAGTGTCCATTCAGAGAGAGCCGGGCCCTATGAGCCCTGAAATTCTGCATCCTTCAATACATAGCCTTTAAAAAAAGAATCCAAGATTTACGTCCACTGAGGTATTTTGACATTTTTCACTGAGTGCCTTCTATGTGCTAGATGTTAGATAAGTGTTCATTTAAAAATTCTACTTAAATGTCATTTTATATTTATATTATAGATAGCTCTTAAAGTAGAGTAGCAATGCAAATCAACTATGAAGCTTGGCATGTTAGCTCATGTCTATAATCTTAGTACTCTGGAGGTTGAGGCAGGAGGATTGCTATGACTTTGAAGCTGGTCTAGGCTCCACAGTAAGTTCTAAGATGTCAACCTTTAAACACACTCCAAATTTAACAATACTGTGGCACTATATCCTCCACCTGCTAGCTAGTTCAAAAAACGAGCGTGTGTTTGTGTTATGTATGTGCTTGAATGTGTGTGGTTTGTATGTGTGATATGTCTGTGAGGTGTGTATGTGTGTATGTTTCTAGGAGCCAGGAAGAGATTGCTCAATAGTTTTAACACTGGACACATAAATGCCAGGTGTGTGTCTGTATATAAGCCCGCCTGTAATTCCAATTTTGTCTTCCTGGAAAACAAACTGCCTCACAAGATTATGGATATCAAACTCTGGACTTGTTGAGAAACCCTGCCTCAGCTGAAGAAACTGGAAGAGCTATAGATACCAACACGCACACACACATGTGCCTTCACTCATACAAAAGCACAAATACCACATGGACACACCACACACACATAGACACACACACATACACGCACACATAAAAAATTAAAAAATAATAATTGAAAAGAAAATGTCAGCCTTAGAAACATGACAAAGTGCTGGGCTGTGCCTTTCACAAGCCAGGCACTGAAAGGATGAAGAAGCATGCAGGAGAAGACCCTGGCCCTCAGAGAGTGAGGCAGAAGTGGTATCAGTAATATTAGTAATAAAGCATGAGGAACAGTCTCCAGGGCATACAGTCACAGGCAGCAGGACATGGTCACATACACTCAGGGACCACTACCACAGAGTCTGGGTGAGCAAGAGGAGTTATTGTGCAGGGATGTGGAGGAAAGTGGGTTTGTCTGGTGACAGATCTGGCCCCAGGGGGAGATAGCATTTTGGCCTGGAGAGTAGGCAGTGGTGACAGTTCAGCAGAATCAGAAGCTGCTGCATATTCCAGAATCCCTCAGGACACTCACTAGCTGGCGCAGAGTGGTAAAGAGCAAAGAGTTGGTGACAAGATTGAAAGGACTGGTATCAATCTTGGCCACTCACAAACAACTATGGGTCATTGGACATCGTAAAGAACAAGTCTGCTGGGTACACTAGCACACATTTCTAATTCCAGCCAGTCTCAAAAAAAAAAAAAAGGAAAAAGAAAAGCAAGGGGGAAAGATAAAAAATGGGACAGTGAGAGCAAAGGCAAGAGCATTGATACTTAGCCTATTTTAATAAAAGGATGGATGGATAGATAGATTGATAGATAGATAGATAGATAGATAGATAGATAGATAGATAGATAGATAGATAGATAGAGATAATGGAACACATGGAGGTCCATTCCTACAGCATAAGAAGGTCTAACATCAAAGTTAAGTCTTAGATATTCCCAACTTCTGATAAAAATTAGGGGAAGCATCTCAAATGATTTACTAAGGCCCCTGTTGCCTCCCCGCACACATGCAGCAGACCTGCAGCTTGGTCTTCATGTGGGTTCCAAACAACTGGAGCGGGGACTGTCCCAAAAGCTGTTGCCTGTACTCGGGATATGGTCTAGCTGGCTTGTCTCAGTGGGAGAGGATGCAGCTAACTTTACAGAGATTTGATGTGCCAGGCTGGGGGGATACCCAGGGGAACCCCATCTGCTCAGAGAAGGGGAGAGGGATATGGGGAAGGACTGGGGAGGGGGAGGCTATGGGAGGGGTGGCCTGGAAGGCAGTCAGTGGAATGTAAAGTAAATAAATAAATAACATTACTGTCAATCAGCTTTCTTTTTACAGGTAACAGGCATGCTTTCTACCTAACCCTGAGCAGTAGCCTTCACTTTTGAGAAAGAAAATCCACAGAATTATTCCAATAAACCAATCACTTTCTTTCTTTTTTTTCAATCACTTTCTTCTACAAGAGCTAAAAGGCAGCTCATCCTCTTGATGAGCTCTTTGCCGACTCTGTGTACCCACTCTGTTCCAAGTATAATTCCCCTGTGGCATGTGGTACCTCGTCCCCAGAACTATGTAACTAATAAATGTTTATTGATCTCACCGTCAGGGGCAGCAGCTGCGTGTTTGGTCATCCTAGTGCCTCAACAGCAATTTTCTCACTCACAGGGTAGACGGCAGCACCAAAACAATCCACTTTTTCTGTGCTAACAGACACTGGATTTTGTTCAAGAAGCTATCCGCCCCAGCATGCCCTAGGAAGTGGCCCTGTCCTCCTGGCTCAGAGGTTTGTCCTACCTGTGCTAATTCCGTGCCACTGATCCTGCCGGGCTGCAGCAAAGGACTCAGTTCTGATTAAAATCGCAGTGAGACCTGATGGATAGCCTCTGGAACGGTCTTTCAAGTTCTAAAGAGGGTAACACCGACACAGAAGAGTCTCCCTGCGTGTAAATTAGCCCTCTTATCTGAGCTTTCGTTGTCTTTAAGTAACCATGTCTAAAAACACTAAATGGAAAATTCCAGACATGAACATCTCATAAGTCTTAAACTGTTGCTATTCTGAGCACGAAATTTTGTGTCAAACTTCTCTGACCTGCATGGGTCACAAACCAACCCATTGTCCAAGCCCCCACACCCAGCAGCTTTCTCTTCTTCTCCTTTCTCATCCTCTTTAGAGAGCATAACAGCAGTCTCTTACTTTTTTCTGAAACATTTGATGTGCATATGAAATTTAATCCCAGTACTTGAGAGGCAGAGGCAGATGGACCTCGGTAAGTCTGAGGCCAGCCTGGTCTACGTAGAAAATTTCAGGACAGCCAGAGCAGTGAAACTTATCTCCAACAAAAAGCCCCACAAAACTGTCTGCAATGCAAAACTAGGGCTGCACAGATAATTCAGCTATTACAGTGTTTGCTGGGAAATCCTGAGAAACAGAGTTCAAATCCCAGCACTTATAGAACAAGCCAGACATCCAATGAACAACTTTACCTTGGCTCAAAACACCCATGAGAAGGTGGCAGGAGCTGACTGTCTTCATGCCTAGTTAAGAAAATACAAGCCCTGGTTTCTGGGAGAGATTTGGCTCAAATGAATAGGCAGTGATAGAGGGGACACTTGATGACGTCTTTTGATGTGGGCATGCACATGCACAAATACGAAAAACACACCCACACATGTGCATGGATACTCAGTGCACACATAAACAAATAACTAAACATGTGAGCAGAGAGGGGGGTGCACTGGAGCACGCACACGTTTTGAAATAAAATGAAAATTAATGTAACGTTGCTTGAGATGTGTGATCAATTAATCAATCAACAGCATTTACTGAGCTTGTAGCACGGGCCTGGCAGCTGGGAGGACTGTTGGGTAGTGTGTTTTCTTGTCTAGAGCGCAAACAGCAGGACAATAGTGCAAACTGCAGCATGAGATGAGACTGGCCATCAAAATGGAATTTTAACCCCCCAGCAAACTGACAACTCCAGTATTTTAAAGACTTTAAGATGTAACAGCACTGCTTATAAATAGGATTGGACTCTGG
Source organism: Micromys minutus (assembly GCF_963924665.1). Lineage (NCBI taxonomy): Eukaryota > Metazoa > Chordata > Mammalia > Rodentia > Muridae > Micromys > Micromys minutus. Next base: position 558,670 of record NC_137981.1, on the reverse strand, counting down.
ACTCAGGAAGCCTGGTGTTCAAACCCAAGCTCTGGCGTGCATGACCTTGAATGAGTTCCTTATCCTACTGAGCATCAATTCTCTGTTCTATAAAAAGGAAATATTTCATTCAAAAGGCTACAGCTTCAGGTCCACTTTGGACTCAGCTGATAGTACCAAACATTACTTTTTATCTTCATGCACGAGTGTAGACGCACACACACAGTTAAGCACAGGCACACATGTTCAAGACACCCTTGAATGCTATTCCTCAGACCACCCACCCGGTTCTGAGAGAGGGCATCTGGAGATCATTAACTCGACTAAACTGTCTGGCCAGCAACCTCCAAGGGCCCATCTATCTCTGCCTCCCCAGCACTAGGATTAAAAGTACACACTACCACCTCTGACTGTGTGTGCATGCATGTGTGTGTGTGCGCATTTGTGTGTTAAAGTGTGTGTGCTTGTGAGTATATAAATGTGTGTGTTAGTGTTTGTATGTCTCTGTGTGTTAGTGTGTGTATATTAGTGAGTGTGTGTTAGTGTGTTTGAGTTTTTGTGTATTAGTATTTGTGTTAGTGTGTATGAGTGTGTGTGAGTGTGTATATGTTAGTGTGTGTATGTTAGTGTATATGTGTGAATGTGTGAGTGTGTGTGTCTGTGTGAGTTAGTATGTATATGTCAGTATGCATGAGTGTGAGTATGTATGAGTGTTTTGTGTGAGTGTGTCTGTATGTTAGTGCATTCATGTGTGAGTGTGTATGTGTGTGTGACTGTGTGAGTGTATGTGAGATTGTGTCTGTATGTTAGTGCTTATATGTGTGAGTGTGTGTGAGATTGTGTATTAGTGTGTGTTTGTTAGTGTGTGTGAGTGTGCGTATGAGTCCATGTGTATGTGTGAGTTCATGGGAGAGCCTGTGAGTGTATGTGTGAGTGTTATGAGATCAGAACTTGGGTCCTGTGGTTGCACAGCAAGTGCTTTACCAACTAAGCTATCGGCCACTTAAAGGTAATTTACTGTCACTGTAAGCAGATATCTCCCATGCCCCATCTAGAGACCCAGAGCTGGCATCAAAGGAAGAGCTGGCACCAGACTGGAATCATGGTGGAAAGTGTTGATCCACACTGCTGGTTCTTTGTGTTTGCCTTCCTCACTTCCAGTGAAGAAGAAAGCTGTGCTAGCCATGCTGGCCTGAATCTTACACTTGGAAAGCTGAGGCAGAAGAGACAAGGGCAGTTCAAGGGCAGCACCTAGGCCGCATACCATGTTAGAGACTGTCCTTGGCTATGTCATTTGACCTGAGGGGGTGGGAACGAGAGGGAGAGGAAAAGGGAAAAGCAAAAAAGGAAGCTGGCTCTAGGAAACTGTTGGAAGTCTGTAAAAGGTGTTCAAGCAGCGTCTGGGCAGCCTCAGAAAGGCAGGAATGTAGCAGGAGGCCCTGGAGCCCAGAGGCCCACTGAAGATCAAGACACTTCAACCAGCTACAGGGACTGATGACCCAAAGAGAACACGTTCTTCTCCCCTTCCTTGGCCTCACCTCACTCCCAGCACTATGTGAAACCCACACCTGTGCAGATACACAGGAAATCCCTCCGTCATAGTTTTACCTCAGACTAGCATGATGGGGTCTACTCAGAGTTTAGCACTAGAAAGGCAAGCTTTGTTTCTTACCCACTGAGTTATGGACTGGGCTTCAGACCGGTTTCCGCTAGTATGAACAATTCAGAGTTGCTTGTTCCAGGAGGCAGGATGGGTAAGACGTAGCAGAGCCAGTGAAGCCACTGACTAGTCACTAGGAGGGAGTCCTAGCAGCCTGGTCCTAGAGACTGCTGGTATGGGCTTGAGCACAGACAAAGAAACAAGAGAGAGCACAAACGAACAATTAAAAAAATAAACAACCTACAGCTGTTTGCTGCAGCTCACACTCAAACCGAATTAAATGCTGAGACCGGGGTTAGCAGCTCGAGTTTAGCAATTAAAACTGTTAGGCACCTACACCTTCTCGGTTTAAAGTGACGAAGGCATACAGCTTGTGAAGCTGTAGATTTGACACCACAGCCTTCTGTACAAACATCTGACTCTATCTGAACACGGGGGGGGGGGGGGGGGGGGCATGCTCAGGTTTCCCTGTTAGCCCCCAAGCCTGCTGTGAATGTCTGTTCCTTCCCAGAAGCAAAATGAATAAAGCAAATCTCTTTAAAGCAGGACCAACAGCCCTTAAGCCCCAGTTTATGAAGGTTCAAGCCCTAGAGGGAGGCCCTCTGTTCCGGCAGTGCACTGTGAGGAGTGAGCAGCCAGAAGCTAGAAATCGGTGTGCTCATCACCATGACGTTTACATTCTGAGAGCCCAGGGGAGATGGGTCTGTGAGGTGATAGACTTTTTGTAGAGCAAAGCCTGGGTATGTTCAAGTTCCTGAAACAAAACGGCACCCTTCTTTGCAGCCTAGTTGCAGGTCTATCTGAAAGGTCAGAGCAAGGAAAAAGCTCTTGTTGCAAGGACAGTTTCAGGGCTTGCAGGGGGCCACTGTAGCATCTTATGAATTAGCAAAACTCAGGTCGAAGGGAGCTAGGAAGCCCCAGCCAAATATGTCACACTGCAGCGTGGCAGGTGCAGCAAGCTTTGAAGGCAGTCCTGACTTGGGTGTGTTCATTCACTTAAAAAATCATTTGACTGTTATTTGAAAGCCTCTGTGGTCCTGTGGATCATGATGGGACGCAGCAAACATGCTCCAAATTACTTCTCACCATCATCCAGAAGCAGGAGTCTCATGCTCTCCGAGTCAGTGGGACAAGCCCATAAAGCCCTATGGTAGTATTTGTAGGAAATCAGAATCTTTAGCATAAGGACAGTGATGCTGGAGGCAACTAACAAAAGGCAGATGTGTGAGCTCTTGACCTTGCTCTTCTTGCCAGAAACCAGGTTTACAAAGGCAAAAGTCAGTTCACCCAGTTTTCCTACCAGGAAGGTCAAAGACAACTTTAGGTTGTTCCTGTCCTGGCAATGGCACCAAAAAATCTATATATTAGGGTTTTCCTTCTGTGAACAGACACCATGACCAAGACAACTCTTATAAAGGACAACATTTAATTGGGGCTGGCTTACAGGTTCAGAGGTTTAGCACATTATCATCAAGGCAGGAGCAAGGCATCATCCAGGGAGGCATGGTGCAGGAAGTCATACCTAGCCATAGCATAGTACAAAATACATTTAGTCCAACTTCAGAAGTTCCACAGTCTAGAAGAGTTTCAACAATGTTAAAAGTTCAAAGTCTCTTCTGAGATTCATTTAATCACTTAACTGTAATCCCATATAAAATTAAAATAAAAAAGCAGATCACATACCTCCAGCATCCGGATATTCATTACCATTCCAAAACTTCATAGTGAGGAAATACTGGACCAAAGCAAGACTGAAAACCAGCTGGACAAACTCCATGTCCATCATCAAAGCACTCTTTTAAATATCCAGCCCCCCTTTAAAGATTTATTTATTTATTATATATATGCACACTGTATCTGTCTTCAGCCACACCAGAAGAGGGCATCAGATCTTATTACAGATGGTTGTGAGCCACCATGTGGTTGCTGGGAATTGAACTCAGGACCTCTGGAAGAGCAGTCAGCACTCTTAACCACTGAGCCATCTCTCCAGCCCAAATCTTCAGCCCCTTTCATCCTTGTTGAGTACTATTGGCAGATCTGGCACTCAGCAACAACAACCTACATTCTCTTGGGCTGGTCCCACTCCTGTTAGCAACTTTCCTAGACAAGTATCCTATGGCTCTGACATCCCTAACATCTTGGGGTCTCCAAGGCAACTTCAACTTCACAGATTCTTGCTCCAGAGTCTGGGATTCACATATTATGTGTGATCTTCTGGACTCCTCCAAAGGGCTAACTAAGGTCACTTCTCCAGCTCTGCCTTCTGTGGCACTCTTGGTTCTGGTTGACTCCACCCCACTGCTGCTGCTGTTCTTGGTGATCACCCCAGGTATTGGGCATCTCTAAAACACTGGAGTCTTCCACTGCAACTAGGCTTCACCAATAGCCTCTCATAGGCTCTCTTTGTAGTGCAAAGCCTCAACTTCTTCCCATGATTCCTTCAATTCTGTGCCATCTACTGCAACTAAGGCTGCACCTTCACCAATGGCCTTCCGTGGCCTCTCCCAGAGCCTCTCCCCAGCTGCTCTCAAAACCCCTTCATACCTTCAACACCAGGACTACCTGGCTGACTCTTAAGCATTACCTAGTCCAGGTACCAGAATGAAATACAACCTTGGTCATCTCTGGAGCACAGCCTCTTTGTGCTCTCAGAAAACATTTCTCAGATTTCACCCCAGTGATGCTGGTCTCTTCTTAATCACTGCTAGTCTCTTAGCTTTAGCTAACCAGCATCAGTGATCTCAGAAGTCACTTCTATTCTTGTCTCTAAAGCCAAAGCTACTTGGTCAAAGGTTGTAGGCAAGCTAGTATTTCTCTGCCATAGATTTACCTTCCCACAAGTCACCAAGCCCAGAGTCAAAGCCTCCTTCTCTAAAGGGTTACAGCTGTAGAAAATGATATTTGGAGAGGTTTTTTTTTTTTTTTTTTTTTTTTTTTTAATGAAAGCAGGAATTTCTACCCTTTAACAATCAGATCCTATTTAGAGCCTCACTCTACTGATTTATGTTTTGTACAAATATGTAAATCCTAATTCCATTGACATCTGATGCTGTAAAACCTACCAAACACAATAGGGAAATGCCAACTGTCCAGACATGGACCCCATACAAATGATGTGTGTGTAAGACCAAGTAACTTCCTTTAACTGTTTTGGAAGAATTCACATTCTCTGAGAATTTGTGTACTGCATTTATGTGTCTCCTTAAAGAAGCTCCTCTCTCTCTCTCTCTCTCTCTCTCTCTCTCTCTCTCTCTCTGTCTGTCTGTCTCTGTCTCTCTCTCTGTCTGTCTGTCTCTCTCTGTCTCTCTCTCTCTCTCTCTCTATCTGTGTGTGTGTGTATTTGCACATGTGAGTACAGGTTCATGTACATGTACGTGTTGTACATGTGGATACAGGTTTATGTACGTGTGTGTGTAGGCCAGTGGTCAGTATCAGTAGTCCTTGGTCACTCTCCACATTATTTATTTTCACTTGTGTGTGCATGTACATGTGTATGCAGATGTCTGTGGAGATCAGATGGTACTGGATACCCGAACTGGAGTTACAGGTGGTTGTGAGTTGCTCAGTTTGGATGCTGTGAACCTAACTACAGTCCTTTGGGACAGTAGCAAACACTTTTAACCATGTAGGCATCTCTCCAGCCCCATCCTCCTCATGTTTTGAGGCCCTGTATCTCCCTGAACCAGAAGCTCATTGAATTTGCCTAGCACGGTGGCCAGGGAGCTCCAGAAATCCAGCGTTAGTGATGCAGGCACAAGGGCCCAGTTTTAATTAGCTGGTGGGGACCTAAACTCCCAACTTTGTGATTGTGTAGGAGTGGTCTCTGAGTCCCCTGCAGTATATCTCTCTACTAAATCTTCTCTACACTGTACTATTCCTGTAAAACCTTTTACCGCTGCCATTCCCTCCAGGATACTAATGTCTAAGCTAGAATTCAAAGCCACGTTGAGAGTTACTCCTGCCCTGACTTCCACTGTTTGTAAGAAACATCTCAGTTAATAAACATGTATTTGGTTTTCTCTTGTTAATTTGTCTTTTGTTTCAGGGTATTACTCCAATAAGAATTTAGGGAGATTTAGGGAAGGTGGTCAATCTGTCCCTGGTTCTGCCTCAAGAGCGCATGACTGTGAGGGGCTTGTGTCCTAATGAGCAGGCTGCCTGTTGACCAGTGTAGCCATGATCTCTTTGCATGCAAAGTCAGGCTTCTCCGTTTGTGTGTTCTACCCCTCAGCTTTTGTTTGTTTAGTTGCTTGGTTGGGTTTTTAGTTTTAGTTTTTAGACTGAATCCCAGGCTGGCCTCCAAGTTGTGACCTTCCTACCTCTGACTCCCAAGACTTCATATACATACACGTCACCATACTTGGCCAACCCTGTTATTTTTCTTGTTATTTTGTTTTGGCTTCACCAGCCACATTTTTGACATTTTTTAAGGGTTTAGAAATTAACATGTTCTAAGGTTTTTTTCTTCCTAACTGTTCTACTACTGATTAAGTATTTATGTAATGCATTGCTACCATAAAAATGAAATATTTATTGCTGTGGGAGACTCTTGATGATCTACCTACCTTCAAACACACCATAAATGGCAATTTTGCAAGTATATGAAACATTTTTTTTATTCAAAGATGCATGTTTACAGCAAGTAAGTCTCTCTGGGTCTTATGTTTAATATATAAAATTTATAAAGTAATCCCAGGTTTCAAATATAAATGGGTGCCTGGTGAGCAATTGACTTGACTTTAGTAATGGGACAAGAAAACCCAGTTCCTAACAAACAGTTGTAACTGACACATGATTACAATAGAGAAGAACATACTGAACCATGGCTAAGGGTGAAGATTAGTGTTAGGTACTTGCACAAGACACTGGAACCAGTCCCCAGAACCACAGAAAAGGGATTCTCCAAGAGAGGGTCTACTTTTTATTTGCCTCTGTATCCTTAGCAGCCCATAGTTAGATGCCTTTTGAAGAAATACTGAATGGCCCTATTAGGCAGTGTTGATTCTACTCATCACCTCCAATGTTCATGTGAGGAAAGAGGCTTAGTAGCCATCTTCTCATTAATGCCAGGAAGGGCAGCATGGCCTGGAATCCAGACTCTGAGCACAGGTAAGTGTGAGGTCAGTCTTGTGCTCTAAACAGAAGAGTCTGGGAGTACACAGGAGAATGGCTGACCAGAAGAATTCAAAGACCATTTGAATTTGAAGCCCACTGAGTGAGGAATAAGATGCACAGGATGGTGTTCTCTGTATGGGTGTGTTCTGGAGTAACTGAGGTCCCTATATGACTGGGGACTTGGGGCATAACATTTCCAAATCAGCCCCAGCTTCAAAGGGCACCTTGGGACTGACCTCAAGCCTGGGTCACAGGTCAAGAAAACTGCAGGTGACCTAGGTTGTTCGTCTAGAGTATTCAACAGAAGCTCAGCATGATGGTGAGGACACGACCATTTTCTTAAGCCAAGAGCCAAGCATGAGACTTTACAGGCAAGCAAAGAGTTCACCTTCACCTTTCCCCTTTTCTCTTCTTCGATAAAATACATCAAACTGAGTTTCTTAACAAAATAGAAGTGGCTCAGTTCCTCATGTGCCTCTGGCTTAGGGCCATTGCTCACAGTCGTCAATAACATTTTGAATAAAAAGAAAACTGTGGCTGGGAATGAAAATGGTACAGACTCTGGAACAAAACTTGGCAGTTTCTCAAACAACCAAGCGTACACTCATCCTACAGCCTAGCAAGTGTGCTTGGGCATTTATCCCAGAGAAACAAAGACTTATGTTCACACAGAAATATGTATAGGACTGTTTGTAGCAGTTTTTTTTTTTTTTTTTTTTTTTTTTTTTTTTTTGTGGGCACTAGCTCTAACTGCAAACAATCCAAGAATTGTACAGCAGGTAAATGATTAAACAGAGGTATAATCACAGCAGGGAGTATCCAACAAAGAGAAGAAACAAACTGATGTCATAAAAACCAACCACACACTAAGTGCGCTTACATAATATTCTTAAAATAACAAAACGACAAAGTTAGATAATTGATTGACATTTTCCAGGGTCAAGAAAATCAGAGGGAAGACCAGTATTACTACACTGGGGCAGCATGAAGGAGCTGTCTGTGGAGACTGAATACTTCTGTTTCTTCTTCTCTTCCTCCTCCTCCTCCTTTCCACATTTTATTTTGTGGTGTGTGTGTGTGTGTGTGTGTGCGTGTGTGTGTGTGTGTGTGTGCACATGCATGTGTATGCTCAGTAATAGAGAGAACAATCTGTAGAGATCAATTATCTCTATCCACATGTGGGTTCCAGAGACTGAACTCGCATTATCAGGCTTGTCGAGCAAGTGCCTTTACCCACTTTGCTGCTGCACAGGCTCTACTTCTTCTGTGTCTTCTTTGTGGTGCTAGCTACCCAATTTCAGGTCCACAGATGCAACACAATAGCACAAACACACATAGTGCCGGTCTTAGTCACTTTTCTGTTGCTGTGAAGAGACAGCATAGCCACAGCAACTCCTACAAAGGAAATCAATTAAATTGCAGGCTGGCTTACAGTTTCAACGATTTAACCCATTATCATCAGGGCTGGTAATATGGCAGCACGCAGGCACACCTGGTGCTGGATAAGTAGCTGAGAGGTCAATATCCAGATCCACAGGCAGCAGGAAGAGAGAGATACTGGGCCTGGCTTGGGCTTTTGAAATCTCACAGCCCACCCCCAGTAACACACTTCTTCCCTTGGCCACACCTCCCAATTCTTCTCAAGTAGTGCCAGTTCCTGATGACTAAGCATTCAAGTACATATGCCTATATGAGCCATACTTATTCAAACAACCTTGGCACCAATGTCAGTGTTTGGGTTCTATGCCATATTTATATGAGCTGTCACCATTGAAGAAATTAGGTATAGGGTACCAGTAGAGTAGAGGGGGCTTTTTAATGCGACAACCTTTGTGAATAATTATTTCAACATAGAACTTTGAAACAACAAAACTGTACCACCTGTTTCTCAGCTTTGTAACCACTGTGCAGAGATCCCAGTGAAGTAGAAAGACAGCAATGATTCTATGCTCAGAGAACATCTTATCCTCTGTTTTCAGATTATTTCATTTTCTAAGCACAGCATACATACTCTAATGCAAACATTACCTGTTGATATTTACATTCTCCCCATGCAGTAAGTGTTATTAGAAATACTCACCAATCACCTTATGCATAATTCACTTTCCCCTTTATTTTTATACATGTTTTCAGTACAAACTCATTCAGGTGGCAACACTGGTTTTCCCCAAAGCTCAGGTATATTACTGATTTATGTTGTACTTTAAACCAATGTATACATTTTTTAAGATACAAATTTTGTTTTGTTTTTTTTTAAGATTTATTTATTTCCTATATGTGAGAATACTGTTGCTGTGTTCAGACACACCAGAAGAGGGCATCAGATCCCATTACAGATGGTTGTGAGCCACCATGTGGTTGCTGGGAATTGAACTCAGGACCTCTGGAAGAGCAGTCAGTGCTCTTAACCACTGAGCCATTTCTCCAGCCCAAGATCCAAATTTTGAAAATAGATGTTTATACAAATTCTCTTGGTAAAGAGTTTAGTCTACTTCAAGTTAGTGTAGATAGTTAACAGTAATAAAACATTCTCTCTAGTTGGTTAATGTAAGTTAATAATTTACCTATCAATGTTGATATAAATATATTTTTCCTTTTTTACTGTGGATCCTATAAAATATTTCAAAAGAACTTTCTCATTATTTTAATGTCATTTTCTTTACATAGATCAGAGATAATGAGGGACATGCCTCTCTTAGTCTCAGAACTATACACGGGAAAGGCTTACTGTTAGTCAACTCATAGATTTCTCTGAAACCCAGAAACACAAAATAAGTTCTAACATATAAAGCAAATGCCACCCCCCTTTGGTACTAGATAAATATATAGTCAAGTAATTAATATTAGGACATTTGGGATGCTAAGAAATATCTCTTTTGTGCCTGGAAATGGGTCATTTTATCATCTTCTCAAAGTCCTTTGTACTTGTGGGTGAAGCTTTCTGGATGTTTTCCTCCTTCAGCTGCTGCTACAAAGTCCAAATATACACTCTGTACCCGAGTTTTACAACCCACAAAAAATGTGATTGAGGCCAGAGAACGTAAGTGTTAATATTTTAGGAAGGCCACACTTGGTGTTAGCCAGTCACACAGCAATGGCTGTTAACAGGTCTGCACACTTTCAGTGGCATCAGCCTCAGTCACGAGGAGAGCCCTTTCTAGGTGACTCTGAGCAGCAACATGGAGGTTGTGCTCCCCAAATTCCAAATTGTTCCAAACCCCAAAATGTTGACTACTGGTAAGTGAATAGAGAGTTTTATTTAAAGACATAGGTGGAGAGAACTCAGCGTTTGACACGTATGATTTGTCAAAACACAAATCTTTTAAAATTTTTCATAAAATACCATAATATAGGGTTTATGAAACATGGATTAACCCTGGTTTGGACTTAGGTCCCATCTCCAAGATTTTTTCATTATGTGTATATAAATATTTCAAATTCTGAAAAACATTCAAAATCTAAAACACGTTGCCTTCATTACTTTCCTAGTGCTGTGAGAAGACCATGACCAACTTATGGAGGGAAGTGTTTAATTGAGGCTTCCAGGTTCAGAGGGTTAGACTTCATGGGTACCATGGCGGGAAGCACGCGTGGAAGCAGGCAGGAAGGTATGGCACTGGAGTTGTCGCTGCAGCTGAGAGATCACCTCCCAAGTCACAATTATGAGGCAGAGAGTGCTCATTGAGCTTCACATGGGCTTTGAAAACCTCAGAGCTCACCCACAGTGACAAACCTCCTCTAAGAGGACCACATTTCCTGACCCTTCCCAAACAGTTCCAGTAACTGGGGACCTAGTATTGAAACTTACAAACCTATGGGAGCCATTCTCATTCAAACCACTACACACACCAAATCTAGACCAAAAGCCTATGGTCAAGAGAAAAAGACAATCTGGGTGTTCACCACAGTGAGCTCTCAAAACATCTAGATGAGTAAAGTTTCCCAAACCAAAATTTGGTATTAAAAGGCCATATTGATTATTTCTCTCCTTACTGTAACTGCACACCCGACAGAAACAACTCAATCATGATTTGAGCCCAAATCAAGATAGCATAGATGTGATTTCCTGGGATGATCTGAACTGCTCCACATACCTTCCCTTTATCTTCTGTACTCTCAATGAAGGAAAAGAAGACCTGGATACTGGCAGTGATCCTGCAAGACTTCATGGTTTCACTGATGATAGCTGCCTGCTTTTTTATAATGTTGTATTCTATTTGATCAGACTAACCATTTGCCCTTCCTCTCTTCTTCCTTCTGCTCAATAAAACCGTGGATTCACTACCTGGTAATTCCACCACAAGACTTAACTCCAGTCTATGGGGGAGAGAAGAAAGGAAGTCATCTGACTTAATGGTCTTAATGGTCCAGTCTCACATCTGCCCAGGTTCTGTTGATGCCACACCCACACCAGTGAGAGCAGGTCTAAAAAAGCCACAAAGTGCCTTCACCAGAAGTCTACTGAATGTGACCCTGCTCAAGTGTGACTCCTCCTAGAGGAGAAGAGACATGAGAAAGATTTTCTGGCACTGGAGACATGTTTCCTTGTAATTGTGAGAACTGTTATCTGAATATAGGGCTTTGAGTCCAGAGAAAATACAAACACCTCTATGAATTGGGTGGTGTCACTACATTTGGAGTAGACATAACCACCCTATAGCAGCACTGCAAGGTCTCTGATTCAGTGTGTGCTTTCTCAACCCTGCATCAGCATCAAGGAACAAGGGAGGCAGAGGAAAGGCAGTAAAGATTCTGGGAAACACACTGGCTAAGAGCCCTCCTCAATTCCAAGTGTCTACTTACCTGTGGTTACCACCACACCCGACATACAGGCTGGGGCAGGAAAGGACAGAGAAGGCAGGGGAAGATAGTCTTACCACATCTCCACAAGTTCTGCCTGTTTCACCCTCTCTGGTGTGTGTGTGTGTGTGTGTGTGTGTGTGTGTGTGTGTGTGTGTGTGTCTGTGTGTGTGTGTCTGTGTGTCTGTGTGTGTGTGTGTGCGCGCGTGTCCTCCTACAAGTTAGAAAGCAAACTTCTGCAACTCTGCCTGACTTCACCCAATGACTCTGAGTACAGGCTGAATACTACTAAAGAGGAAAAATGGTAAGTCCCTCTACCCTTCTGATGAGTCTTTGTGATCCAGCATCTTTATCCTATCTACTTGTTACCAATTGCTTCTCAGGATCCCAGGAGAACTGCCTTCTGACATAAAATTGTCCTAGATTTTTTTCAATTTGTTTAAAATTTCTTTTAAGGTTTAAAAGTCATTTAATCTACTCCTGCAGGTCAAACCAACTATGCTAATAATCATTATTTAATCTTAATTAACAACTAGTTTCTGCATATCCTATATACATAATTAACATGATACTTTCTTCCCCAGTCATCTAAAGAAGACTTAAAGGATGCCTTCCAGGACTAAATTCCTCAAACATCCTCGCTTTTCTAGGATCATAACAACAAACCATGATGTGCTCCTAAGCAAACTATTACAGGCTTAATACACCCTACCTACTCTATGCAGACATCCCTCTGCTGGGGTTCTGCTCCTCTGCTGTGAGCACCCTACAAGTTTATCTCTGCAAAAGAAAAAGACAGTGCTGCTGCCATAGATCCAGGCAAGACCAGCCACCATCTCCTTGGACCAGCCTAAATAACAAAGCTGCCTTCCTCCAGACGCCACATCTGACTGAGGACTCCTGAGACACATGCTGAGACCCACAGAGGATGGACTTGAGACCTTCCAGCTACAGATCAACTCTCTTGCCAAAGTCAAATGGCTACTGAACTTGGGGAAAGTTACATGATAGTAAGGAAAACATGGTGTCTATCTAGATTGATCAAATGTTGTTTAAAACTGATGCTAATACCCTCACAAGCTGTACAGTCTATGGTGATAGCATTCTGTCTAAACTCCACCCCACAGTTACCTGGCAACAGCTAGGTCTGCCCCAGGGTTGAAGAATTTAGTCCTGGAAGGCATCCTTTATGTCTGCTTTGGATGGCTAAGGAAGAAAGTATATAAAATGGGCTGCTTGCCACCCCCTCACTCTCTTGGTCTTTTGCCTCTCTTGCCCTCTTGCTCCCTTACCCTTTAGTCCCTTCTCTCCCCATTCCTCCCCACACATGCTCATGGCCAGCCTCTTCTCTACTCCTCTTCTCTCTTTCTCTCTGCCCCTAATACCCTCTTAACTCCCCTCCCTATGACCTTGGTAACTCCATTCTATACAATACTGTGTGGCTGGTCCCTCAGGGGGAAGAGATGTCCAACAGGGGCCCACCAGAGACACCCCCTCCCACACACCTCATCACATCTCCATGGAATAATCAACTGGTCCAATAATCCCTTGTCTTCCAGCCCCCACCCTCGTTACTCCTCTGGCTTATGTTGTGCTACACCTTCAGCCTGTGTTGTGTTTTGTTTTGATACTTCCACCACACCCAAATTTTTCACTACAAATGACACGGTCACTCCAGTGACACCTCTCCTTTATAAAAAGGAGGAGTTGCTGTTAGGAAAAAAATAAAGAGAGTAGGGAGTTAGGAACAGAGGGGTAAAAGCAAGAGAAGAGAGAAAAGAGAAAACAAGAGAGTGAGAAGGGGGCAAGCAGCCTCTTTTTTAGTGCCAAGTAACTGTGGGATGGGGTCTACAGAATCCTTACGGTTGTGGGATGTAAAACCATGTCAGGAAGTTTGGGAAGGTAGAGCAGGTCGAGACCCAGAGACTCGGTGGGCACACACCTGACACCTGAGACACCTTAGGTGACTCCCAGCTCCCTGACACCTGAGACACCTTAGGTGACTCCCAGCTCCCTGACACCTGAGACACCTTAGGTGACTCCCAGCTCCCTAACACCTGAGACACCTTAGGTGACTCCCAGCTCCCTGACAGACTCCTGACTTGGAACATGTGCCATGCTTCTCACAAAAAAGAAATGTGTCCTATGGTCATTGTGACGGTTTGTATATGCTTGTCCCAGGGAGTGGCACTATAAGAAGGCGTGGCCCTCTGGGAGGAGTGTCACTGTGGGTGTGGACTTATAGACTCTCATCCTAGCTGCCTGGAAGTCCATATTCTGCTAGCAGGCTTCAGATGAAGATGTAGACCTCTCAGCTCCTCCTGCACCATGTCTGCCTGGACACTGCCATGCTCTTGCCTTGATGATAATGGACTAAACTTCTGAACTGTAAGTCAGCCCCAATTAAATGTGTCCTTATAAAAGTTGCCTGGGTCATGTGTCTGTTCACAGCAGTAAAACCCTAACTAAGACAGAAGTTGGTAGCAAGGACTGGGTTATTGCTCTGATAGGTCTGACCATGCTTTTGTTTGCAAGAATGTGGATTTGGAAAGCCATGAAATATTCCAAGTAGGGCTTAATGAGTTATCCTGGTAGGAATATAGAGACTATGTTGCTGTGAGTGATTTGAACTGTGTAGACGTGACTCAAGAGGTTTCAGTGGAAATTTTCATTATGTGGCTCAGAGACTGTTTTTGTGGTATTTTGGTGAAGAATGTAGCTATTTTTTTGCCCTTGTCTGGAGAGTCTGCCTGAGACTAAGGCGAAGAGACTCATTAACTGCATTTACAAAGGAAGTCTGTGATTTTGTCATTCTTATTTTTAAAGTTTGTGTCATGTATCTTACTTAACTATTCCTGGATATTTTCTGCATATGAAATAGACAGATAGACAGACAGACAGACAGACAGATATTAAAGAGATAGAATTAGAGTGTGTGTGATGATATTCAACAGAATTGTTAGAGAAATGGCAACTCAAAACCAAAAGATCTCACTTCATACACATTAAGATGGTACTTAACTCACACAATAGCAAGGTTAGAGAGACTGTAGAGAAAATGTCTATTTCTAGTAGAATCTATAACTGCTGTGGAATTTTGTGGGGGAAGTACTAAAAAACAAAACAAAAAAGACCCCCAAACATATAGTTACAACATAATATAGTACTTTCTTTCACCTCCGAGTCTATATAGTTGAAAGAACAGCAAGCAGAGGGCTAGGATGTAGCTTAGTGTCAGAGCGCTTGCCTGGCATTCACAAAGCCCCAAGTTCAATCCCCAGCAACACAGGATTCAGATAGGCATTTGTACACCAATGTTGACAGCATCAGCATCCACAAAACCTAGTGCTCACAGTAGATGTGTGAGACAAACAAAGTGTGGTATAAACATGCAGTGGATATTATCCAGCCACAAAAGAGACAGACACATGTAACATCATACCCAGTGACCCAGGGTAGCTACAACAGGACAAAGTTTGTATGTGACACTTTTATCCAGTACCTACAAGACTCAAATTCAGAGACAAAAAGTAGAAATCAGGCTGCTAGGAGAAGGAGAGAGCAGGAGATACTGCTTATGGTTGAAGAGATGATTAAAGAGTGTGATGTAGGCTGGACCAGATTCAGGTCCCAGCACCACATGGCAGCTCACAGCTGTGTGCAATCTGTCTCCAGTTCCAGAAGATGCAGTGTCCACTTCTGACCTCCAAGGACTCTTGCACACATGTGGTCCATAAGTGTGCTCCCAGGCTCACCCTCGCTCACTGAAAAATGAATGAATGAATAAGAATAAGAATGTGAATAGTATTAATACCACTGAACTAGACACTTCAAACCTCAAAAAATGGTGAATTTTAAGTTTGAATATTTTGTACACAGATTTTTAAAAATACAATCTAATTAGAAGATGGGCAGAAGGCTTCACCAAAGATGAAAGCATGTCACCAAAGAGGATGACACTTCACCAAAGATGTATGGTAAAAAGGCTCATGAAAGACCATTATAGAGACAGTTAAAATATGAGGAGTGTCACACTGTACGCACATTTAATCCTAGCACACGAGAGTCCAGGAAAGAAGATTAAAGTGTGCGACAACTGCAGACTGTGGGTATAGCAAAACCATGTTTCAAACCCAAAAGACGGATGATGTCACTACATATTGCCAAAGACCTAAGGCAACTAGACCTTTGCCTCATTTATTGTGGAGGTGAGGTAAAATTCAAAAGCAGCCTGGTACTTTCTGAAACACTAAAGATGCACTGACCACACAGTCATAATCCTGGGTATTTTGTACATTCACATATAGATTTGCAAATTGATGTCCTTAACAGCTTTATTGCTAAGAATGGAAAACTGGATGCAACCAGACGTCCGCTTAGGAATGACTGAGGCAGCTGACTTAATCTGACTATTATGTAACAGACAGAAATGTGTCACACTCTAATTTGCATTGCTCTGAAGATGAGAACCAGTCTCAAAGGGTTACATATTGTATGATTTCATTCACATAACATTGTGTGTGTGTGTGTTTTGCTGGCCAATCCAGGCCCTCATATATGCTAAATAAATGTTCTAATGATGAACCCTAGGCCCAGAATATTTTTAAAAAATGAACTACAGCCATTTGAAACATACCAGCAGGTGTTGGGAGTTAAGAACCGTGAGGTGACAAAAGAGGAAGCTTCTTGTGGTAATGAAATAATTCTGTATTGGATTGGTGGTTACATGAGTCTGTGTAAGGGACAATACAAACACATACATATATAAGCACGCTCATATGGTTAGAATATATAAATACATAAAATAATGTGCATAGCTGGGCATGGTGGCATAAAACTTTACTTTCAGGATTTGAGATCCAGAGGCAGGAGGATTTCTGTGCATTGGAGACCAGCCTTGTCTATAGGTAGGGTTACATATTGAGAGCCTGCCTTAAAAAAAAAAAAAAAAAAAAAAAAAAAAGATAAGGAGGATGAGGACAAGGAAAGAAAAAAAAATAGCAGCAGCATTAGGCATGGTGGTCCAAATCCCAGCAATCTAGAATTCAGGAAGACAGGCAAGAGGACAGATGGACATTTGAGAGCATCCTGCCCTATGCAGTGAGCTCCAGGCAAGTCTGGGCTGCATGCAGAATGAGAGCCCCCTTCAATCCAAAGCAGCACACAAGGTTGGCCAACCCCATAGAGAAAAAACCCTGGATAAAGGACTTTTCAAGAACAGAAAAGACCCCAAGTATTTGAGGACAAACGTTTCTTCTTACTCTGCAAAGATCTGATTTTGAGAGAGAGGACTGCATGGCCAATCTATGCTTCTCAAAGCCTTTCTCTAAAATTCAGGAACCATATGAACAAAGGTTCATTTTGAGAGCTTATGACTTTAAAGTTAGTATTTTCATTTGTATTCATTTAAACAGGAAATTTTGCTCAGCCTTTCTAAATTGGTCAGTTTGAAAGGAAAGCAACTCTATCCATTATTTTGTATCTAAAATGACCATGGTTGTTATTTAAAAGAAAACACTCTGAGATCCGTGAAACCCAATACCTTCCCTACCTACCTCAAATGACTCAGGGTCACTGACAATTTTTTTTTGCAAATAGAAGGCCCAAGAACACATCCAGGCTCTGGCTTCTATCCACCTTGATGTCTCCCTTGGCTTTGTAATTCAGATCTCAAATACTGAGTGGCAGGGACCAGGAAGACAAATGAGTCATTTTTCACTCTGAACAGGACTGTGCTAGTTTTCTGTTGTTGTGATAAGACACTGACCAAAACTAACTTGGAAGTTTATTTGACTCACACTTCCATGTCACAGCGCATCACCGAGGAAGGTCAGGTTTGCTCCACTTGATTTCCTACACAGCCAAGGACCACCTGTCCAGTCCAGCACTGCCCACAATGGGCTGGGCCCTCCCACATCAATCCAGGAAAATCACACTATTGTCACGCCCAGTTTGATGGGCAAATCCTCAACTGTGATTCCCTCTTCCTCTAGGTGACTTTAGTTTGTGTCAAATTGACAAAAACTAACTACTATATGGGAAAAGAGAGTCCCTGGGGCTGACACCTGAAATCAAGGGGCTTTGAGGGGATGCTGGCAAACACTGGGTGTCCCTGAAAGGAGTCAAAAGTATAACTGGAATTCCATTCATGTTCCCTGTCACTTAATGAATAGGCAGAAAAGGAATTGATCTTAAAACTGTGCATTATTCAGAGAAACTTTAGTTAAATATTCTAAAAGTCTGGGTTATATTTCACCTCTAACCAGCAGATTCTGTAAGTCAGCATGCAGGATGCTGTGTGTGTGTGTTTGTGTGTGTGTGTGTGTGTGTGAGTGAGTGTGTGTGTGAGTGTATGTGTGTGTGAGTGTGTGTGTGAGTGTGTGTGTGAGTGTGTGTGTGTGTGTGTGTATGAGTGTGTGTGTGAGTGTGTGTGTGTGTGTGTGTGAGTGTGTGTGGGAGTGTGTGTGTGTGGGAGTGTGTGTATGTGTGGGAGTGTGTGTGTGTGTGTGTGTGTGTGTGTGTGTGAGTGTGAATCATTCCGGGGCTCAGGCTTCCTTACCGTGCTCAGCAGTCAGCCATGTTTCTGAGTCTTGTGATGTCCTTGCTTCTCTCTTCGGTGCTGTTCTTCACTCCTGGGATGTTTGGACTCTGACACAGGAAATAATGAAGCTCAAGTTAGTTTCCTCTGGTTTCCCCCTTGTAATCCTCCAGGGACATCTGGTTTGGGAGAGGGGTTAACTCAGAACAAGAAAATTGCTAAATGAGATAAAAGGAGGATGTGGCTATGCCTCAAGTGTGGAGATTTTTGTTGTAGATATAAGGGAGAAAGCAGGCAGAAGGAAGAGTCCAGGCTGAACGTAGCCAGGAGAGTCAACTGACCATGAGAAAAGAGAGGGGAGGAAGAACAAGGACCCTGTGTAGCCCAAATGGCTGCATTATATAGGGATCAGGCTAGGGGAAGGAAAGCCCAGCATGTGGGAGGGAGAGATTTAGGGTAGATGGTGAAAGTGCTCAAGAGGAGCCACAGGCATTGAATAGGAGACTTGTCCTGGGCTTAGACCTAATACAGTGTATAAATACTAAACTATTAATATGGATATACTAATTATACTGGAGCATACAAGTGTGTATTTATAATGGGACACAAAGTGTCTCTATCTGTTCCCTATCAAAAAGAACTAGAACCAGCTGAAACTAGAAGGATCCAAGCACTGTATGTTTCCTCCATTGCCAGAGGTCACTGGAAGCTTAAAGTTGCTAGAAATAAGTTTGGCGACACAATGAAAGATCAGCACTTCCACTGAAGTGTCTGGACAGGGTGAACTTTACTCCTAATCAGGAGGGTGTTCTCAGAAAGAGGGAATGAATGCACAGGGAGAGTGCACGTCTGCTTGGTTTTCATTCTAACTCAGGTGGTGATTGCATCTTTTCCAAGTTGGCTGGAGTCTGACTTCAGTCTGATGCAATGGCTGCTCTGAGAAGAAGAGGCACTCGGGAAATGTAGGAGGAAGAGGAAAGGAGTATTCCAAAAAGAAAGGGGCCATTGCTCCAGGCATTGAATTCTAAGAACAAAGCAGTGGGCCTTCAAATAAACAAAGGTTTTGCTGTTTAGGGAAGATTCAGACTTTTGCTCAAAGCTAGGTGTGGTGGTGCAATCCTTTAATCCCAGAACGTGAGGAAGAGAGGCAGGCAGATCTCTGAGTTCAGGGCCAGCCTGGTGAACATAAATTTCCAGAATGTCCTTGGTTACATGAAAAAGTGTTCACGTTCACAGGAAATAGATATACTCTGAAGTTAGGGGACCCTAATGTAAACAAACTACATAGTTTGAATAGATGAGAACACTAAAACCAATGTAGTGAATGTAATATTTAAAATGCTAATAAATAAAATTTGGAACACTTATGCCATACAAAATACTCAGCAGTAAAAAACAAAACAAAACAAAAATCCAAAACCAAACCAAACAAACAACAACAACAACAAACCTATGGGCCATGTGGTGGTGGTGTATACCTGTAATCCCAGCCCTCAGAAGGCAGAAGAAGGTGGATCTCTGAAAGTTGAGACCAGCCTGGTCTACAGAGTGAGTTCCAGGATGGCCAGAACTACACATAAAAACCCTGTATTGTGGGGAAAAACAAAACCAAAAATCATTTCCATGAAAATCTTTGAAGACAAAAGAGATAAAAGGATTTGAAGACCTTGTCCCAAACACAAGTTTACATAATTCTTGATAGGACTCATATTTGATGTATCTCACAAGGTGACCACCTGATGGCAGCACCGAGGGAGGTTTGGAAGGAGGTGATCCTGTCCATCAGTGTCCATCTTTCCATTCGCAGTCTGAACTGAATGCAGAAAATAAAGGCAGCTTCACAGTAGCTATTCTCAAATGTCTCTAGCCCTGCTAACTAGGCTTCAGGCTTCTCCAGTCCGAGTATGCAATCTAAATTCAGCAGGATCAGAACAGCTCCTCATCCCTTCACGCCTGGTTGGAGACAATAACAACACCTACAATCACCTATCAGGCACATGTCACAATACTTGGCACACAGTGGACACTTAGTACATACATGAAAGCTATTGTTGGGCTGGAGAGATGGCTCAGTGGTTAAGGTCCACTTCCAAAGTTCAATTCCCAGCAACCACATGGTGGCTCAGAACCCTTTATAATGAGATCTGATTCCCTCTTGTGTGTCTGAAGACAGCGAGTGTATTCATATACACAAAACAAATAAATCTTTTTTTTTAAAAAGCCATTGTTTACATTCAATGTACAGCGCCCATTCATATAATAGTAGCTTCACCCTCCACTGTGGTGTGTGCAAGATTCACATGTTGCTCAAGGCCCGCAGTGCCCACAAAGGGGTGGCCTTAAGGTCCTTCCAGACTCGTCGGTTAGGCCGCACTGTCCCAGTCCTAACACGTGAGCAGCCAGCAGTCAGGGATGAGTGCTGGGCGTGCTAGGTGCATGACAGCCGCCGCAGGCTGTCTGCAAAGTGCACCAGGTCAGAGAGGAACAGCGGCCTCGCCTCACCTCCGCAGGACCGCCTGCGACTCACCAGGTGGGCGGGGCTCGCAGGCTTCGAAATAGGCCGTTGGCTACGTACGTACAGGCGGGGCCTATTAGGGCGAGCTCTGCCAAAACCTGGGGGCGGGGGGGGGCCTATGAAAAGTGCCTTGCTATTGGCTTCCTCAGGAAGGCGGGACTCTCAAGTACAACTCTCTATTGGCTTTGTCCAACAGAGGCGGGCCCTAAAGGCGTCACGTCCTACCATTGGCTGCGCCGGACGAGGTCTGTGGCGCTTCTGTGTTGTCATTCGGCCGCGAGTAGAGGACACGGGCAAGATGGCGGCGGTGGCTGGTCTGGTGCGGGGACCCTTGCGGCAGGTAGGTAGCGGCTCCTGGCGCGCCCGCCGTAGCCCCCATTCCCTTTCTGAACTTCTTTCTCTCTCTCTGCCAGGCTTCCGGGCTGCTGAAGAGGCGTTTTCACCGCTCGGCACCCGCGGCGGTGCAGGTAACCGGTCCCAATGCCGGGCAAGGCCGGGAGGGAGTCCTGGGTCCCGGGAGCAGGCCTGAAAGATCTGGGTCGCGTCTGCTCCAAGGCCGGGTGGCATCTCGGACCCTGGCAGCAGCCGGGTCCTGTGGATGATTTGCGCTGCCTCTGTCCTCGCCCGGTGCTACTCATACTGGCACTCATCCCTTCAAGGCCCGTGACAGTCTAACAATACACCTATTTTCCTGACACCCCACCCCCCCATCGAATTTTGGTAAAATATAATTTTAAAACCTTATGTGTTCAGATGTGGCATCAAATGTATTCACAGTATATACTACCAATTTCAAGAACTTTACACGATAATAATCACAGCCGCTGTTGTTTTGTACTTATCTGGCTCTTTTTGAGTTTGCTCGTTTTACCACGTCACATTAAATTGAATCTTTTGCTCTTTTGTGTCTGGCTGATTTAACAATGCTCATCCATATTGTAGAATACATACATCAGGATTTGTTCCTTTGAAACGGTGAATTATATCCTTTGTACATTTTATTTTTACATTCATTCAAGGGTGACTTGCTCCCATCTTTTGGATTTGTTATGGTGCTGAGAACATTGGCTTGCAGATACATGCTTTTTTTTTTTTTTTGGCATGCATATATATGTATGTATGTATGTATGTATGTATGCATATACATGGATTTTAGATCCTTAGGATTTTACCATTTTACACATTATAGTAGCCTAGCAGCACCTACATTGTGGATGTCAAGTATTGTGCACTAGTGAATGCTTAATACTTAGTTGTAGTTAGTAGCCATAGTTAGACCTTCCTTGCTAGTTCTGCATCTTAGTACTCAAAGTGTATTGATAAAACAGCCTGGCACATTTTTTTATGTAGGAAACTGCTGGTGAGCTAGCTTAGCAATGGCTCAGTTTTCTTGACTGTGCACATCAGGCAATATAGCAGGAATGTTCTGTAAGCTTGTCACTAACATCTAGTGAAGGATTATTTGGCATAAGTTACTGGTTAAGTTCTTGGAACATTGATTTGTATGATATGTATTTATCTACTTTATGTATGTGTGTGAGCACTTACATGTGCACTTAAGGTCAACTTCCAGGGGATCAGTTTCCTCCTTCTACTTGGCCAACTTGCCTCCTCAGATTCTTGGAACCTGGACTGCCTGCATGAGTGTTAAATTTAAGTTTCATGTTGTGGGCAGCATAGGTAAGTATAAAGAAGGGAGTTTCCATAGTCTCCTGAATAACCCTGTAAGCATGTTTTCTGTTTATATACCTGTGACAGTTGACTGTTCGTGAAGCTATTAATCAAGGTATGGATGAAGAACTAGAAAGAGATGAAAAAGTTTTTCTGCTTGGGGAAGAAGTTGCCCAATATGATGGTGCATACAAGGTAACTGAAATAGATAAACTTTATGTAATATTAAAAAGTAGCCGTTTGCCCTGACGACCACTTCAGCGTGATGCGGCTAAATCTTAATTGTAGGTTAGCAGAGGCCTGTGGAAGAAATATGGTGACAAGAGGATCATAGATACTCCCATATCAGAGGTACGCCTTCTGGACAAGCTTTGAGGGACTGACTGGTCAAGTATTCAGTTTTAATTTCTATGGACTTCTTAGACTGGTGTTTGCTTTACAGATGGGCTTTGCTGGAATTGCTGTTGGTGCAGCTATGGTATGTAATATTTATGAAGCTCCTTTAATATCTTTTGGAAATATTGTTTGCACTGTCTGTTGTGGTGTTCACCTTTAATCCCAGCACTCAAGAATCAGGCAGATCTCTGAGTTCAAGGCCAGCCTGGTTCACAAAGTAAGTTCCAGGATGGCCAGAGTTATACAGAGAAACCTGTTTCAAAAAACCAAAATAAATAAATAAATACAAGAAGGAAATAAACCTGCCCCCTAACCATGCTGTTTGTATGTCAGAGGAGAGGGTTGTTTGGTTACTCACCACTCTTCCTTGTTCTATTTATTTAGTCTTTTTAACATTGATGTTTTCCATTTGACAGGCTGGGTTGCGGCCCATCTGTGAATTTATGACCTTCAATTTCTCTATGCAAGCTATTGACCAGGTTATAAACTCAGCTGCCAAGACTTACTACATGTCTGCTGGCCTTCAGCCTGTGCCCATAGTATTCAGGGGGCCCAATGGCGCCTCGGCAGGTGTAGCTGCTCAGCACTCACAGTGTTTTGCTGCATGGTATGGGCACTGCCCAGGCTTAAAAGTGGTCAGCCCCTGGAATTCCGAGGATGCAAAAGGACTTATTAAATCAGCCATTCGTGATAATAACCCAGGTAAAGCTGACATGAACTCTATGCATATAAGGAACCATCAGGGCTTCTAGTGTGGCTTAGACACAGCACATGTATAACGTGCTAATGATTCATAGACAGTAAAGATAGAAAATATTTTTCTTCTCACTCTGAGGGGCTGGTTATTTACGGCACACCTGCATATCTGGCTTAACCTCTGTTAGCCAGACTGTGTGTAAACCATCCTAAAGCTAGGTGAGACAGAAACTTATTCCTAAGATGAATGGTTTTATGGTATATGCACTTGTAGTCATTTTGCCTATAGTTTGTTGTTTGAGAGCTTATAATGTCTGTCTTGCAGTGGTGATGCTAGAGAATGAACTGATGTATGGAGTTGCATTTGAACTTCCTGCAGAAGCTCAGTCAAAAGATTTCCTGATTCCTATCGGAAAAGCCAAAATTGAAAGGCAAGGTAAGAACACCTTCGTATGCAATAATTATTTTTACTGTAGCCCTTGTGTTTGCATAGGTCAGAAGTTACTGCTATGTAGCTTAACATGAAAAGACTGAGCTCATTAGGCTTTTCTGAGTCTGTTGGTAGGTTTGTATTTCATGTCCATGAATTCATCCTCATTGTACAGCTCAGGGTTGATAAGGCAAGCCTTAGCTGGTTGTAGAGTCACTGGTGCTACATCAGTTCTAATCTTACCTCTAACCTGTGACCACTTTATTTCAGGGACCCACATCACTGTAGTTGCCCATTCAAGACCAGTGGGCCACTGCCTAGAAGCTGCAACTGTATTGTCTAAGGAGGGAATTGAATGTGAGGTAAGTGGACTTTCACTCCCCCAACCCCTCACAAATCAGAAAGTCTCCTTTTAAGATCCAAAACTGATGAATTGGCTTAGCAGGTAAAGTTGCTGCCAAGCCCTGAGAACCAGCTCCTGTAATCCCAAGACTCGGAAAATAAGAGGTAGAATCATGGTTTCCAGGCCACCTTGAGCTCTGTCATCAGTCTGTCTTTCCTTACAGCCAAAAGTGGTGGTTGTTTACCACATAAAGTCTGGATCTTTTAAGTTCCTCCTCTCTCAAGTTAGAATCTAGTCTTGTTAGGCTGGGGAAATGGCTCATTCAGTAAAGGTTTGCTTTGCGAGCATGAGGACCTGAGTTTGGCTCTCCAGCTCTCACATAAAAACAAAACCACAACAAAACAAGTCAGGTATGGCAGCATGGGCTTGCTATCCAGCACTGAGGAGACCGTTCTAGGAGGACCCCTTGGGCCAGCCAGTTAATCAGTTAGGTCCCAACTCAGTGTGACCAGCTGAGGTCATCTCTTCTGATTGTGCATGCATGCACGGATGCACACACAGGACTTGTATCTAAGTAACTGAATCTAGTCTCCTGTGTAAAACCCACCAAGTAGCTCTGTCCTTGGAAAGTATCACTGTGCTTTATAGGCTGTAAAAATGTGGGTAATAGGGATTCTCTTCTATCATAGGGTATCAGGGTGTGAGCCTTGTGCATATTAAGCACTTAACTATATATTTTGATAAGAGGGAGATTGAAACCAAGAAGGATAAGTGAATCCTATAGGTGAGGAAAGCTTCCTGTGATGGGGTTACAGGCTTCTGCTTTAATTGTAAATCCCCCCTCCTTTTACTTTTGTTTGCTTGAGACAAGATTTCATTGTGTAGCCAACACTATCATCATACTTGGGGTCATCCTGCCTTAACCTCCTAGGTGGTGAGCTTACAGGTATGCGGTACAGTACTGGTTTTCCTTAGTCACTATATTTGTGTACCTGTTAAGCAGATTCAAATGCTCTTAGATCCAAAGATTTAAAAAGCAAAAAGTGGAGTTTGGGGGTCAAGGCTGTATCTGTCTCTCAGAATCTATAAAGCCTATTTTCCACCTTGTCTTTAGGTAATAAATCTGCGTACCATCAGACCAATGGACATTGAAGCTATAGAAGCCAGTGTTATGAAGACAAACCATCTCGTAACTGTAGAAGGAGGCTGGCCACAATTTGGAGTAGGAGCTGAGATTTGTGCCAGAATTATGGAAGGTATTTCAAAGAACCTGGTTTTAGAACACACAATCAAGCTTTAATGAACTCTTTATTTGTATATCAACTGGAAAAAGATCAAAAGCTAGGGGTGACCATGTGACTTGAACTTGACAGTCCAGGGTTTTGTCTTTTGGGTAAATGTTTTAAAAAGTCAAGCCAAAGAGCCCTGTAACTAGGATTCATTCACCTGTTTCCTCTTCCCTAGGCCCTGCATTCAACTTCCTTGATGCCCCTGCTGTTCGTGTCACTGGTGCTGATGTCCCTATGCCTTATGCAAAGATCCTAGAAGACAACTCCATACCTCAAGTCAAAGACATCATATTTGCAATAAAGAAGACTTTGAATGTCTAGTTGGACTTTGAATGTCAAGTTATTGAAATTTATTTAAAATACTTGTTGGAACTTCATCTGATGTGTACTTCGAAACTTACTCGTTACAAAGTTAATGCTGAAGTGCAGTAGGTGTCTCTGTACTGGTAAGAAGTTTGATTGTGCTTGTAAGTGGAATGTTTTCCACTCCCTACCCTAGATGCTCTGCTTTCTTTGTTACTGTTAGTCTAGTCTTTGAATAAGATTATATAAGATTATATAATAAGATATAAAAATCTGCCCTCTTTCACTAGAAGGGGCAAGATAAGAATGCCCTCACAGAAAGTAACTTATATGTCTAAAAAGTGTATTATCTACATTTGCTGTTAAATTGTTTTGATAAGGAATAAAGGGGATTCCTACCTATGAGTAAGTGTATTTTTATATTTATATAATGTATATGAAAGTCTTGGAGTACTATTAAGAAATTAATGTCAAGCTGGGTGGTGGTTGAACGTGCCTTTATTGCCAGCACTCAGGAGTGAGCCTCAGGAGGCAGAGACAGGTAGATCTCTGAGTTCAAGGCCAGCCTGGAGTACATTGTGAGTTCCAGGACAGGGCTACCCAGAGAAACACTGCCTTGAAAAACTGCATGCCTGCATGCATGCATGCATACATACATATAATCAATCAGATAACTGATATGCTGTGTATGGCAACTGTAGATTCTTTAGTTTTTTAGAGCACTTCACTGTGTCTTTGGCAGAACTCATGATCTCAGGGATCCACCTCCCTCTGCCTCCAGAGAGCTGATATTAAAGGTGTGTGACACCATACCTGGCCCAAATTGAAGCCTTTTATTTCCAGGGCTATGCACATATTAGTCAAGCGCTCTGCTACTGAGCTTCATCCACAGACTCTGACTATTGCTTTTATTCATGTCTACAACTTTGCCCAAACTACAACACCAAAAGCAGCACTCAGACCCAGATCTGCACCAGAGACTGGTCACTAGTCCACACTACACATAGCCTCACAGCCTTTTTCTTTCTTCCCTTAATTTATTTTTTTAGGTGAGGTCTCATGTGGCCCAAATTGGCCTCAGACTAATTATGTAGTAGAGGATGACGACTCTCCTACCTGCATCTTCCAAGTGCTGCAGACTCAAACCACCATGCTTAGATGATCCTGTGCTGGTGACAGATCCAGGGCAAACAATTATATCTCTATCCCAGTCTGAACTCCTCACACATAGTAAAGGGTTTCTTTTAAAATTAAAGATTTAAGTCAGGTTCTCCTCCACATTGCCAGAACCAAGATATTCTGTCATATATGAGCCTCTTTAGAACTTGATGGTAAAGATTGGTTTAAACAAGTTATAGAAGGAGACAGGGTAAAGAAATTGGAGTACACTTTGTGACACTACACTTGTTCTTTTCTGAAATACCTAGCAAAGCCACAACATACTTTCTTGACATGATTTATTTTAATAAAAAATACAGCTGAACATGTATCACAGGTTACATGAAACTATACACAATAACATTCTTTCTGCATAGTAACCAACACTGATGTGTGTATTTGAATTTAAAAATGGATTTTTTTATAATCCCTTAAAGTGCAATTTATTTAAAAGGTTTAAGCAAACCATAGGATAAAAGATTTCTGATAACTGAGTAATATAAAAAAAGATGCTGAAGTTGGATAAATCAAATCAGAAGTGATTACTATAGATGCCAGATTCACTTGTAACGTTGGCCCTCCCTGTACCCACACTGGATTTAATTGCTGAGGACTAAGAGCTGTATCTGTGGTTAATGTCCTGTTCTGGTACACGGTAGCTGAGATTCCCACTGAGCTCTGAGGAACCTCTATCTGGGAGAATGAAGAGCCCCTGCTCCTCTGCTTCAGCACTGCTACCATCTGAGGTGAGATAAGGGCAGCACACATGGGAGCTACCTAAGAAATAACCAAAAGATGCTTCAGAGGAATGAACTATGAGAACATCTCTTATGGAGTGGGAAGGACAGAGTGTGACAAAGGCCATTTGCTGCTGTGACACAATATTGTCACTGCTTTTGATTTTTCTGTCATTTTCCTTTCGCTGGTGAAAATGATGCCCATATGACGCTGCCCCTAAAGGAAACCCATTAGAGTCACAAAGGAGCAAATTAAGGCAGCAATGCTGGCCCTAGTTTTTTCTATTTGGAGAGCATTTCCCTGTCGAAAAGTCTAACTGGAGTGTGTCTGCATGACTGGCTTGTACTGGCTCTGCAAGGATTCACCCACAGGAAGGGGCTTGAGGGAAGCCGTGGAAGAACTCACCTAGGAAGAGGGACTTGAGGGGTGGGGTGGGACAGAAGAGCTTGCCCTCCAGTGTAACCAAGAAATGTCAGCCAATCTTAGGAGCACTGTGATCACAGGTTTTGGCTTTCCTCAAAGTTCCCTTTTGGAAATTCTGGATGGAGCTGAGCAAGGCCCCACGGTTCACACCATTCACAGCCTGGGGCAGGAGCGGGGCAGGCACCTCTGTGTCTGAGTTTGGCGAGGGACCTGCTGGTGGAGGTGGAGGTGGTGGAGGAGGTGGAGGTAATGCTGAAGACAGTCCTGCAGAGGAAAGAGAAGGTCAGTGTCCCACCTTTCCACCTGAATGCTGCTGCTACTCAGGCCAGGGCAGAATGGACTTTGTGGGAACTAAATGTTCTCAGGGTGTCTTCAAATACTGATTTAAAACAAAACAAAAAACAAAACTAGAAGCAACAAAGGTGGTGATGGGGTTAGGGAGGGCGTTTAATGGTTGTTATTTTCTTTAAATGAGAGTCATG
Organism: Micromys minutus; assembly: GCF_963924665.1. NCBI lineage: Eukaryota > Metazoa > Chordata > Mammalia > Rodentia > Muridae > Micromys > Micromys minutus. The sequence continues at coordinate 530,131 of NC_137981.1, read as the reverse complement.
TGAGAATTGAATCAAGTATGTGAAACCACACAGTGACATCTCTCCCCAGAGTAGCTTGGACTCCATTGAGTATGGCTCTGCCTACTGAGCTCACAGCTGAAATATCTGCATGCAGAGTTGGGCCAAAGGGACAAACAATCCCTAACTGTTTTCTCACATAATATTTGAAGGCAGTGATTGGCTCGGCTAGGCTAGCAAGCCACAGGGATCCTCCTATCTACCCAGCTTTGTGGTTTTACAGGCGTGTGCTATGGCTCCTTGATATTTATTTATTTTTGGTGTTAGGAATCCAAACTCAGGTCCCCATGCTTGCATGTCGAGCATTTTGTAGACAAGCCATCTCTCAGCACCACACAACTGCATCTTCACTGGGAAGCAGGTACTGTTGTAGAAGAGCCAGAGCATAAGTGGTAAATAGCCTTAAGGTTGAATATATGGAGGTAAGCTGTGGCCTGGGAAGGAGCAGAGACAAGCTGGTGACAGCAGGAGTAGCATCTGCTGACCTGTTACAGAATGGTAAGCCACTCAGCATTCTCAGCAGGGAGCCGGTGTGTTAAGTCCCTCAGAGTCTGCTCTGAATAATTCTCTATGGGGCTGACTTTAGAAATATAAAATACTAATGCTTGTCAGGAAGAATTTAGAGAAAAGGCTCTCCCTGACAATCCCACTTTCAGGGGGAAGTCTCTCAGGTACTGTTCTCATCGTAGCTAACAAGAACAGAATGAGTCACAAGTGTGTGTGTGTCTTCTGGAACATCAGGGATCCTGGATAAAGGGAAACTGGGTATCTAAAACATCCCTCAGCTTCCAGGAGCATGTATATTTGCAAGATAGTAGAAAATGTAAATGTTGTCAAGGGTTAGGAGCCTGCATCTCTATTTTTATTTGCTGAGACAACTGGTAAGCCCCAAACTTCACTTTATTTGCTTTTTCTTTAACTTGGTAAACTGTCCTTTCCAAATTAGTGTACAGAACCGTCACGCTGCACTAGATATTAATATGTGGCAGTTATGAACACTGCTGTGGACGCTGTCCTCGATCCCTCCCTGGCCATTCCAGGAGACGGTCTGCTGGGTGGTTCCCACACTGCTGTGAGCTGCAGGAATGACAGGCGAGACTAATGTAAATGGAGAATGAGGGATCAAGATCACCAATAAAATACTCAAGTGACTCCTTTCAGTAAGTGTGACAAGCAACGGCTAAGATCTTTTGATTCACAAAAACCACTTACCTTTCTTATCTTTACCTCAACCTAAGGCAGCTGAAATTAAAGAATCACACAAATACATTCTCATGCTCTGCAATCATGGAATTCTCAAATGATAATAAAGCAATACAAATAAAGATTAAGTACAGACAAATGAACAGAATGTAATTTACATTGGTAGGGTGGATTGTGGAAGACATTCCTGGCTCTGTCAGGGTTATAGAGGAAGTTAACCTAAGAAGCCCAGGTAGAATGAAACCTTAAGGCATTTGAGTAACACCAGTAGAATGCTGGGGTGGAAAGGTCTCTCTTGAAGCTCTTGCCCATGTGGAGATGAATGGCTACCCACACACCAGGCACTATCCTAATGGCCAGAAAGGGGTAGCAGAGGACCAGGAAAGGGTCAGTGTGGACCAGGAGCCTGGCTCTCTCCTGCTAGCTCTGTGGCCAAACCCCTGGCTGAAGAATCACTGCGGGGTTAAGGTTCAAGAAGACAGGCATAGACTGCAACAGCACCGGGGGCCTACTGCATGCCCCACACTGGCCACCCCGAGACTGGTTACTCTCAGTCCAGGGCTCAGGAAGGCTGGAGACAGGCTCAGGGTCTTGAATTCATGGGTGAGAGTGGTGGTCTTGGCATACCACAGCTTGGCTTTGGAGAACCAGCCCTTGACTCTGGCCTTACAAACTTACATGCACTACCAGAGTTTGGCAGTTAGGAATGGTTTCAGTAAACGGATCTTCATTTTCTAGGTAAAGGCTGAAACTGTCACTTAACAAGCTCCTCAAGTATCAATATCAATATTGATATTGATATCAGTGTACCAGCTGAAGTACAATGCCTGTATAGCGAATGGGAAAATGAGCATCCTGATGTCTGCTCACAGGGAGCTGGGCTAGCCTGTGCCTGTATAACAAACGAGGGATTGTGTGAGAAGTGGAGCTGTTCATTCCAACGGGAAGAGAGTAAAACCCTGATTCTTGCTCAAAGGGAGCTGGACCAACCAGTTCCAAAGGGCCTTATAGCTCATGAACCCATTTTTCCTTATTAGGCCTGTCAGAATTACAGACAAGGAAGGATAGAATCCAACCTCCAGGGGATACTGGAAGTTGAGGGGAGGCCCTAAGAAGAAAGGCAGAACTGGAAGGCAGGAAGGAACACTGGGAGCTCAGCTTTTCTCTGAGCATAAGCTCCATCTATCCATTGTCTTTGGCCATTTAAGAGTCTGTTAGCTTCTTTCATGTTGGTGAGTATAAGATAGAACCATTAGCAACGATGTCAGGAAAGGAAAGGGGAAGGGACAGAACAAGCTGACATTTACCCTGTGAAGAACCTGACACAAATGCCTGATGAACACACTCTACCAATCCCCAGGGCACACACAAGAGAAAAGAGTAAACAAACTCCATGTTGGACTTGGTATATGAGGTCACAATTAAGATGAGGCATGCTCCTAGAAATACATCTACAAGGACAACCACATCAGTCCTGAGTTCTCTAGTTCATGTTCTCTTAGACAAAAAATAAAATAAAATAAAATAAAAATCCCAATACTAGCTGATCTAACTTCCTCAGAAGCCCCTCTACAAGATCCATTAAGAATGTGGCAGTCAAACAATACCAACTAACCAGAGCTCCCAGGGATTAAACCACCATCCAAAGAGTACACATAGACTGACCCATGGCTCCAGCTGCACATGTAGTAGAGGGTGGCCCACTTGTTGGGCATCAATGGGAGGAGAAGCCCTTGGTCCTTCCAAGGCTCAATGCCCCAGTGTAGGGAAATGTCAGGGTGGGGAAGCAGGAGGGGGTGGGTGGGTGAACACTCTCATAGAAGCAGGGGGAGGGGTGATGAGATAGGGGATATGGAAGAGAATCTGGGAAAGGGGATAACAACTGAAATGTAAATAAAATATATCTAATAAAATCAGTTAAAAAAAAAAAGAATGTGGTAACCAGCCAAGGGCCAGAAAGATATACTCTGGTACACAAAGAAAAATTATGCAGTTTAGATCTTTGGAGGATTGCTGTACGAGGCACAACTGTAACACCTTTGTTGAAAAGACATTTGGAGTCACCTAGTCCTGAGCCAAGTCTAGTAGTTTCTCCAGGTTTCTGTAGGATGGGAAGGTCAGCTGACAATTATACCCTACCAGCTCCAGAAGAAACAGCAGTCACACAGGGACACAGCAGTCCTCAGGTTTTGGGCCACCTTTGCCTTGGCCTTAGGCAGATGAGAAAACTTACATCTTACTCAATAATTCCAAGAACTATTTTTTATCATCAATTACAAAAGCTAGGAAGTTATGCCACCGATCAACTGCCTAATACCACGTGCTCTGCACCAGTAACTGGGAACCAATATTTCTGCAGAATGACTTTGAGAACAACAGCTTCCAAAACTGCACTCTGATGCCACAATACAGTTAGAGCTCATATTTCCAAACTAAAACTGGAGTGAAAGACAAAGACTCTAGAAGGCCATGAAGGAAATGGAATGAATATGGATAAAGTGACTGGGGGCCTCTTAAAGATGCTGGGTTTCACTGAGATATCCCAACAAAGGAGTGGTCTCTGTTCTGCTTCCAGCTCTGTTCCCAGTGACACAAATGCATTGGGTCCAATCTCAGACAGAAACACAACATCTTTAACGCTGGATACGTCAGCATAGTTTACTTTACCGAAAATTCACCTTCAAAGTAGTGCATGCTCTACTGAAGACAGCAGAAAGAGAGAGAGAGAGAGATTGATTATTATTCAGAGTTTAATGTCATTTAATCAAATAGTAACAGTAAAATGTTAGTCTGAAATGCATGTTAAGTATTCTTGCTGCAATCACAAACACAAACCTTTCACATTCTTTACACTTTTTAAAGCCAGTTAAGTGCCACTTTTACTTATTTATAAGCATGACATGCACTTCTGATGAGCAAAGAGGTTTTCTGAGTGTAGCAGAACAGATGCCAGTGATCTGTCCCATATTTTATCACCAAGGATGCTTTAACAAGAGGCTAAAAAAAGCAGCTCACTTTCCCAAAAAAGTCTGATAATTTACTGCTTAAAAAGCCTTGCCATGAATAAGAACTAAAAGAGCAATGGTTTGTGTGTGTGTGTGTGTGTGTGTGTGTGTGTGTGTGTGTGTGTGTGTGTGTGTTGTACAAGTGCCACAGCACAGTGTGGAGGTCAGCGAACAACTTGCAGAAGATAGTTCTCTTCTACCATGTAGGTTCCAGGATAGAACTCTGGTTGTCAGGCTTGGCGGCACTTTTACGGACACTGAGCCACCTCACTAGCCCAAGAATTCTTTCAAAAGCCAGCTTCTTAGAAAGCTCTCTACAGAAGACAACTGCACATCTCTCATTCCACACATTCAGAGGTGGAAGTCTGGAGTAGATTAAAAATAATGATGGTTGGAGAGATTTTACTTGGAAGAAAAAAAAACCTGCAACAGGTCTGAGCTGTGCTTTGACTCCTGCATGGCTCTCATGCTTTTCCATTTGTCTAGAACATTTGTCTCTCTGAAAAGTACCCATAGGTTGTTACATGTTGATTGCCATGCTAAAAGCTTCATTCCTTTGTCATGTCTTCACCATTTTGAACTTATTTTCGCTGTTAATTAGAATTTTATCAGAAAACATTAATTGAAGAAAAATAAAATAAAAGCCAGCTTCCGAGAACAGAGCTGAATTGTTCAAGGTCACAGTGGAGAGCTGGTAGAGCTGGGAATGGACCCGAGTGTCCTGGCCCTGCTTCAAGAGTTACCACTCCCGCAGAGCAGCATGTAACTGAAACAAAGGTCATGGATATTCCATGAAAAAAAGCAAGCACTCAGACAGTGGGGTAAATGACCAGAAGCAGGATCCAGTTCAAACTTGGCTGCTGCAGCTTCACCTGTGACTGGTCTTGTTCTCAATGCTGTCAGAGGCTCAGTTTTTCTCTAAAACAAAGTTAAACTGAAATCCACTCTCACTGGACAGGGAAAACATTGAGGATTAAATGAGACAATAAGGGGGCTGGAGAGATGGCTCAGTGGTTAGAGCACTGTCTGCTCTTCCAGAGGTCCTGAGTTCAATTCCCAGCAACCACATGGTGGCTCACAACCGTCTATAATGGGATCTGAGGTCCTCTTCTGGTGTCTGAAGACAGCAACAGTGTATTCATATACATTTTAAAGATGGCTATTTCTTTTAAAAATGAGACAATGAATACATATCACTTAAATGTGCTTATCAAAAATGAGTTTCAGATTTATTTAGCTTCTTTAATTCCTTTGCAAATCTACTTTTTCTAAAAAGAGCCAATGCATAAATAATCTGAGGCTACATGAGATCCCATCTTAACCCTCACCCCAGAAGGCTTGGAGCGTTGTACTGAGGTTAAGACTGCATGCTGCTCTTCCAGAACACCTGAGCCCCACCTCTGGCACTTCTGAGGATCCTACCTGCTTGTAACCATGGATTCACCAACTTCACCGAGCTCCTCAGAATTCTCACCACACACACACACACACACACACACACACACACACACACACACACACTGCTCCTCCAAATATGGTGACAGTGAATATTTGTCTATGTGTAAACTGGGACCTTTTAAAACACTCAGCTCCATGAATACAGAGAATGAATGCTCCTTGTAACACATGGCATATGGTGTATTAAGATAAAGGAATTTTAAAGCTGGCTATCTTTATGCATCATAGAACAGTAGAAAAGTGTTATAAATTTTTTCACTGAAAAACTAAAAAAAAAAAAAAAAGAAAAAAAAAAGAAAAAATGAAAACAAGAAGAAATATCAAGCCTTACTACAGAGTATGAGAGAATGCCACTCCACCACTGCATTTGTCACAATTTAGTGTTGATCTCAAGCAATCCCAAAGGAGGCAGCCACAGAGAAGGTTTCAGCTGCTAACAAGGCTCACACTGGTAAGAGCTCTTCAGTTAGAAATGTCTGCCGCTTCTGCCAAATCCTAAATGCAGCTAAACAAGCCCCGATCTGGTTACCATGATCACTTAAAACTGAAGCTGTAAGAAACAGCCCCACTGTTCGACTCCACTGGCCAACGCTGAGCTGCTGCTGTCTCTCCGCAGGGCCTGACCTGGCTGACCCACAGGGCTGAGAATCACACTCCTCACCCCGCCAGTAGAAGCCCTAAAAACAGAGCGAGCCTCTACCTTCCAAACACTGCTACCCACAGTTAAGCCTACTAGTGACTGTTTCCTGAGTGCTGGGGCTAAAGGCATACACCACCACTACCTGTCAATAAAATGTTTATTTCAAGGGAGCTACTGGAAGAAAGTATTAGCAGGCTTGAGAGAAATTTTTGTCTGCTTGAACTATGCCTGAGAGTTTGGAACATCTGTGGCATTGCTATCAGCTGAAGCCCATCTGTCTCTGTCTGTAACCAGGCTACACGGTTCCTGGTGAACTCCAGACCACCTGTAAGTGTATCTTGAATACATGTGAGGTGAGCAGACTTCTGTGTTCACCTGGTTTAGCACCTGCAATGCTAGGTCACTAGGCAAATGCCCTGAGATTCATCATAAGTAACAGCCAGTAGAGGTCAGAGTGTCTTTGGGGTGAATAATTCTGTCACTAATTTTGTCAATAAAGTCATTCAAGGAACAAAGGGGCTGGAGAGATGGCTCAGCTTGTTAAGAGCACTGACTGCTCTTCCAGAGGTCCTGAGTTCAATTCCCAGCAACCACATGGTGGCTCACAACCGTCTGTAATGGGATTGATGGCTTCCCTCTTCTGGTGCATCTGAAAAGAGTGACCATGTACTCGAATACATAAAATAAACAAACAAAAAGAATTGCCCAGCATTAAAATAAAATAAAATAAGAGTTGTTACTTGGCTCAGAAGCCTCTCCTGACAGTCACTGCACTGGAACTTCAAAATATGTCCCTCTCAGTCCACAGCACTGCTTCCTGCCACCCCACTGTCTTTAGATGAAGCTCTTCCCATATTCACTGGGTGCTACAGGAAAAAAATTCCAGTTTTCTCTCATTCTCAACGTTACCTCAGCTTCTGTAAAGTTGCTATTATGTGATATTGCTCCCGTTTAAAGAAAGGAACCTAGAAAATCCCCCTAGAAGGGTCCCTCGACTAAGACTAAAACAGGGCATCTAGAGATGAGAATGGGAAGAGGCTGCCCAGAACTATCACTCACACAGTGAAGTGGAAGCGCTGCACACTAAGCAGATGTTCCCCTGGTAACCAGGGATAAGAAGTCTCAGAATTTTCTCCACTTCCTCAGCACATACAAATGATAGAAAATAACACCACATTATCTGAAAAATGGCTCAAAATAGGAAGACCGTGTATTTCCAGAAATGTGTGGTTAGCCCAAACAGTTCTGTCTACTGGGAAGTTCCTCGTAAAATCTACTGAGAAAGTTAAAGACAAGAGAATCATCCCTATGACCTGACATTTTGCTACATAAAACTGGCCCCAGCCCTAGAACATTCTACAGTAAATCCTGTTAATCAGCAAGGAGAGTCAATCAAACCTGGATCTCTTACATTCACTGTTTTCCCAGGAGGCTTAGCTAGCGTCATTTAAAGTCAACCACTTTAACACTCTTGGTTGTTCCTGGGCAACACCATAAGCATTAAAGTGCACGGTACTGTCGGCTCAAACCAACCCTGCCAAAGATTTCCTGGTCAAACAGCTGGAAGGACTCTTTCAAGAACAGCGATGAACTGAATGGAAGGACCAACTTCTTAGACAGCAAGGAGAAGCAGAAACACTGCTTCCTTGTTTTTGCTAGTTTGCAAATGGTCAAAAAAAGAAAATCTTAGTTCAAAAATGAAAGACATAAGACAGTATTCCAGAACTGATGTTTTTGTAGGTACTTCCTACAAATTCCTTGTCAGTTTTTTTTTTTTTTTTTTTCAAGAAATCCTCACAGTATCTGATTTAGTTTACAAGGTGGAACAAAAGTTACTGATGACTAGCCAGATAATTACGTGCCTTAGAGGACAGGGCAGGGAACAAAAGGTTAACAGGAAATTGGCTGGAAGGCATCCTTTACTCTGCTCTACGTCCTGTCTGCTCTGACAAACCCACAGCAGGAGGAAAGTATGGTAGGACAAAGGCCAGGACAGCAGCGTATTTGTTTTTCCCTAAGAAAAGAGAGCTTTTCAGCAAACAGAAAGCTTTGAGAGAGGACCCCAGGTGCCAAGCTTGGGAACCCAGCCTCTAGATGACACATATTTTGATTTGCATATGTCCCTCTGGAGAAGACAGGTGGGGTCTAACCCCCAAAATGCTTGGGCCAAGGCAAGCCCACCTCCCCTGTTGATGGAGAGAAAGGAGGCATTTCACCTTGCACATTATTACTAACCTGCTGTGGAGGGTGGAGCTGGAGAGGATGGGGATGTGAGAGGTGAGCTGGCCCCAGACCCTGCAAAGAAAAACAGAGACATCCTCATGGGGACTCAAGGCAGACATTTGAAACTTAGCATGAGCAGAGCATTGTTGAAGAGTCTGTAATTAGCCCAGCATGTCGAGCTTGTAGAACCATGTGATGAAGGACAGAAATTAGGAATGGGACTAGTGGTGACAGGCTCTCATCAGGGTTATTGACCAATGGAGACAGGAGCAACACTAGTTGCAGTGTCTCTCCTGAGCCAATCGAAACCCTGGGTAATGACCGATGACTATGGTCACAGCAGCCTGTGGAAGTCTCGCCCAAGAGCACCTTGAAGCATTTACATGCACACCCTTATTCCATGTTAGTCTCTAGTGCTGGGACTGCAGGCATACATCACCACATCTGACTCTTGAGACAGGGTCTTTCTATGTGCCTCTGGCTCCTAAGTGCTGGGATCAAAGGTGTGTGCCACTCACCCACTCAGGTTTTGCTCATTCAACCATTGGTGAGTCTCATTAAGTAGCCAGGAGAAGCCTCTTGTGTGGAACCAGGAAGGCAGGTCCTATGGAGAGGACAGCCTAGGCCTCTGCTCTGCACTCAAAGGGAGGGCTGTTGTCCTGCAGCAGTGAGCAGCCACCAGCAGCTCTGAGGTTAGGCTCTACTATCTCTCTACTGATGACTCAGAGGGTGTGTCAGTGCCTGTGGGCACACTGGGGTCCTAAGTAAACCACAGCGGTCACAGTACTTCCTCATCTCCATACAACAGGAGGGCTGATCACTAACAGATCTTAAAGACAGAAAACTGAACTTGTGATTCTAGACCAGTTAGAACTTTTCATCAATAACTGGCATTTGGCTTTCCTAAACTCCTGAGGTATCTTGGGTAGGATTTTTGTTTTTAGACCGGTTTCGTGTGTCTTAGATTGCCTTAAACTTGCTTTATAGCTAAAGATAACCCTAATATCCTCCTGTTTGCTTAGTGCTCTCTGCAAGCACGTGTCAGCACACCTAATTCACTGTACTAGAGGAGTGAAAGGTCGTGTGCAGCCTCGCTATCAACTAAGCTACATCCCTACCCTGCTCCTGGATTTCCTTGGTGGTCCCTCTGCTGCATGTGGAAGAGAGCAGGCGTATTCTTGGGAAGGTAAAGAGTAGAGGAGGCCTTCTCTGCTTCACAAAGCACTAGCTACTTAAACAGCGTCACTAGTGTATACATGTACTGGTTGGAGAAAGCATCTCCCCCTGCCATCGACTAGCCCCGTCCATCCTAGAACTATAAAGCAAATGGATGGATTTCCAAATATGAAATTATATGCCAGTCATAGCAGCTTCCATTCCCCAAGCAAATGTTGGTCCTCACCAGGGCCTCCTTTCCTCCCCACTAACTCAAGCCTGGGACTCTGTGATAAGACAGTGTCATGGTTCTCATCCTATTCCTAGAGTTTAGGACTCATATTCCCACCTACACCGCCTGCACTCTCAAGCTTTAGAGCACCTAGCCTTCAAGCTACACACACACTCCTCAGCCCCACCGCACCACAGAATCTATTCCTTAATTCACTGAGGGAATGCATCCTTCAACCACATGGGCTCTAGAGCAATGGGCTAGATTTAGGCTAATTTCCATCTACACAGAACGGCCTGATTTTCTTCCATGTCAAATGCTCCTGTCTTTGAAAGATGAAGTCTAGCCATCAGTGGAGAGATGGGAACATGAGTGTTGTCACAATTCTTCACCAGGGACAGAGTTTTCCTAATCTCTGCTCTGCTTACTGCACTGCAGCTCTGGATGCTAGGCCCCAACACAACATCTGACCTGTTACCTGAGTTATTGGAGTTGCTGAGCTTCACTGGCTGCTCCTCACTGTTTTCAACAGCAGACCGCTTTGACTTCTTAAAAATAAGAGAAGGGTGGGTGGTAAGCAAAGAAAAAGCACTTGAGCTGAGTTTAAAAAAAATTCCAGACATACAGTTTAACACTAATGCAGAGAAGCCACAAGTCAAAAGAGAAAATAAAACCAAGAAACTACCATACTGACCATCTCCTCCAATTGCTTTCTGCCATAATGGGTCTAACAAGCCAGCAGACTATATACTACTAATGTGTGTGTGTGTGTGTGTGTGTGTGTGTGTGTGTATGTGTGTGTGTATGTGTGTGTATGTGTGTGTGTATGTGTGTGTATGTGTGTGTATGTGTGTGTATGTGTGTGTATGTGTGTGTGTATATGTGTGTGTATGTGTGTGTATGTGTGTGTGTATGTGTGTGTGTATGTGTGTGTATGTGTGTGTGTGTGTGTGTGTGTGTGTGTGTGTGTGTGTATGTGTGTACAACACTCCACTAAGAACATAATCTTCTATTAAACAGGAGCAGAACAGACTGGAGGAAAGACTGCAGGGCCTAACTGGTGGGAGTTAGTGTATGTGTGTGTTAAGTTCCAAACCATTATCTAGAAATGCTTTTAGCTTCCAAGTTAAAACTGTGTCATCATGTGTATCATTAGCCTTAGAATTTTCTTCACATGTAGCCAAGGATTTAAAAGAGAACACAGAGACAACAGCCTTACCTTTCGGGCTAAGATCTTTCTTCTTTTCCTTTCTTCCTCAGACCCATGGTGCGACTGAGCTCTTGTTAGTCTTCGATGCTGGTGAATCTTTAAAGAGACCACAATCCTCAACAAGTGTAAACAAAGTCTACCTAAAGCAGGCTCCTAATGAGACTTCCTGTGTGTTTGACCACATTAAGCTGTTAGGATGGATAAACAAGGTCTTTCTTGGCCTGCTTGTGGCCCAGGTCTGGCTCTCTGGGAGAAGGACATGCTGAGTGACAATGATCCTTCTCAGTTTCCCAATTCCTTCTTGCCACTGATCTTTACAGAAGAATGTCACCCATGAGTTCTGCCAAGACTGGATCATAAAGGATGATCACAGCAGTGCATGTGCTTGTTCTATGCAGACTGAGCAGACAGAGGGCGGAACTAGGAGATACTGTTCTGTGTCACAGCACTTAGCCCAAAATCTGGCTAAGAGCAAGTATGCACAAAATGTCTGTGGGCTAAGTGAAATGTATGCATAAATGTCCAAAGCCAATTACTGTGAATGGGTCACCAAATGATCACAGGATGAGGGACAGCTGCCGGCTTACTTGCTTCTGTTCCTCGGTGAGTCTCTTCTCTATACATTCCTTGGCAGTTCTCAATGCCTCTTTTAATTTTGTGGGAATCTGAAAAGACAAGTAGTACATGAGCTACTGAGGGAAGTGGTTGGAGTCTCCTGAGTTCTCAACACACGCAGCAGCAGCCGTCGTCACGTGGAGGTCCTCTGGAACAAAGCCAGTTAAAGCCACACACTCCGTGTACACCAGCTACACTCACCTTGCCAGCACCTTCAGGCCACAGATGCATAAACTTAAAGCATAAACACACTATGTTTCAAGTCATTCGAGGGTCCCAGAATTGCCAAAGCAGTCTCAAAGAACAAACAGCATCAAAACCTCTTATTACATAATCTCACAAAACATCACTTCAAAGCCAGTTATTACACAGCTAATAGACAAGGAAGAGACATCCCAGAAACATGCCTCTTGTGCAGACAAATGGCCTTACACATGCACAACCAAGGAAAGAACAAGAGATTCAAAAGAGTGTTAGTAAAAGTTAAATACCTACATAAAAAGTAGTAAAATTAAATCATTACCTTAAGTCATATTTGAAAATTAATTCAGCATGGGTGCAAGACCTAACTGTAACACCTAAAATACCGTGAACTCCTAAAGCTCAGAAAGGCACCTCGTGGCCCTGGACTCATACTTCTTTCTTACAAATCGTCTGTCTATTTATTTTTGCTTGGGGGACAACATCTCTGAGCTGTCCAGATGGGACTGTGACCCTCCCCTGCAACTTCCTCACACCCACCACCAGTACTGGCTCTCTGCTAAGGTGGGGTATTACTGTAAGGTCTGTCACTTTAATGTAACCAGCTGGAAATGATCTCCTGGATTCAACACCAAAGACAAAGACGATGAAAGAAAACAATGAATGACTTAAGGACTAGTTAAAACTAAAACTTTGTCCAACAAAGGACACTTTAAAATACAATACTTATAAGGACTTGATATCATGAACTTAAGCAAATGAATGAAAAAAATGTAACGCAACTTAAGAATGGGAAATGGGCTTTAATAAAAATTTCTTCAAAGAAAATAAACAATGGTTAAAAAAAAAAAAGCCCTGCCTTATCAAATGGTGTTTTCATCAGTTAAAAAGACGTTTAACACTGAACAAATACAAATCAAAAGCCACACATTAGATAACATATATCTTCACAGCCATTATGATGGCCACTGTCAAAAAACATAAATAAGTTTGGCAAGGCAGCACAAGCCTTTAACCCCAGCACTCAGGAAGTCAAGGTAGGAGAATCTGCGCTCTATGCTAGCCGGGGCTATGAAGCAAGTTTTGGGCCAACTTGGGTTATAGTGAGCCCCCATTGCAGACAGACAGACAGATAAGAATAATAATAAAAAATTACACCTACTGTTCTTACAGAACCTGGGTTTGGTTCCCAGCAGCCTCATGGCAGCTCATGGTCTGTACCTACAGTCCCAGGGGATCTAATGCCCTCTTCTGGCCTCTGAAGGCACCAGACATACACACAGGTAGAACACTCACAAGTCTGAGCAGGAGAGTAGAGAAACTGGAGCCCTGGTGTCTGAGTAGGGATGCAAGTGATCTAGTGGAGACCAATGTGGAGATTCCTAGAACAGCAGCAGCCACTGAAGAGCAGCGAGGGAGGTGTGAGGCCCGCTGCATCCGGGAGCAGGGGGCTGTGCTCCCTGGGCTTCAGGGCACAGGACAGCCATTGCCGAGGGCAGTGTGCCCAAATATCAAACGGCTACAGCAGCCACAGAGCAGCACAAGACCTGACTCTGGCCTTTAAATTCCAAAGCCAAGATCATCATTCCAACCGCCTTTTCTCCGTCCAAATTTTTCTTTAGATACAGATGTTTGGCTTATATTCTGTCTTCCAGATCACACTGTTTTGTGGATATTGGCCTAAATAGTAACAGCTTTCCATATTATTACAGTGCCCTTATGCCTCTCATTTTATTAGATAAAACGTTTTAAATATATGCCTATAGCTAGGCACAGTGGAGTGCTTATAACCCAGCACTGGGAAGTCAGACACAAGAGGATTGCTACAAGTTCCACACTATCCAAGCCTGTTCTTTAAAAGCCAGGAAGTGGTGACACACACCTTAATCCCATCACTTTGAGGGAGAGGCAAGTGGATCTCTGAGTTCAAGGTCAGCCTGGTCTACAGAACAACTTCTACAGAAGGCAAGGCTATGCAGAGAAATCCTGTCTTGAAAGGAAAACACACACACACACACACACACAGACAACCAACCCCATGCATTATAAATGGTCAGAATAGTAACTAGTTATAGAATGTTTAGATGTTTCTTAATTTTTCATATTATGAATCTTTTATTTTTTAAAAAATAATTTTCAAAGTCAACTTACTTATGTCACAAACACAAAAATTATATAATTTGTATTACCTTAAACTGTGGCTTTTCTGAAGTTGTAAGTAAAACATCACTGAATAATCTATAAGAAAAGAAACAAATGCATAAGGCCCTGGGTTTAATCTCAGTACTGGGTGTACTGTTAGATCAGCCCGAGCCCACCTGAGCCACCACTCCGAGTCTGTCAGCAAAGGCAAAGGCGCTTCCAAGTCACTGGTGCCTTCAGAGCCGTTTTTAGGGAGGGACCAGATCGGTAATATTTAACACTATGGGCCATAAAATATTTATTAAAAATATGTTGGTAAATACCAGTATGCAAAAATGTTGCAGATATAGTTAACAGATGTTTCTAAACAGAATTATTTGTTTTCTTGCCTCAGAAAAGGTGGTTTATTCTAGGACTTAGTGCATTTTGAACTGTCCTGACTGGAATCTAAGATGGCAGTTCTGGAGTGCATTAATTCTCTCTTCCAAGGTATGTAATTAGAAACAACAGCAGGAAGAACCCTGCTGTGGTTAGAAGGGCTGCCCTGATAGTGCCCAAGTGACTTGGTGCTCTTAATGTGAGAATTCGTCGATACAGATAGAAGTCCACCCCACACAGAAATGGCAATCACCTTCTTTAGCACCCCTGTAGAATCCTGGCCCTCCCCTGCCATTCCTCCGACTTCCAGATTTTCCCTAAACACAGGGCACACCTCTTCAAAGTGGAAGCCCGTGGGGTGGAATGTTCTGGGGAAGACAGAATGTCTGTCGACAATGCAAGTGCAAACTGAAGCACGGCAGCCTCACCCACTGCTCCCTAACCGAGTGCATTCTGACCCAGGAATCGGTGGCGAATGCTGTGGTTTTCAAAGTAAATCTATTTTCTCACATATACGTTGTTATTAGTAACTGTTGGTTTAGAAACAGATGCTGCAGTATCATGTCCATGGGAAGGGCTTGTTTCTTCTGATCATCAGCTTCTCCAGGGGAAGAAGTGCCTGGCCTATAGCAGGCCATCTCTAACCAGGTAGAGGAAGGAATGAGGGCCCTGTGGCTGCACTTTGTCCCCCACCTTGTTCGCTGCTGTTACTACTTCCTGAATACATTTGCTATACAACAAGCTGGTGCAGACAAAGCAGGACTAGGGAAACCTCTCAACACGCAAAGGAAGCTTATCTATGTCCTCCTGGGAGGAAGAATGAAGCTGAAATCTATTCACAAGTTTGTCTAACTTCAGTTACACCACCTTAACCTCTGCATGAAGGAACACCATCTAAGAAGAGGCCCTGAGGAGGCCTTTACAAGTTCAGCTCTTCACAGCTGTGCTGACGGGAAGAGGTCTTTTGAGTACAGAACCCTTGGCACAAGGTTTGATACTCATTAGCTATTTAGCAGCTAGTGCTTGGAGATGAAAGAAACAAAAGCACAGGAGCCCGAGAACACACCACTTTCTTGTGGAGGGCAGGCCCACCAAGGCCTGACAGCTACCAAGTACACCGAGCTGGGGCCAGCTGGTAGCTGGAGCAGGACCAGCAGACAGAGAACTAGGGAGGACCCCTCCTACTGTATCTCCTAAACTAGGAGTTCAACAAACACACACAGTGTTAATGGTAATGGGACGCGTGGAGAGGACACTGGATTTCTAGGACAGCAACTGGACTAAGCAGAGCAGTCACAAGGAAAGGGTCATGATATCATGCTGTAAGTGACTGATAGCAAGCTGGTCGCTTCAACTTTGCAGGGACCAAACTGAGTCTTTGCCATGGCACCGGGCTCTGGACACAGTGATCCAAGGCTCAGCACAGTTATCAAGATTACGACCAATGCATATGATTGACTTACGGCATCTGTAAGAGCCGGGAGACGGTAGGCATGCCATTTTTACAGGCTTCACAAGACAGCGTAGACTCCAATACGGCCACTTGAAATGAACAGATACACATTTTAGTCCCACAGAACTCTTGCAGATCCACTTGGTGAGGAAAAGCTTGACATCTCTTTGCAACAACTGTCTGCAGGCTGATCAGGACAGATGGCATACATGGGGGGTGGGGGATGGGAAACACTGCCATTATCAATGACTCAAAAGAAATGCCTCAGAAACCACATGCTGACAGACAGCTAAGTCTACTCCAAGGAGAAATGGAGAAAAGCATCAAGATAGTGTTCATACAACTGTTCTCTTTAGAGAGAAGTAAACATTACACTAAAGCAAAATTCGGAACCTGATTTTGCTGCTTACTTGCTTTAAATGGAAACCAAGACACAAAGTGCCAACTGCTAACACCTCATCATCCAACACCCTGATGCTATAAACGACCAGACTCTCCTATCCACAGGTTACTGTTTAGTTTTAGCTGTTCAAACTCAGCAGGAAATAGTCCAAGGGTGTTTTTTTTTTTTTTTTCCTCTCTCCCTTTGGTTTTTCAAGACACAGTTTCTCTGTATAACAGCCCTGGTTGTCCTGGAACTCACTTTGTAGATTAGGCTGGTCTTGAACTCACAGAGATCCACCTGCCTCTGCCTCCTGAGTTCTGGGAATAAAGGTGTACACCACACCAGGCCCACATCTGTTCTCCTGAATTGCCTCATTTGGCATAGTAAAGGTTGATAGAGTGATTTTCATATTCCAAACAGTGTCACAAAAGCTACCCTGGGCTCTCTTTCTTCCAGTCTTGAGCTCTGAGCTGGCCATTCAAGGATGGGATGGTCTGAGATGAGTTTGCACCTTGGGTAAGGCTTTTAACAACTCCTTGATCCCACCTACCTGAAAATCTGGAGGCCTGGCTGGGCAGGCTAGGCCCTTAACTTCCAGGCAACCAGCCATGGCTCTCAAGTTCCTTTCAACCCCCAACTCCTGCTTGGATGGGACTCTGACACTTGCCTGGCTCCTCCAGTTTGGTTTCAAGTTGCCTGATCCTCACTTTTGCTTCTGATTCAAACCCAAGCTGGCCACAGTCCTCTTTACATCCTCCTGCTTTCAGAATTATAGTGCAGTTTATACAAGTTTCGCCAGAGGCTTCAGACAGATGAACAAACAGATAAGCTATCCAAATGTTCACTTAGGTGTGCTCTGGCTGGGGAGGATCACAACTTGCTCTCCATCCTTCTCAGTGTTTGCAGACTACCAGATCCCAGCAAACCCCACTCCCAAGCCCTGTACTGACCCACAGCCATGGATGACGCAGGAGGAAAGGAGTCGAGAGGCACAGAATCTGGAGGCCGTCCGTAAGTCATTTCATAGAGTAAGTGGCCAAAGCAGTGGACATCTACACTTTCCAATGTCTGGGGAAGAAAGAGCAGGGTCATGTTCAACCTTCAGCAAATGGCCCTCACTGCCTCTGCCCAGGCTTCCACGAAGAAACAAGGCTCAGAGCAACCTCGTTCCCAATGTAACCCCAAAGACTTTTTCAAAGGCTCCCATCCTTCTGACTTAAGCTGTGTGTCATTTTTAAGCAATGATTTTATTCACTTCCTTGTCCCAGAGACCATGTCATCTTTGCGTCTTAGAGATCCAGCAATGCTCCATGGGAGAGATAGGAGTAAGGTACACACCAACTGTATTTTCCAATGCTTAATGCACGGCTGCCACAACTTACATTGATTTTCCTGAACTGTGTGAAGTAGGATCGGTAGAAGGAAGGAAGACCTAATAGTGAGTTTTCCAGATCGAGCAGCCGGCAGGTGTTGCCGTCCAGCATCACATTAGCTGCATGAAGGTGGCCATAAGGGAACCCCTTGTCATGAAGAAACTTCAGTACCTATTAAAAATATGTGTAGGTTAGTTTGGAAAAAAGAATGATGCAGACTGTCTCACAGCTGAGACACACAGGCACACCACCAAGTGTCTGTCCCCTTTTCCCAGGTGAAGAGAATCAGATTGGAGGGAACAGCTCTGATGCCCCAAGGCTCTGCTTTGGGAACTTGATGGTCCAAGCAGACCAGCTCTTTTCTCAGGCTGTCGTGTTCCACCTGTGTGGATTCATAAAGCTGTGGCATCAGTGTCTGTGCCAATCACATAGGAAAGGGGGTTAAAGTGAAAACTTCTCCTGTTCAATATGTACTTTGAACATATTTGGTGTTTAGTAATAAAAATACAAAGTAGGATTCTGGCCTCTCTGCAAAAGCAAACTTCTCAGCTTCCATTAAGATAAACAGTGACTCAGCACAAGGTGCATGACATGTCCCTACAAGGACTTGGGGGCTAGAGCAAAGCCAGAAAGGGGTGCCTCCGCAACCAAAGAACATATCCATCAAACATAGAAGAAAATATGCTAACTTCTCTTTCTAGCTACTAGCTTTAAAAATCTTATCCTTTAAGAAATTCTGCCAGGCACTGTGGCACACACCTTTGATCTCCGCACTCAGGAGTCAGAGGAAGAAGAATTTCTGAGTTAGAGGCCAACCTGGTCTACAAAGTGAGTTCCAGGACAACGGGAAGACACTTGGTGTTGACTTCTGGCCCCCACAAGTATATGTATAGACAGGTGTACCCCTACACAAAAACATTATGTATGTATGTATGTATGTATATATGTATGCATGTACTAGCTGTATCTTTATACCTAAATATCTAGATAGGAGGATGGATGGATGAATGTATATAAAGAACATGGTTAACTCTTTACTGATGGGGCTGTGAAATCTAAGAAACCTAAAGAAAGTATGTAGAGACGATGATATGGACAAAGCCGGCTCTCTTTCACCTGCATTTCTCTCTTCCTGTTGAGCATCACTTGGTGCCTTGGAATACTAAGAACACACTGTCCTGCTAAGCTATAGCTCCAACCCAAATGAGAATAGGCCTTTATAGTTCCATAAAGAAGACATATGGGGTCAGGCATCTTGGCACACGCCTTTGATCCCTAGCATGCAGAGGCAGGTAGATCTCTGAGTTCCAGATCAACCTGGGTTTATGGAATGCATTCCAGGCCAGGCAGAGCTACACAGTAAGACCTTGTCTCAAAAACAAACAAAACAAAAAACAAAATAAAAACAGAACATATATATGTTCAAGCAGATCTGTAGATGACAATGTTTGTCATCAAAGTCTGATGACCTGTTTTCAATCCCTGGAACCCAAGTAAAGGCATGTCACATAGTGTGGCTTGCATATCCACATTCAGACGATAAAAATGAAGCTTAAAAAGAAAAAAGTCTTGGCATAAAGATAAAGATCTGCCAAATAACCCAAAAGATGACACCAAATCCCAATGGCCAAACTTTTGGAGTTTTATGGATCTCAATTACTGACACCTTTATCTCAAATATTTGTTTGTTGAGGGAAATATAGCAATGCTATCTAGTATTATATATAAAGTTATATCAGTATATATCGAGTTATAGATAGTAAGATAATAATGTCTTATTATCTTACTGGAAAGTGCCCAAGAACCTTCCCATAAAAAAAAAAAAATGTCATTCTGGGGGCTACAGAATAAGAAGATCACTTGTTCTTCCAAAAGGCCTAGGTTTGGCTCCTGATACCCATAACCACCGGTAACTCCAGTGCCAGGAATGTCACCTTCTCGCTTCTGCAGCAGCCACAACACATGTGGCAGACATATACACACAAAATAAATATTGTTTAATTGTAATTCTGGATAAAATATGAGTGTAACTGTGGTTGTCCGGATAGGAGGTACGACCTCGTTGCAGTGGGTGTGGCCTCGTTGCAGTGGGTGTGGCCTTGTTGGAGGACTTGTGAACTGCGGAGATGGTCTCTGAGATCTCATATGCTCAAGCTATGCCCAGTAAGGACAGTCTCCTACTGCTGTCTGCAGATCATGTCTCCTTCTCTAGCACCATGTCTGCCTGTACGCATCATGCTGATAATAAACTAAACCACTGAAACTGTAAGCCAGCTCCAAATTAAATGTTTTCCTTTATAAGATTGCTATGGTCATGGTGGTGTCTCTTCACAGCAATAACACCCGAACTACGATAACAACTTAAGCAAAAATCAAATATCTCTTACCTCTAATATCTGCCGGCCATATGTTTTTATTTGCTGGAGTTCAAGGCCCTGGGTTTTCTTAGGGTTACAGTATTTCTTTAGGAAGGGGTCCTTTGGTTTTGCCTTTAGAAAAGAATCAAGAATACATAAAGAGCTAGAGAAGCCAATTTTTATCACGGGGTTTCCTGAAAAGACTCCATGGAGAGTCAGTCAGGGACCCCCAGCACACATGATGTGGCGTCTGTTGTATTAATCCAACAGTCTGTGGCTGAGGTAAAGAGGCTGGTCTGAGCTCCATTTCTTCTGTATCTGTGACTACACAGTGGGTCTCACCCTAGGCCATTCCCAAAGTCTTGCCTACTGTAAGACTTTTCCAAAACTGCTTTGTTCAATGCAAAGTACAAACTTAAAAACTCACCATCAGAGTAGCCTACCATGTAACAGACATCCATTTTTGCTCATGGGGGGAAAATGCTCTTTAAGCAAACAATAGTTTGTCCAAATCAGATTTAACTTTTGTTCATTTATTTTTGCGATAGGGACTATGTAACCCAGGCTGGACTGAAACTTGCAATCCTCCTGCCTAACGTCCTGAGAATATGGGATTTCACCATGCTATGCTTAAAATTTAAAAATTAAAATAAAGTTCATGGGGCCTAACTTCTGGAATTTAACATATCAAATATCAAAACAGATTCTAAATGGACTGAAGAAGAATCTATAACCATGAACTTGATTTAAAGTAGTACCTTGTAGATCAGATCCTTCAAAGTTCCCTTATCATTAAAGGTTCTAATCAGCAAAGCTGAGGATTCATTAGCGGTGGCAAAGGTAACCCGATATATGTAAGGGTGCTGCCAAAACAAAAGCAGAAATTCAGGTTAGTTTACACAAGAATCTGGGGCTTTTCAGATTCATAATCTCATTATGGAGTGGCAAGTACCATGTTGTTGGTTTAGTTTTATACAAATATGCCATTCCCAGGACACATGCTACTTTTAAGTTATTAGATGATCAACTAGCTCCTCCCTACCTCAGATGGGAGGAGGGGAGAAGTGACAAGAAAAGAGGGGCAAGCTCCACTCAGAAGGCCCTGCTGGCTAAGGGCAAGCTCCACACAGAAGGCCCTGCTTGGCTAAGCTCTTCAAGAGAGGTCTCTGCTGTGTGAGGCTCTTCACTCAAAGTTCCCTCACTCGGCTGTGTGCATCCAGATTTCGGGCAAAACCATGGCAGCAGAGAAGAAAAGGGCTGAGTTTGTCAGAGAGCAGCTAAGGACAAATGTGTCTCTGCTTTACCACTTACTCCACGCTGCTGTCTAGGTGCCAAGGCAGGAAGCACAGCCACCTGGAAACAAGCATGAGCAGCTATGGCACCAGGGCCTTCCAGAAGCCAGCAGCATGAACTTCCTAACTTCCTACAGAAGTCTGTGGTATGCGTGCATATTCATTATCTTCCTCAGATGGGGACCCAAATGTCAGCCAGCAAGGTGAGGGACAAACAGTCTTTAAAGACTTAATGTGTCCCAATAACCTGGAACTTTGGTTACATGGACAAGAAGACTGCTTGGGCTCTAGGTAACCTGAAGGAGCAAACAACAAAAAGAGCCACTTTGCCGTCTTAGCCACCTGCATCAGGACCTAGTTGGCTTAGAGAAGCATGTGTTACACTAATGGACAGGTCTGACTTGCAAATGGGTTCATGTGAATGCATTACCTGTTGTCTATACTCTAGGAGTTGCTTGAGAACTGATCCACTAAACCCAGCTAATGTGTATATCTTTGTTGCTGTTTTACTGATTTGTTTGTTAGGGGTTTTTTGTTTTGCTTTGTTTTTTGGAGACAGGGTTTCTCTGTGTAACCCTGATCTACTTGCTCTGTAGATCAGGCTAGCGTGAAACTCAGATCCTACCTTGGCTTCCCCAGTGCTAAATTAAAAGAGTACACCACTACCATCTGGTTTAATATATATTTCTTACATGCACTATGTAAGGTGTAGGGTAGGACTGTTTTTGTTATTTGAGGCAAAGTCTCACTATGTTGTCCAGGTTGGCCTTGAATTTGTAACTTTCCTGCCTCTGCCTCCAAATACTGGTACGACAGCATATGCTACTTTGAATATTCTTGGTTTTGTTGTTGCTGTTTTATTTTTTTTTAGGTTTATTTATTTTATCTTATGAGTATGAGTATTTTTCTTGCAGGTATGCATGTGCAATATATAGGTGCCTGGTGCCCACAGGGGGTGTCAAGAAAGGGTGACAACTAGAATTATGGACTGTTGTGAACTACCATGTGGGTACTCAGAATAAACCCAGGTACTCTGTAAGAACAAGTGTCTTAACTACTCTGAGCCATTTCTCCAGCCCCTTCTTTCTTGCTCTTGTTTTGTTTTTTAAACATTCATTAAAAGTAATTTCAAATCTGGGTGCTAAATGGGCCTGGTGGTTCAAGCCTGTAATACCAGACCTATGAGGCAGAGGCAGGAAGATCACAAGTTCAAGGCCGGCCTGGTTTACAGAGTGAGTTCAATGCCAACCTGGGGAACTTAGTGCAACCCTATCTTAAAATAAAAAATAAATTACAACTGAGGGCATAGTTCAATGGTAGAGCATCTGCTTAGCATATACAAAGCTCTCAATTCAAACTGAATTACTGCAAACAACAAAAATCTGGGTGCTGAAAGCCTATCATACACTCAATCAAACTCAAGGCCACAGCACTTTTCTTGGATGTAAATCACACCTCGTTAAATCATGGCCTCATTGCTTTAACAAGATGTATTCAAAGGTAAACTGGCTGGACAAGTCTGTGGTCGTGCACACTCCATAAGCAATTAATTCTAGTGTGTGGAAAACAGGTAATGAGTGTTAACATTAACCCATCTGTTACTGAAGACATTCTGCACACTGTAAGTCTATCAGTGTGCTTTCTTCCAACCAAGGCCTTAAATCAGGACTGTCCATTTTATAAGTCATACACGTTTCCCTAAGCAAGCTCATCACCTTGTGAAAGGTAGCTCAAACAGCAAAGTGGCTCTTTTTGTCACTCTTTTACCCAGGTTACCTAGCACCTAAGAAGTTAGTTTCCTGCTAAAAAAAGATCTCGGGGTCTCACTGATAAAATGTACAACAAGACCAAGAGGTTCAGGAAAGTGGCTCAGTCTTTCTCTGATATCTGACAAAAATACAGACCACATTTAAACAGCTCTCATTAATGGGCTAAGAAGATGTCACAAACATTGGCCTAAAGGACGTCACATCTGTGGGACTAGCCTGAGCACTTCTGGTCTGAACTAAAAGTCAGTGTTCATTTCTATTCTCTTGAGACCACAGACAATTCCAGATCTTCTATCCAGGTTCACTCTCAAGAGAGCACTGACCCTGAGTAGCAGGAAGGCAGCAGGAGGACTTGTACTTACCACACAGGAAGGCAGAAGTTTGATTAGACACTGAAAATCTTTATCTGATAAGTACTTGTCTGGGCCAAGATCAGCCTGGAAATGGAGGAAGAAATATCAGAGTATCCCTTTGCTCACTGCAAGACAAATTCCTTATTCCCTTCCCCCTAACTTTATTTGTCCAAATTCTTAATTACAAATCAAAGACAGAAATCAAATTAAGTGGGATGCCCCAAGGCCTTTTCTCGAGGTAATATGTGCACATAGGAACATCAGGCTATGACGGGGGTTTTGATCTGTAATCAAATGTGTCACCACAACAGCCAGCAGGAAATAGATTAGATCATATCCAATAGTACTTTGGGGGGAGGGGTCACCTCAAAACTGTCAATCGTAAATCTAGGCTGTTGCTATGTCTTCCTGAACATTTATTACTTGTCCAATTGCATAGCTAGGGGATTTAAAATGAGCCTTTCTAGTGGGACTGAAAAACTGCACATTACCATGAAAGAACACAGTAAACGTGCTAAGAGTCTCTTATCAAAACTCTTCCATATGCAACCCAAACCTCCTGGAATAAATGAAAGCAAAAGAACTAGTTTACCCAGCTCAGCACCAGCCGCTCCTTTGGTTGGTTTTTAATTTTCATCAAGAAATATTTCTTCCTTATTCTCCAACCTGCCACAAAGTAGAAAAGTTGCTTATAGCTTCAGGATTTTTGCAACAATTGATGTAAGTTTTAATTTCATTAATTAAAATGACATTTAGCAATCTTAGCCTTATCTATATAGGACAAAAATCACAACAGTGTTCATACAGAAAGGCTACTCTATAAACAATAAACAAATTACTATGTTTATGGAAAAGCTAGTAAGACAGAACTTCCATCTACACTTACTGAAAAAGCCTAATGAAGACTGAATGAAGTCCTGAAAGTTACCAGCACCCCACTCCTCTGAGAGCCTTAACCAAGGTTAATAGGACAATGCTTGAAGCAGTGGGAAGGTACAAGGACTAGTCAGCAGAGATAAAGAGCGTCCTGGGATAACGTCTCAGCAGGGTGGCCATGCCAGCCTCTCACCTATGTCTTTCAGTGGTTCTACCACCTCCCACTTTGGTTCTGATCGGAAGAACATGGAAACCTGTTGTAAGGCAATCTCTGAAATGATATTGTAGAAATCCATTAGTCAGATATGTTAGGAAAAACCAAACGCTTCACATACTTACTGTTCATGCAAATTAAATCCCTGTAGTCTACAGACTTCTTTAAAAGATGTGACAAAAAAAGGGAAAATTAAAAATAATGTAGACCTTTAAAGTGGACCCTAGGCATTAGCATTCCCTCTGGGCTCTGCCTAAATCCAGGTAGGCCTCGCTTGCTATAAAAGGGCCTGTTTGGCCCCTCCTTGCTCTCTCTGCCCCTTCTCTCTCTCTCCTTTCCCCCTCCCCTACCTCTCTTCTAGTGTTCGTGGCCTGACTCTCCTCTCCTCTCCCTCTTTCTGTTTCTCTCTCTGTCTTTCTCTGTCTCTACTCCCTTTTCAACTCCCCTTCCCACACCCCTAAATAAACTCTATTCTAATACTATACTATTTTATGGCTGGTACCTCAGGGGGAAGGGATGCCTCAGCATGGGCCCACCGAGACACCCCTCCCGTCACACCACCACACTCTATAAAACATATCCTTGGCTTTTTTATAAAACATAACATTAGGAAACTGGTGAAAGAGGATCAAAGTCTGAGTTTAATAGTGTCTGTTGAGATTCTGTAAACCCCACCCCTCAATTACCTGGTAGTAGCCAGGTATGCTCTGCTCCAGTGACCTGACACTATAAAAGAGGCTGCTTGCCCCCTCCTCTCTCTCTTGGCCACTTTTGCCTCCTGGCTCTCTTGTTCTCCCAACCCTACCCCTCTTCTTCCCCTTCCCTTCCCCCCTCTCTCTCCACGTGCTCATGGCCAGCCTCTACTCCTCTATTCCTCTCTCTCTCTCTCTCTCTCTCTTCCTCCCTCCCTCCCTCCCTCCCTCCCTTTCTCTCTCTCTCTCTCTTCCTCCCTACCTACCCCTCTCTCTCTCTCTCTCTCTCTCTCTCTCTCTCTCTCTCTCTCTCTCTCTGCCTCTACCACCCTCTTAACTCTGCCATGACCTGAATAAACTCTATTCTGTACTATATACCGTTGTGTGGCTGGTCCCTGGGGGGGGGGGGAAGGATTCCCAACATGGACCCCCAGAGGCATCTCCTTTGTCCCCAGGCCTTGCCTGCACCTCCATGGCCCAGATGCCCCCGACTCTCTTCATCCTTCCCTAACATTGGTGCCGAAACCCGGGACGTCATCTTTTCACAACATTGGTGCCCCGTGACTTTATCTTTTAGTGACTTTTCCTTTCATTGATGCCCCGTCATCTTTTCCTTTCCTTTCAGTGCCAACAGTGCTTTTTTAGTCCCTGCTAAGTGCCATGGCTGTCTGAGAAGGCAGGTGAGGGTGTCTATGGAACTATTACTGCAACTTCTCTGTAAACTAAAGTTATTCCACAAGTAAAGAACTATCAAAGAGCAAAGATAAAATTACTGTTTATGTGGAAACACTAGCTGACCTAAACCAGGAATCCAGTCAGGCCACAACTGAAGCTCAAGATTCAGAAAATATCCTGAGGTCACATGGAACAACATGTTCCAAGTGATATTTATTACATCTTCATTCCTTGTGGAATTACAACTTTCACAAACAAAGAAGCGATTAGCCTAAGTATATGCTAGAATAAAAGCTGGGGTTTTAGAAAAATATCTTCCTCTACAGCATGGCTCAACTGTGAACTGTGGTTGGTTAGAGAGTGCTTGTCTACCTACAAACATATCCTCTTTTTGTTGTTCATTTATCATTTCAACATTTCCATTTAACGCAGACAACGAGAAGAGGAATTTCCTTCAAATTCACCACATTAAGAAGCTATCAGAATAACTGCCTTTTATGCCCTACCCCCACCAAAAACCCCCAGCTCAATACCATTTCCTCTCAATGCAATAAATGGTAAAGCCACCCCATATCTCTAAGAGCAAATGGCAATCTTCAAAAGAAACAAAAAAACAAAACAAAACAAAAAAAAAAAAAAAAAAAAACAAAAAAAACACCAACAACAAAAAAAAAAACCCAACAAACCAAACCAAACCAAACCAAAAGAACACTGTGGAATTTCACCTTTGCCTGGTGTTAACTATGTTCCAGAGACTGGCGAGGCCTGGGCTCACCAGCGAGCCTCTCCATATGTCAACAACCTGAGAGCTTGGCAAACACTCACTGTGCATATTTTACAGCACACTGTGAGTGAAGAAGTTTGCAGGAGTTCAAACAAAACAGTTTGGTGTTTGTTTACTGACTCCCTAAATATTTCCAGAGGAAGCACATGACTAAGAAATGCAAGACTGGCTCTATTTACATTCTGTTAGAGCTGTTCCCAGAGGCCACAAGGATGCTGGAAAGGGCTGAGGGCAGCTAATAAGAATACTAATTCTTAGTAGCTCTGAGATCGCTGTGCTTGTTATAAATGTTGATATATTTTTACCATTTCTAAAGTAAGTTGAAACAAGTTTTTAAAAAAAGCTATTTTAAATGAAAGCACCCATATCAACTCAGAGGAAATCATGAAAACAACTTCCTGCCATACTACAATGTCATTTCAGGAACCTACGTAGGACAGCAGTTCAAAGCTAAAGAGAACATAAACAATCCAACAGTTTACTGTGTGTTCCTATGTGCCATATACTGTTTTAGAAATGGAGAAGTAACGGAATAAATAAAACAGGACAGCTGTGTTCCTCTAAATAAAGGACTGGAAATTAGATTTTTGTTTTAAACCTTGAGGATCAGAGAGCTCAAGGCAGAAACTTTTCTTCATATTGAACTGTTATTTATTATTAGAAATTGCATGGTAACTGATTCTGACTCAGTCTCATCCCAGATCCAGCATCAAATCCAGAGCGTTTCCTCTGCATACAAGTCCATACTGCCTGCCATTTATTTAACCAAACTAAAACCGAGCTGCAACAGCAAGTGTCTGACTGGCTCTGGCTGGTGGCCTGCAATGTTTGTTTCACCCTCCACACTCTGGGCTCTGCCTCCCAAACCCGTCTAGCCTGCCCCCAGCACTCAGTTTCTCCACAAGGACTAGCTAATCCTTTAATCCTTCAGGCTGATCTAAATCTACTGTTCCTCTGCCTGCAACCCTCCTCCTCACACAGTCCAGGGCACTTGTTCCTCCGGTGGACCTTGCATGTCTTCAATGAGGACTCTAGCTGGGAGGACATCTCTTAACTTAGGTAAAATCCAGAGCCCTTTGGAAATATTAATTCCCCCTACCTGGGCTGTTCTTCCTGGTGTACTGGCCCCTGGCTCCAAGCCTGCTAATCTCCACTGGCCTCTCAGATCCCAAAATCGGCACTGCCTCTTCTGGGAAGTCCTCCTCTGTCTCCAGACCTGATGTACCTTCTAACCCTGTGTACAGTCTCCTGCACACGTGCTATTGGCTTTGCTGAATGCACACACACATATATATATATGATAATGCTCAATTGATATCTAATGAAGAAAGAACTAAAGATTCAATACATTGCCAATGCAATTGTGAAAGTTCCTATCAGAATGCAGATAACCCCAAGAAGGAATACCCCTACTTTCTACTTATTTCTCTTATAATATTTATTTTTAATTTTGTTTGCTTGGTTTTTCAGACAGGCTTGTTTGGTACTGTTTGTGTACAGGCTCTGTATAGCTCTGGCTATCTAGGAACTTTTTGTGTAGACCAGGCTAGCCTCAAATTCAAGAGACTCACCTGCCTCTGCCTCCTGAGTTCTGGGATTAAAGACATGAGTCACCACTACTTAGATAATATTTATTTTTAAATTTTGCTGTCAAAGATAGACTGATAGACATTTGATTGAAAACACTACTCAGTTAAGTGCTAGAACACAAAAGCCCAAGACCGGGAGTGGGGAAAACAAGCCCCAGCTTCCACGGACTCAGAAGTATCATGTCTCCCTCTGTGCACAGCCTGGCCCTCTGACTCCTCCAGTCCTGTAGTGGACATGCAGATTCCTAATCTGCCGCTAGCTACTATAACCTGCATTCCCTCCAGGTTCTGCATATACCCTGCCTTTGTTCTGAACATAATCCTCAACTGGGACCCTCCTTCCTAAGTTTCAGGTCTAGAAAGGAACTTCCACATCGCTGGGCCTGTTCCTCCCTTTCCCAGCCCTTTTAAGTGTGAGCATATGCTTTACCTTTATGGACATGGTCTTTTGGATAAAACCGGGGAAAGGCCCAGTAACTAAAGGTTGGTTCTCTGATAGGAGAGGAAGCAGTTGCTTAGGAGATCCTGCTGCTCACCCTGAGACCTAGGTTGGACAGACAGTCCCTCACAAACAAGGGTCCCAGTCAGTGTGCTCAAGACAAGGAAGAGCATCTGTGCTGATTTGGGTTTGCCACTGCAGTACAGAATTCAAATCTTGCAGAAGTAGGCCGGTAGTCAGGTAGGTAGAAGCTGAGAAGAAGGAAGGGAACCAGCCATGTTGGAGGAAAGACTTGGTCTTGCTTGAGAGGTGCACCATGTATGTGGGTGGGGAGTGAGTCACAAATCCCAGGGAGTCGGGGCCTTGCTGCAGGAGTGTGTTGGTCAAGCTGGTTAAAGGAAGTGAGCTGTGTTTCCCTCTTCTGAGGTGGCTGGTAAACCAACCTAGAAGCAAGGCAAATCCTGATATTTCACTTGAAGGGAGAAATAAGTCAGCTTCCTCACATAGCGCACTTCGGTGCTGCTGGGAGTTTCCAACGACTTTATGCTCTGCTCACATCGCCCTAACCATCCCTTGGATGTGGGGGATGGAAAAGAGCAAAGACAGTACAACTTGGGGAAGAATGATGGAAATGAGGGAGTAGAAATAAGACAGACAGAAAGAGGGTCTTAAGTACATAATAAAGATGGCAAAGTTCTAGCTTCTTCCTCACACTCCTTTCCAGAAACAAAAGCTTAAAAGGTTCTTTAGTCTGTGGACAGGTCAAGGAGTTCTAGGTGGGATCAGGACATGTTTACCTCAATGTTGAGGGCCTATCAGCCTCCCCATCTTTGCTCAAAATGACCAACTCTAAATTAGGGGAAGGGGATCTCTCCAAGACTCGTAAAACCTTCACCCTCAAGCAGAGACTGAGCTCAGCCCCACTCTGCAGTGGGTCTTTCTCCTCACTGCCTGCTGTGTGTGCGCGTGTGTGTGAGTGCACGTGTGTGTGCGTCTCTGACTCCCGTCAGCAGCACTGGGATGTCGGGTGCTAACTAGTGCCTGTCGGTTTTTACGTAGAGTCTTGGACTCAAGACTCAGGTTCTCATGCTTGTGAGGCAAAGATGTTGCTAATTCATCTCCTTGTCCCAGCTGTCTTACAGATGTGTTGTCCTGGCACACTCACACACTACACTGGTTAGTTTTGATACAGCAGCTCTAAGCTGCCCTCTGGATTCTACCCCATGTGAATATCACTCTTCCGGTTCCAGCCGGCTGAATACAGAAACGCATGAGCTCCACACCTACCCCAGACACATGTCACCAGTACCTGCTCACTCCAGCCTGACACCTGCCCTCATGACAGCATCGGCTGAAAATGCTGACAGAGTACAGAGGGCGGGGCTGATGCATCAAAACCATTCAGACGACCTGCTGACAGTTGTGGACAGTCAAAGTGAAGCTTGGAGAAAGAAATGAACGGTTCAAAAGATACTGACAGAACTGGGGTTCTCCTGAGTCCAGTCTAGCATATAAGGTCTTTTGACCAAGGAAAGAAAGGAATCCCTGTAACCATACAATGCTTGATTCTGTGACCTAGAGTAAATGAATTTGAGACACACATTACTTTTCTTGGCTAGATTCTGGGAAAACACTTTCTTTGGCCCTGCATGGCATCTACTAAAGATGGCAAGCACACTCTAAACAAGGCTTCTAACACAGTAATGTGTGTGCAAATCACCTGACAACCTGTTAAGTCAGCAATTTGCAGAGGGCCTCAGTTCTATACGTTAGGCAAGTTCCTGTGATGCCAACTACATCTGGTTGAGAGGTGCACTGTGAGCAGTGAGCCCAAGGGCTGAGGCTCTCACCTCAGCTGTCTACGAGAACCAGTGCAGGAGCTTCAGGTTCTACAGGCTGACAGGCTCAGAGCTGGAGCATGGGGATTTCTTAACCCACCTCCAAGTGACTCTCCTATGCAGGCAAGTTGGCTTCTAGTCCCCTTCTCCAACAGGAATGAGAAGGGTCTCCCCAGTTAACTCAAATCAAATGTCTTGTTTGTTTAGGGTTTGTGATACAGGTAGGATCACACGCTGTTGCCCAAGCTGACCCGGAACTTACTGCATAGTCTAGATCGCCTTCAACTTAATGGCAGTCTTCCTCCCAAGGGCAAGGGCTACAGGAACAAGTCTGGCTCTAAAACAGTAACAGAATCTAGTCCCTTAACAAGAATTAAGAACCAGAGTTCCATTTATTTAGGAAGCCTTAAAAGCATGTTCTGTTTATCAGGTCAGGCCTAACGTAGTTCTAGTGGCCCCTGCATGGCCACACCAGCGTGAAAAAGGTACTTATTTCTTTCTTTTGCTGACATCAGGTTTTGACACTGACTTTGTGTATAACCAGTAGGGGAACAAAAGCCATCCTCTGTGTGTGGCACTAAGAGTCTTGGAGCAGGCAGGAAGACACAGGAACAGCCTTTCTGAATCAACATTACATTTAAGGACATTCTAGAAAAACCAGACACATTACACGTTTATAAACACAAACTGGATTGAGGTTGCTCTGTTCCACAGAGAAGACAGCAGGCAGACCACAAGCGCACAGGCATGACTGTTTCCAGGCAGACCACAAGCGCACAGGTATGACTGTTTCCAGGCAGACCACAAGTGCACAGGTATGACTGTTTCCAGGCAGACCACAAGCGCACAGGCATGACTGTTTCCATGGGTGTTTCTCTGTACAGGCATGACACACATTCTGGAAGTAAGTTATGCCCCTCCTATAGATGTTCAGACAATTACAACCAAGCAAGTGTTTCCCACAAACGCCATCTCCTGATGAGCTCACATCCCATGATACTACAGCTTACACACTCCATCTCTTACCAGTATAGTTTGCAGAGTAGTTGTTTGGGTCTAGGAACTTCTTAAGCAGCTCACAGTTGGATAACACATGATTTGCCATGATGACATTAAGGTAGTTCTGCAGGCCTCTCTGCCTCTCAGCTATGAACTCACGGTCCATGTTTCCAATCAGTTTCTTGGGAGGAAGAGGCAGACTTAGGCCTGTAATCTGAAAAAAATGTAAGGAAAAAGGGGAAGAAAAGGAGTTACATTCATATTATCTACAGGTTTAGTTTGTATCTGAATCCTGAAGTATGATGGTTCATTAAGGATAAAAAGTATAGACTTTGAAGATGAACCCTAATATTTTATTATGGTTTCCTATATAAAACTATATATCTCGAAATTGACAAAAATTATATGGTAATCATAGTAACTGGTTTTTTTCACTTTTGCTGAAGTTATATATGGACATAATATACCAAGAAAAAGTGTTTTTACAAAATCAGCCCTAGCAGCCAGACGGTGGTGATCCCAGCACTTGGGAAAGCAAAGGCAGGTGTGTCTTTTGAGTTCTGAGTTCAAGGCCAGCCTGGTCTTTCCAGAACAGCCAGGGCTATTACAGAGAAACCAAAAGGAAAAAGTTCTCTTCCACATACACATCCTGTCTGCTGCTTAAAGTAGCATTCTCATTTCAGAGAGCACTTTATCATGTTTACAGTAGGTAAATGACAGTCCTTACTGCTACATTCCTAGCAACTGCTCAGCCTCCTTCAGGTTCTGTGAGATTGTATATAATCTTATATATTATAATCATATATATATATATATGATCCTATGAGGTTATGTGCTTCATGTCTCAGAATTCTGCCTTCTTATATATGTCTGGTTAATGTCTTGGTCTCATGTGGGTTTTCTTTGTTTTGTTTTCTGAGAGGGTTCTCTCTCTCTCTCTCTCTCTCTCTCTCTCTCTCTCTCTCTCTCTCTCTCCCTCCCTCCCTCCCTCCCTCCCTCCCTCCCTCCCTCCCTCCCTCCCTCCCTCCCTCCCTCTCTCTCTCTCTCTCTCTCTCTGTAGCCCTGGCTGTCGTGGACCAAGCTTGTTCAAACTCGGAGATCCACTTGCCTTTGCCTCCCACTTCCCAGCTATCATTTCAACCTAAAATGTTTGGTTGCACTTTTCACTTCTGTATTTCTATGTGTCATTGAATGAGTGTGAGTGTGTGTGTGTTTGTTTATAATGGCTAGGGAGAAGGAAAAGGTAAAAGCAGGTTCTTAATCTGTCATTTTTCAGATCACTTAAAATGTTTGAGACTATTTTTAAACTTGAAAAACAAAGCAAAGTCACTTTCAAGAGCTACAGCACTATTTGACACCCGTACCAAAAAATGAAATCAAGCAGCAATCCAGGTGACATACACACTGATTGGCTGAGGGTATGGTCTAATAAGAAGGGCGTCTTGAAGTTAGGACTCAAGGTAAGCTGCTCTGGAGCAAAGCGCTGGGTTTTCGCACAACACCTGTACAGTCAAGTGAAAGTAAGGTATGTGCGGTGGGCGGAATGAACATGGCCTGCAGTCGGTTCTGTGTGTGGAGGTGGAGGGGGTGTGCCTTGCTGGAGGAAGTGTCACTAGAATCGGGTTTGACAGCCTGCCGCCTGGGGCCATGCCCATCATGGGGCTCTAAACCCCGGGAAGGTAACTCTAAATAAACTTCCTTCTATAACTATGAAAACATGTCAGCCAGAACTGGGACAAGTTTTCACAGCACAGCTCCTCACTAGATAAGACACTTACCTTTCAAGTAGCTTTCCTCGTTTATAAAATTAAGCTTTATCTAATTGTGGTTTCTTGAGGAGATCTTAGCAAAAAAATGTCAAGAAATGATGGCAGCTTCTTTAGTTGAATAAAATGCGTAGGTACAAAGAAAGCACATCACTTAGCAGCCACTCATTTTACTTGATGCTGCTCATGGACAGAGGGCACCAGTAGGCTGTATATTAATATAGCATAAGACATAGCTGGTGTGTCCTTTAAAGTGTCATGTAGGACTGCAGGACACAATCCTATCTCTATGCACAGCCGGGATATTTTGTTACACCATGGCTGTGTACAGGTATGATAGTAAGCTATCCTTTTCTCCTTAAAACCTTTTATTTTAAGAAGATTTTACATGTATAACTGTTTCCCTTGCATTTATGTCTATGCGGTCCAGTGCCTAGAGCCCATGGAAACCAAAAGAGGACATCAGATTCCCTAGAACTGGAGCTATAGAGGGTTATGAATCACCATGTGGGTGCTGGGAATCAAGCCCCGGTCCTTTGGAAGAGCAGCCAGC
Organism: Micromys minutus; assembly: GCF_963924665.1. NCBI lineage: Eukaryota > Metazoa > Chordata > Mammalia > Rodentia > Muridae > Micromys > Micromys minutus. The sequence goes on along the minus strand of NC_137981.1, from coordinate 496,244 downwards.
GCTCCTAATCTCTTGAGCCATCTCTCCAGCTCCCATGAAAATTATCTTAAAAGGACCCACACCCTCTGGCAGTTATCTTTGGGAACAGGTAATTAATCTTTGTTCTCCTTGATGAAATATTTATCAAATTCACTTACCCTTTTCAACTAAAACAAAAAACATTTATTTTTTAATCAAAATGATCATTTAAGCAAGGGTGTTTTAAATTTTATTATTTATTTAGTATGAAGAGATTTAACTGCATGATCTGTACAACAGCATTCACTGAATCCTACAACATCCTACAGGCCAGCAATGGGTTCCAACTCTCGTATTTTGGCTATTTTCCATTTAAGGTGGGGAATATAAACATGCATTTGACAAGATGTCCATCTTTTCTGTTTATTTTGAGTAGTTTCAAACTCTCTAGGTAGCTGAGAATGACTTTGAAACTGATCCTCACACCTTCATCTCCTAAATGCTGGGACTGCAGTGCCTTACGCAGTGCGGTGCTAGGGAACTGCACCCAGGGCTTGCCAGGCACACACTTTACCATCTGAGCTACAATCCAGCCTAACATGCCTGTCTTGAATGGTGAGGGCTCCAAGACTCAACCAAGTGTGTGAGTGTGTGTGTGTGTGTGTGTGTGTGTGTGTGTGTGTGTAGGTGTTGTGGTGCATGTATAGAGGAAGAAAGACAACTTTAGGTGTCACTTCTCCCCTTCCACCTCATCTGAGATAGGGCCTTTTAGTTTTTCCCGATTCACATGCTAAGCTAGCTGCTTCTCACGTTGAGAATTCTGTCTCTGCCATCTCTCTGGGATTACGGACCTGGGCTACCACATCTGGCTTTACTTGGGTTCTAGACATTCAAACTTGTTTCCTCACAGTTCTGTGGTAAGTGCTTTGTTATCTGGAGATAAGCACTGACCTATCATTCCAACCCTCAGGCTCCATTTTCAGACTTCACTTCACACTAGGAAAGTACAGTTCTGCCTGACATCCCCCAAGTCATTAGAGCTGTTTTCCCCATGCGGTGAATCCACAGTCTCCTTCTATAGTCTGCTGGGTTAGAAAGGAATAATTAGTTTTATTCCCCAAGGTACTGAAACTACAATGGGAGTTAATTTTTAAACCCTGCTGCTTAAAGATTTTAGCATCTAAGAGCGGTTCTGTATCCCCTTCAGCTTTCTCCTGTGATGGCGACAACCTCCTCACCACAGAAGACCAACTTTGGATGGGAGAACAGAAACCTAAGCACACAGACAGTCACTAAGATGACAATTCCCTGGACACCTTATCACAGGCCTTGTCAATCCAGCTCACTTTTAACAGCTTTCCCTTGAATTTGCCACTTCCACCTTGAGCTCCTTTAAGGAGCAACAAGAACAGCAAAGCCCAACTTCCCTTAAAAGGAGAAGCACTGCGGGGAACCAAAGGCAGCAGGGAAACCCCTAGAAGGATATAGCAGCACTTCCGGTGGGAACCCAACTCATATCTGGAGGAAAACCTCCAAACTGGTCATTCTCCTTACTCTCTTCCATCATCTCTATCATCACTATCATCACCATCATCACCATCATCACCCTCATCATCACCATCATCATCACCATCATCATCACCATCATCATCACCATCATCACCAACACCACCATCATCACCGTCATCATCACCATCATCATCACCACCATCATCATCACCATCATCACCATCACCACCATCATCATCATAATCATCGGAGCTTAAGCTATAATTACTTTCAATCATATGCCAGAGAGTGTTCTGAACGCTCAATAACCCCTACTTTATTTCGGCATAAAATAAGTTCTCCAAGATCAACAATGGGCAGTAAAATTCAAATCATACAACATTCAAAATGTCAGAGACCTCAGAAGTCAGCCTTTTCATTTGAGAAGGAGAAAATGAGGCCTAAGAGAAAAAAATGGCTGACTCAAGGTATACCAGGAGGCAGCGCCTGGGTCTCCCTTCAGTCTAAAGGACAGCTGAGGCTCCTTCCCACCGAGTTCCAACCCTCGCCCTCTCCTGCTCACTGCTCCCAATCCCTGGATGGCTGTTAATTTGACACTGCATTTACTTAAAACATGGTGCTTTTTTCTTTGTTGTTACTATGAAATATGATAACAATAGAACTTTCAGAAAACACAGACTTTTCTTCTATTTTTCTACTTCTATAGTTTATAATGTTTTCATAGACCTTGGAAAATAGCACATACCCTAAAGTGCTGGGGGAAGCCAAAACCTACGATCCTGCCATCTGGGGGTCATCACTGTTTACATTTTGGCACATTTCCTTCCAACCTTTCTTCCTGGACGTTTAATGTAATTATATCATATGGATGTAAGTTTACATTCTGAGTTGTCATTTTCATTAAAGTGTGTTCCTATTGAGCTCAGACTCCATTTGTGGGATTATATTTCTCTCCTTCAGCAGAAATTCATTTATCTGGAGAAAATAATCAGATACTGAAAACCATGGTCAGAGTTTCATTCTGAGGCTTCTGAGCCCTTTGGTTATGAAGGTTGTTTATAAATTATTTCACTGCCACAAAGCTGGATGTACTTTCTTCTGTTTGTTTACTTGGATGAATAAAAACCTTCCATTGGCAGATGTGGTGGCCCATTCCTGTAATCCCAGCATTTGAGGCAGGAGGATCAGGAGGAGCTCAAGGTCATACTGGGCTACTCAGCAAGCTGGAGGGAAGTCCAGGCTCTATGGAGCCCTATCCCAAAACCAAACCAGACACCCCCACATGTCTTGTGGATCTGCATCCGAAATAAGGAGCAGACAGGAAGCACCAATTTTAAAAAGCAAAACTACACTGACCCAAAACTAAACTCCAGGCCAGCCAGGACTTAAGTCAAGAAACAATAACAATCATTCAAACTCAGTCAACATGTCTGTTATCTACAGATTTCAACTGGTTCTAATAAAACTAAATCCAAGAAACAGGGTGAAGATGTAGTTCAGCGGCAGAGCCAATGGCATGGGAAAGGCCCTGCACTCAATCCCCAGAACTACCCAGCAAGGACCAAAGGCACAACAGTGACGACAGTGCCCTGTAGATTCTCGAGCCAACTGCAGAAGAAAAAGCACGCACTCTTACATGTTTGGCTCCACTGACGGCATCGCTAAGCCTGACCTAAAGCATGGCTGTATGAACGGAAGGGCAGAATTATGCTCCTTCCTACCACAAGTTCTGAGCATGGGACAGGCACAGCATTAGCCACTTGGCATATGTGACAACTAGCTACTCACAAATGGAGCAGTCCTCTGCCTCCGACTGATTAGGCTCAGGTAGAAAGATTTCTATGAGCACTCACATCTGAGAAATGGTGCAAACCCAACAGTATTTAGTAATCTATGGCCCCTGGAGCGCAGTCTGCCAGGGAGAGAACTGCCTGATTGACATGACCAAGGATTCTGATGGTGTTGAGCCCATCCAGGAGGCTTCAACCATTTCTGGCACTGTCTGTCTTTCTAGACAAAGGCTTGGCCGAACTTCCTTCTTCTGATTAAGAACATCAGGTTAGAATATTAAAAATCCAAGAGATTTAGAAATATGTACTTCAGAGAAATCATCAAAAAGAAAAAAGACCAAGTGTCTACTTTATGGTCTAATAATGACCTCCAGTCTAACTGCAGAGAAGCTCAGCAGAAAAGGCTATAAGAGAAAGCCCCAGATCCACCTATGTTGTAAAAAATATTGATTCACAATCCGGGGCTTCTATCCCACCTTTGACCATTTGGTTCTCAGATAAAATACACATACAACCTTTATATTTGTAATAAGCCTCTATTAGCACTAATGCTGGGCAGACCATGTATGCTATTAAAACATATTTCCTACTGAGGGCTCTGAGTTATTCCTTACTTTGTTTCATCTGGGCTGCTCTTAACTCCAATTGGCCAGCTCTCACGACCATGCTTTCTTGACTCCTAACCCATGGTGTCTTTCTCCTCTCTCCCCCTTCTCCCCATCGTGGACTCCTCTGGCCCTCAAGCCCAGGAACCCAAGACCCCCGCCTATCTCTCTTCTGCCCAGCTATTGGCTGTAGGCACCTTTATAACTGGAAGGCAAGGTCACAGCGCATCACTTAGGTATGTGCAGACTTTCTCATCCCTGGGAGCAACCAGGCCTTGTGGAGGGGAGGGGGGGTCAGTACTTGTCATTAAAATACATATCACAAAATCAAATGTCACCAGACTCACAGAATTCTAACAACTGATATAATCAGTTGTAATCCAAAGTGAGATTCTCCATACATTCTAACCAGAAAGGCATCATAAGCAGTCAATGTATGTCACAGTGGTTTAAAGCATTTACCTGCAAGCTGTTGTTAAGCAAATCGAAGTCACTGTATCTTCTGACAATCTGTAAGAGACAGAACAGTGGTGCTTTGACTCAGCAAAGGCATCCTTCTCCACTCCTGACCTGGGATTCTCTGGTGCCCCAGAGCTGGAGCATTTGTGGAGCAGTGCTGTCCATGTTCACTCAGACTTTGTTCCATCTGGGCCAATGTCAACTGGTTAATGCCAGTCAAACTCACAGGGCATCAACAAGAGATTTAAGCATCAACAAAGCTGAAGGTAGGGCAGTGCTGAACTGCAAAACACTGTGAACTGCAACGCTGCTCTGCCAGCATCTGAACAGTGGCTGCAGACCCATTACTCACCTGCCAAGCATCAGTGCGGATGACACTGATAGAGGAATGGTTAAGGGGGAGGGATGCTTGTATGTGATTGGCAATATTTGGAGGTGTGTCACTGTGGGTGTGGGCTTTAACACCCTCACCCTAGCTGCCTGGAAGTCAGTCTTCTCTAGCAACCTTCAGATGAAGATGTAGAACTCTCAGCTCCTGCCTTGATGATACCAGACTGAACCTCTGAATTTGTAAGCCAGCCCCAATATAAGAGTCCTTATAAGAGTTGCCTTGGTCATGGTGTCTGTTCACAGGGTGGAACAAATTCATGTGTTTAAATCAGTGCTGAACACTTCATACATGCTCAGCAGATGACAGGTGGGACAAATAGTGAAACGAAAGTGGAATGACACTTTAGGCAAAGAAAAAAGCACGTTGGTGCACTGCCTCAGGGATGGCAACTCTGAACACTAAAGGAGCCTCACACAGAATTCAGCTACCCTCCTCAAGCCAACCATGAAGGGAAAGACCTTCAGTTCTCGACATCGTCTTTCTCTCTAAGGACAGCATTGAGAAAAGCAAAGGAACCTCAGGAAGCTCCTTTAGGGACAGCATGTACCACCAGTTGTCCCAGAGTAAACTTGCCCATAAAATGTTGTGACTTCACTGTACATCATTTTTACCTGGTAGGCTCCACTGTAAGTTTCAGGGTTGAGTTGGAGAACAGTTTTCTAGAATATTCTTCCTAGTGACTACATACACACTAACCAAACCACCAGGAACAAAAAAAGCCTTGAGTGTCAGTTTTAAAGCTGAAGACTCACAGGGCTGAAGAAATGGTTTGTGGGCTAAGAGTCCTGCTCTTGCAGCCTGCTTCCCATCACCCACGTCACATGCCTCGCACTGCCTGTTACGCCTGCCCTGGGGAATCCAACCTCCTCTTCTGGCTTCTGTGGACATGGCCTTCACAGCCACAAGCCTACCCTGACACATGCATATACTTAACAGACAAATTAGAGACGTCTAAGGCTTACACCTAAAGAAATATGATCTGCAGTATATGAGTATTTTGACCTTTCTAGATGTTTTGACACCCAGAGACAGCTTTGGCCACAAGTTATATATATATATATATATATATATATATATATATATATATATATATATATATTTTAATAGACAAAAATGCTTACCTGCCAGCTGTTTTCTGCAGAAATTCCTCTTTGTACCCGGATGATATATTCCTAAAAGGGATGAAAAGAAGAGCTTTAGCTATAAAATTAAAAAAAGGTATCTGGGTGAGGGATGTGGCTGCGTGGGGTTGAGTCTTAGGCATAGGGGCAGCAGGGAGCTGCTTACCATGGTGGCCCACATCTGTATTCCTCATGACAGGAGACTAAAGCAGGAGAATGACAAGCTGGAGGCCAGTGCTTGTGTGATACAGTGAGGTCCTGCTTTAATAGGAGAATTGATGTGGGTACCAGACAAACATAAGACTTCAAATAAAGACAGAGCCGCGGCTCAGTTATGAGTGCTGTTGCTCTTTTTTTTTTTAATGAATATGTGTGTGTGTATAAAGATTCATTACTTATTTATTTAATGTATATGAGTACACTGTCTTCAGACACACCTGCAGAGGGCATCGATTCCATTACAGATGATTTCGAGCCACTAGGTGGCACATGGTAGCTCACAACTATACATAACCTCAGTTCCAGGGTATACATCACTCTCTTCTGACCTCCAAGTACACCGGGCACACACGCAGTATACATGTATGCACACAAAATATGCACATATAACATAAATTAATCTAAAGGGGGAAAAGTGTGTGTGTGTGTGTGTGTGTGTGTGTGTGTGTGTGTGTGTGATATTTTTTGTTGTTGTACTTTTTGTTTTCCCACAGAAGGGTCTCACTGTAGCTCTGGCTGTCCCAGGATTCTCTACATAAACCATTCTGGCTTCGAGCTCATGGAGATCTACCTGCCTCTGAGGCAGGATTAAAGGTGTGGGGCACTATGGCTTCTTTAAATAAAAGCTTATAAAGAAGCTTTTAAAAACAGATAATTTCAAACACTGAGTCCTCACACCATGTCCAGAAAGCTCCAGATTTAGTAGGGCTACAATGCCTGAAATACCAGCACCTGCAATGCTAGCACTGGAGAGCCAGAGGCAGGAAGGTCACTAGTTGGATGCCAGTCTAGGCTGCATCATCTATACATAAGACCCTAAGTTCAGAAAAAAGAAAACCAAGACTCTCTGGGCACACCTTTAATTCCATCACCTGGGAGGCTGAGGCAGGTGGAGTTTGAGGCCAGCCTGGTCTACAGAGTGAGTTCCAGGATAGCCAGAGCTACACAGAGAACCCCTGTCTCAAGTATTGGGAGTCAGAGGGGAAAGAAATAAAAAGACCCAAACACTCAGAGAAATTGTGTATTTTTGAAGCTTTTGAGGTTCAATGAGTGGTGAACAGCCATTTAGGAACAGGTTTGACTAGAGAATATGTAGACCGGCCTAGCCTTAGACTTTGCAATCAGTCCTCCGGCAAAGCCTCCTGGACGTTGGGAGCACGGGCACAGACTGCTCATGCCCCCACGGTACCTTGTCTATGTTCTTCCCGTTGCCTGTGTTTCCATCTTTCATCTTAGCATAGGCAATGGCCCTTTCTGAAAGACTTGATCTACTGTCAGACAACACACATAAGGATTATGACCTAGCAGCAGGTTTCTGTGAGGGAGTTTCCAGAAGCATTTTACTGAAGAGGGACAGACTGTCCCGTGAGTGACTTTTAAAGACCTGAGCACCAGCATTTGCCTCCCCTGCTTCCTCACTGGATGCTATGTGATAGCTGCTTATTCTTCCGCCACCAGGCCTTCCTTCCCCTAAAGTACTGACACTCACACTGTAACCAAAACAAGCCATTCTTTAAGTTGTCTTTGTTTGGTATTTTAGCACAGCAGTGGGAAAAATGACAGTTCAGTCAAAGCCATCTCAGTTTCCTCCTCCCCCTCTTCATTCCTTTCCTCCTCCTTCCTCCTCCTCCTTCCTCTTCCTCCTTTCTCCTCCTCCTCCTCCTTTCTCCTCCTCCCTCTCTCGCTCCCTCCTTTTTTTCTTTCTCCACCCTCTATTTGGTTTTCCAGTCAGGGTTTCACTCTGTAGCCCAGGCTGGCCTCAGACTCATAGATCAGCCTGCCTCTGCTTCCTGAGCACTGCAGTTAAAGTTGTGGGCCGTCACCATCCTACAACTGTTCGGTTTTATAGTTAAAACTTTAATAAAACGGACATTTTGGTACATCCTTTATTCCCAGTATTCAGGAAGCAAAGACAGAGACAGACCTCATGAGTTCAAGGCTAGTCTTGTCTATACAGTGAGCTCCAGGACAGTCCAAAGTATGTGAGAGGGACTATCTTTAAAGCAAACAGACAGACAAACAAACGAAAACGTAAATTAAGTTACATTATTTTCCCTGGATCTCACAAGAATATGAAAGAAAACTGACTCTTGAGAGCTGTCCTCTGAGCTTCACATGAGCTGTAGTGGTGTATGCTTGCTTACACACACACACACACACACTCTCTCTCTCTCTCTCTCTCTCTCTCTCTCTCTCCCTCTCCTCTCTCTCTCTCTCTCTCTCTCTCTCTCTCTCTCTCTCTCTCTCTCTCTCTCTCTCTCTCTCTCACACACACACACACACACACACTCTCACATAAATTGTTTAGTTTAAAAATAACATGTAAAGAGACTGATAAAATCAACTCTATTTGTAAAGGACTAACCCTACAAAGACGTAATGAACAGTAGGCTGTGCTGTAGTCTGTAAGCCGCATGCTGTGCAGTCAGACACAGGAAAGATGAAAAACTAGAAAGGTAATTTTGCTCACGCCATTTCTATTCTGCTTCAATGGTTCAAAACTACTCCCTGACTAAAAAGACGTTTTTTTGTTGTTGGTTTTTGCTTTGCTTTTTTCAGATTCCTCACAACTGCCATACAAACTAGCCAATGTCAAATAAATACCTCACTCAAAGTCCCATTGTTCGGGGCTGTCACACTGCCCACACACCCTGTCACCTGAAGTCAGCTTCCTCCTGAGCTGCAGGCTGTGATGGCACCCCGATGGCGCCCCAGACTCCCCAGTGACTTGTGCTCACCTTCTCACCCTCTGTGTGGACAAGAGTGTCAATCACCAAGGCCCCAAAAAGGCAGCTGGCAGCACTGAGAAGTCCAGGCTACAGTAACCTAGCCATCTGTAGTTACTTCCCCAGAGAGTCCTTCCCTCCCTCCCTACCCCTGCCTGGTCGCCTTCCCCAACCACACACTTACTCTTGGCATGCAAGGAAGTGGGGAGCACATAGGCACTGTGACAAGTCACTGTGGTCTGGTGCTGACATTTTTCAAATTGGATGTGTACTAGGACCACATGATATGTGACATAAATGAACAGAGAAGAAAGAAGAGGAACCTTCACCCTACAGAAATAAAGGCCATTGCATGGGCAGAAGAACCCACCAAACCTAAATGATCTTCTTTCCTCTTCCCTTCCTCTCACCATAAGGGCTCAGCTTATTCGTCTCTTGGGATTCTAACCGTGAAGAAACATTACCCTCACATCATCATAAGGGAGCTGCGCTTTGAGGGATGGGAGGCAGCCCCGTCTGTCCGTCTGTCTCCTGTGCTGTCACTTCTCCACTGGCACTGCTCCCTCACTGGAAGGACCCTGCAAATAAGTGGCCATGCTGAAGAAACAATGCTTCTCTGCTCTGGAACTTTCCATGGCTCCCACTGGCCACAGGTTCAATCCCCAACCAACCTTCTACATTCTTGTACATCCTGACCAAACTGACCTAACTTTTTCTTTCTATTTAATTCCTCTCTAACAGACTGCCAATATCCTAAAATTCCTGCTTTATGCCTTTCAGTTTGCTGTTCCAAATATTTAAATCCTGGAGTGCTCAGCTATCTAAATGTTAACTGCTATTTTTGTCCCAAATCAATGTTTGAGAAGATAGCTCTCTCTGACTAGATTAAGGTCTTGAAAAGATCTTCACATTTCTTGTGTTCTGAATCTCACCCAGAACAATGTGAGGTCAGCAGCGAGACAAAGCAAATAACTGTTGAAGGGCATTTGTCACCTGATTGCACCCTTGGGAACGAGGAAGCCTGTACCTACCATAAACAGATATGGCGACAAACACTGAGGGGATGAACTCTAGATAACAGAGTTCACAGGCTGTCGAGCTTCAAGCTAGCCTGGCCACACAGTGGGGAAAAAGAAGTGCTTTGTTTAAGGTTCAAATTTAGAAAGTCAAACAGTGCAGCAGCTATAACTGAGCATCCTGAGGGACATCATGTCTTCTGAGGAAATCTCAGGAGAGAATGTTTTGTTCAGCTCACCGGCTACCTTCGTGGCTCCTCACCATCTGAAATCTATCACTTAGAACAAATGACAACTCTTTGCTCTGATAAATGCTCATCCTTTATCACTGCGTCATCTGCAGATTTTCAGGGCTAAAACCTAGTTTTATTCTCTGCCAATTGCTGTACAAACCAATAGTGTGCAAAAACCAAAACAAAACAAATACCCCACCCTGAAACAAGTGAAGTTCTTAAGGATTCTATAGGCATCTGAAGAACCACAAATTCTTAATATAAACTCTAGCAGGTGAGTAAAGCCAAGCGTATCTCCTTCCCAACCTCTGAACTCTGCTTAAAACTTCTAACTAATCAAGTCATTAGAACTTTAAGCTTTATTCTTCCCAAAACAAAATTCCCCATTTTGTTTATGCAAAACCAAAGAGCACACATTCTATCTGCTCTCAGAATAGTCAACGAAAGCATCACAGCCCACTTTGATCCCTCAGGGCTTTTCGAAGTTCCTGATCTCTGCGGAATGGTCTCTCCCAGCAAAAGAGCTGGTCTGCACAAACTTCAAAAGACAGATGATGCTCCAGTTAGAGAGGATCCAAGAGGAAGCTCTGAACTCCGCTGACCTCAGACTGGGATACAGAATGCTCTGTTTGTGTCTCGGGCAGGGTCTCTTGTTATGCAGCCAAGGCCAACCCCGAGTTCATGATTCTCTTGCTCGGCCCTCCAAGTACTGGGATCACATACACGTGCCACCTAGCTTTTGGATGCATGCTGAACAGTCAGCTCTTGGAACATTTTAAAGTATAGTGGCCCTTAAATTCTACAAAGAAAATGACATAATTTGCTAAATTGAGAACTTAGTAACTAACTGTTATCATCAAAGCAAAGCAGCCATTCTCTTCAGCAGGGATATCAAGTCTTTACCCTTCTATTCCTCAGCACTGCTACTCTAGCTTCTACCACTAAAGTCCAACTTGGTGAGCCACTGGGTTTATTGGGGTTACTAACAAGAGCAGGGATGACTCAGAGGCAATTGCATCACTGAAAGCCCCCTAGCCCAGCATGGCTAATGATTCAAGAAAGCTACAGCCCTGGAGCTCTCTTCATAACTTGCAGGCAGTCTGACAGGTCAATGAGTATGTCTTCCTGGTAGTTCTGCTGATTAGAGTCTCTTACAGACATCAAGGCTAGTTGGAGACTAATATGAGTCTCTTCCACAGTCCTTACAGTTCATACAAACTTGAGGGATAAGGGGCTTGTGAATCTGATAAATTTCAGGGACTTCTTGAGACTTTTGAGTTGTTTCCTTTCTTAGTCATAAGGAACCTCCTTTTAGAATTTCCTGGGTCTTAATGATTATTAGAAAAAAATTCTATGTAATACCATACACAAGTCCAAATATAACAGTATGTTCTCTTCTCTCATTATCAACCTTATTAAGACTCATTGATTTAGCTACGCTGGTTGGCCAGTTAGGTCCTGGGGTTTGATTGTCTCAGCTTCCTAGTGCTGGAGCCACAGCATGCCTAACCATATTGGGTTTTCCACATGTGTGCTGTAGATTTGAACCAGATAGTTGTCATACATCTAAATACTGTTTTTCCATAACTTGCTGTAGACGTGTTCCATGTTTTAGACACTTGGTATATAAAGTGCAGGAGTAAACAAGATAAAATTGGTTCCTGCCTTGCACATTTATTTCTATTCGTTCATTGTGGTATCAGGGTAAATATGAAAAAATATTATTTCTTTCTGGATCTCTTGGATGGAGGCTTGGGATCTGAGCAGTGCTGAGGAGACATGAACAGGTGTGTGCCACATGAGAGTAATATCTTAGGTCTTCCTTTCTCTGTCTTTCTTTCTTTCTTTTTTCTTTCTTTCTTTCTTTCTTTCTTTCTTTCTTTCTTTCTTTCTTTCGCTACTGTTTGCTGCTGGAATATAGGGTACTGTGAGACTGTGAGAGAATTCATGAATCCATGAAATTAGGATGCATCTCTGGTCCTTGACAAGATGGAAGAAGAAAGGAAAAGCAGGAGGAACATATTGAAAGAAAAGTTGACCAGAGATATGACTAGAGAAATAGTACAAGGTCAGAGGGGGTGGTTTTTAGTTCTAGACCCTTTGAATAACACTGAAGTGAGTGTGGTGATTGTTAGACAGTTGATCTTGTCATTTGGCAAGACATAAAGTACTTCACATTAATCATTGATGTCTTCTCTTTTCTTTTCCTCTCTTCCTTTTCTCCTTAATTCCTATTAGGTTGAATTTGTTGAAATATAATTTACATGCAATAAAGTATATATTACATATTTTGTAATAATATAATATTACTAGTATTTAGTGTCTGCCTCCCCATCCCTTTCCCATCACACTGCTAGCTTGACCTTGAATTTCTGGGCTCAAATGATCATTTGCCTCCTCTCAAGTTTCTGGAAAGACAGGCACAAGCCACCGAGCTCAGCTCCAAAATTCTTTCAGTGGCTGACTGCTATTCTACTGTGTGTATGCACCACAGTTCATTATCCTCACATCAACATTTGGTTGCCTCCTGCTAGGTATGTTAAGAGTAGAGCTGCCGTGAACATTTGGGTAGAGTCATCATGAAGATACATTTTCGTTTCTTCTGAATAAATGCCTGGGGATGACATTTAGTCTTCTGAATAAGTACCCTAGGGATGCTAACTATATATTTTACCTTATAAGATGTCATGTTTTTCAATTTTTTTTCCCACATGATCCTTATAACTGTCTGGGTTGCATTTCACTGGTGCCCATTTTCACTTGAAGAACAGATAGGGCAGCTGTTGTAGACCTCAAGGCTCAGAGGCAGAATGGCCACTCCTTGAACCTGGAATGATCTGTTATCAATCAGACCTGTAGAATGAGCTGTCTGATAGCTGAGCTGACCCAGACACCAGCATTCTGCAACTCCTTCTGTGAACCACAGAATGCGACAGTGATTTGGGTGTCCCGATTTTCAGTTTTCCTCATAGCCACATGGGTATGGAGTTAATCTGTCATGCATGGTAGCAGCTGAGAGCAGCACCAGCCCGTACAGACTGTAGCATGATACATATGCAATTTTACGTTTTCCAGTGGCTACATGAGGGCTGCTGGATAAAAACATTACCTATGCAGACCCGATGAACTGGGTCAGTGTCACTCTGCCATCATGCCGCTGTATGCAGGCCACATCCTCCTACCCTGATAGACTGGTTCTACCTACCCAGCTGACCTAAATTCGTTGCAAGGAAGCTGCACAATGTGGAAGTGTGCCTAGGGTCCTGGGTGTGTAGGAATGGCCTTGTCCTTGGGTCAGTCTTAAGAGGCAAACTGTCCAGCCATTCTCATTGAGTGCTCAGGGACTATGTTTAAGATACTTATTCTTTCTAAACTTTGGCCTTTTGTTGGGATCGGGAATAAGCTGAAGGGTCCTAGACAGAGAATAGGAGGTTATTACCTTTGAGGAGGCTATGACAACCACATGGTGTGTAACGTCATGGTGACATGCACGATTGGTTATAAACTAGAGTTCATGTGTTAGGACACTGACATGTTCTCACTGGATTGAAGAGACTTTGGTGTATTCAACTCTCCTTCTTGGTGAGAACCACTGTTAAAATCAGGAAGCGTTATTGTAACAGCTTGACTTTACTCATAATTCCAAGCTCCTTTCCTACCATTTTCTCATTGAGGCAGGGTCTCATGCAACCCAAGCTGGTCATGAGTTGATCCTCTGATTCTCCTCCCTCTGCCTCCTGAGTGCTGGACTGTCACTGTGCTCAGTTCACGTGGTGCTAGAGAGTGAACCAATGGAGACACATTCCCAGTAACCCCACAGCCGCCTAGTTAATCAGTTTCAATAGATAGAAATTTAAATTTACTTTTTTCAGGTTATATTTTTATTCTCTCCAGAACAGTTACAATGCTGATGTGGTGGTGGTAGTGCATGCCTTTGATTCCAACATTTGGGAAGCAGAGGCAGGCCTGGTCTACAAAAATGAGTTCCAGGACAGCCTGAGTTGTTACCCAGAAAGACTAAAACAAACAAACAAACAAAAACCCTACAAACCAACTTACTTTTTAAAAACTGGTTTTTGGGGCCAGTGAGATGCACTTACTGCCAAGACCTGAACACAGTCCCTAAGGTCCACATGGTAAGGGAGACAGCCAACACCACCAGGTCTCTCTCTCTCTCTCTGTCTCTCTGTCTCTCTCTCTCTGTCTCTCTCTCTCTCTCTCTCTCTCTCTCACACACACACATAGTAAATAAATGTTTTACAAATTGGTTTCCCTTATAAAATTTACACATGCTAACTGAACACACGAACGTATGGTAATGTGGGAGAGAGCAGAAGCTGTAGACGCTAGAGTGTCAGTGCTGAGGAATTGGAGGGTAAAGACTTGCTATCCTTGCTGAAGAGAATAGCTGTTACTTTTGTTTTTGTCCTTAGACACTTCTTGTATGCCATAGAGAGGAGCACTCACCTACAGACACCTTGAGAACTAAGGCCATCCCAGAGGCAGCTTTAGCAATGTTCTTGTCTACTATTCACCACAACTGCATTAGAAAGATAAGACTGCAGAGAGGTAAACTGAGGCTCAGAAAAAAATCAGCCCAATAAACTAGAAGGTGGCAGTTGGACTTTGGTCAGGGTATCTGTTGTGGTCAGCCAGTGTCCTGACAGCAGGACACCTAGGCAGTTTGTCTTGAAGCAGGCCCTGGGTCAGAACCACAGAGAAACCGGCCCTCCAGCAGGTCAGTGTATTGTACTTAGTTCCTTATCTGGGGTAAATAGACAGACATTTGTGCTACATCTCCCCTGGGAAAATGTCACACATGGGTACACACATTTACCTGCATGCACCATCCACATTAACAGAAACACAGAAAGCAGCAGACAGCTTAAGCATGGTGGCTACCGCCTGTAGCTCCAGCACTCAGAAAAACAATCACGATGGGAGGTAGGTAGATATAAGTCTGTATACATGCAGTTTGCAAGAAACAGAGACGAGTATGTCTTGGGCACCTCAAGGAAGAGGAAAGGCTTATGAGGAAGCTTCAGAGGTACTCTGTGGTCAAGTGGAATATCTAAGGAAAGTAGTCAGCCTTAGTTAAGCAGCAATGTGGGAGTCAGAGAGGCTGCAGAACTCACTCCCCTGACTTTGTCCCACAAAGGAGTGTGAGACAATTTGTCATGTGGTAATCTGCAGGACCACACACAGACATGCTTAGAGAATGGTAAGGTACTGTCCACTCTCTGTGCTCTGGTGGGCCAGTGGGCTACTCTCTGCAGGACAGATGCCTGAGCTTGGTGTATACGGACCTACTTCCAGCTTCATTTCCCTCTGCTTCAGCAAAGAGAAAGGGGCTGAAGTGTGATGAGTCCCTGGGGAGAACAGCAGGCATAACAGGAAGGCCCTGAATGAACTTCCCTCTTCACCTCTAAAAGTGGCTCTTAGACACATTTAGACCCAGCATTCTCCTGTATCAACACTCCATTCATTTCCTCCCTCATCATGGTGGAGGAGGGGAGGAGTTGCTCAAGTGAATTAATGAGGAATGACTTATTGCTCTAAACCATGTCCAAAAGGAAAAAAAAAAAAAAAAAAGTGGGAAAACTTGTTTAAATGTTATAAGCAAATATGCTGTGACAAACAAGTGGAACCATGGGAAAGGCTCATACACACTGCTTTCTGGTCTAGGACCCTCTGTCCTTCCCCTGGACCACTAAGTCATCTATGTACATATACCAAAACATACTATGTGAGCTGCAAACTAAAGCAGTTGTTTTCTTTTTTTATAGTATATAATCCATCTAGTATCTTAAGTACAGTTTTTATAGAATAATATATGTACATATGGCACTATAGTTCATTATGTTAAATACACACTTCTCACTGACTAAAATAAGTTAACTCTTTAAGTTTTCAGTTTTAACTTGTCTTTTTAGTATGTGTGTGTGTGTTTGTGTGTGTGTGCATTCATGCACACATGCTTGCCAGTCTAAGCATGTATAGAAACTAGAGGTTGACATCAGGTGTCTTTCTCAATCACTCCTTTGTATGTTGTTTTAAGATGGTGTGATGGTCTGTATATGCTTGGTCCAGGGAGTGGCACTCTTAGGAGGTGTAGCCTTGTTGGAGTGCATGTGGGCTTTAAGACCCTCACCCTAGCTGCCTGGAAGCTAGCTAGTGTTCTGCTAGCAGCCTCCAGATGAAGATGTAGAACTCTCAGTTCCTCCGGCATCATGCCTGCCTGGACGCTGCCATGCTCACATCTTTTTTTTTTTTTCCTTACTTTATTTAAAAAAGAGAGAGAGATACATGTACAGATTTTTAAAGCTTTTTTGCATAAAATTATATAAATACATTTTGTCAGTACTTGATTTTTTAAAAGTTTGATAGTATGCATTAAAATCTTACTAGTTACCATAAGCATAAAGTACATGTAAAACAAAACGTAACATGGAAATAGTCAAAGTTTTTCTTGCTATGTATAGATTATTTTTAAATGCCAAAAAATTGCCACAAAGCTATCTTCTTAGCTCTTAAGTTATTAATGATTTAAGGTCTAGGTGTACCCCAACTGAGTGGGCGTTATACACTTGTTGGTTCTTTTTTTCTAAGAAGGACTGAGGTTTCCACTTTTTGGCCTTTCTTTTTTTGAGTTTCATATGATCTGCAAGTTGTTTCTGGGGTATTCAGAGCTTTCTGGAGCTAGTGTCCAATTATCAGTGACTATATATTATGTCTGTTCTTTTGTGACTGGGTTACCTCACTCAGGATGATATTCTCTAGAGACATCTATTTTCCTAGGAATTTCATAAAGTCATTGTTTCTAATATCTGAGTAGTACTCCATTGTGTAAATGTACCACAATTTTTGTATCCATTCATCTACTGAAGGACATCAGGGTTCTTTCAAGCTTCTGGCTATTATAAATAGAGCTGCTATGAACATTGTGGTGCATGTGTCCTTGCTATATGTTGGAGCATCTCTGGGGTATATGCCCAGGAGTGGAATAGCTGGGTCTTCAGGTAGTACTACGTCCAATTTTCTAAGGAACAGCCAGACTGATTTCCAGAGTGGTTGTACCAGCTTACAACCCCACCAACAGTGGAGAAGTGTTCTTCTTTCTCTGCATCCTCGCCAGCATCTGTTGTCATCTGAGTTTTTGATCTTAGCCATTCTGACTGGTGTGAGGTGGGATCTCAGGGATGTTTTGATTTGCATTTCCCTGATGACTAGGGATGTCAAGCACTTCCTTAGATGCTTCTCAACCATGCTCACATCTTAATGATAATGAACTGAACCTCTGAATCTGTAAGCCAGCCCCAATTAAATGCTATCCTTACAAGACTTGTCTTGGTCATGTTGTCTATTCACAGCAGTAAAACCTTAACTAAGACAGAAGTGGACTGTCAATGACTAACCTAGGGTTTATTATTCACTTAGACTGAGCAGCAAGCCCCTGGGCTCCACACTTCTCAGCTCTGGGTTACAAGTACACATTGTCACATCTAGATTTTATGTAAAGATCCAAACACAGACCTCATGCCTGTCGTGCAAGCATTCTGTCTGCTCATCGACATCCTCAGCCACAGTTTTTACACTACTTTCTAACATTAAACATTTTACTCCTAAGATCCGTAACTTGAAAGGAGGCTGAGAGATTTACAGGTATATCAGTGATTATAGAAAGAAGCTGTCCTGCCTATTAATCTCAAAAGGAAGCTGGATCACAAGAACAAAGAACTCTCGAATGAGTCTATGTATTCTGAGTTTAATATCCTGAAATGGCACAAACTTTCCAGGATAATAGAGGGGGTGGCTGGTTACTTTGGAAGGTAATGAAAACATTGTAAATTGTACTGATATATTCACAGCTCTGTGGTGAATATATCCACTTCCACTGGATAAAGTATGATTTGTGGATTGTATAAAGATATTGCCAAAAACTTAAGTATAAAAGAAGCTTTCTGGACAGACTCCTGTCACAATACAACAGAATTCCCAAGCTGACGTACACAAAGGAGACATTAACAAAGGAGAGCTTCTCGATTATGTGAAAGCAATAGTAGCATCACTACAGTGCCTTATGCTTTCAACTGCGTTCTTCTTAGGAAGTATGAGGATATACTGGTCTCTTCACTAGAGATGCCCAGACTTCTCCTAAATCTGGTCAACAGCATTATCAATTGGTGATTAAATAGTCAATTTGCAGAAACCTTCTCCTCCAAAATCCCAGGGTTTACCCAAGATAAAGCAAGCATTTGTGTCTTTAGTCAAGGTCTCCGCCTGAAAACAAAGAACAATGGCCTTCTGTCTGAAGAGACAGCACACCTTAAACTCCCCACTATGTGCCTGGTAAAACTAGCCAGAAGATATCAGTTCAAGAGAAAACCCATGGGTGGAGTCTGCCACTCCCTTCCCTACCCTAAGCCACACTGGTGATTACAAGACCTGGAAGGCAGAGGAGGGTTTCCTGGAAGACAGCTTGGTCTATACTATAAATTCCAGATTAACCAGGACTACATAGTCAAAGTGTTTAAAACAAGTGTGATATGATTGTGTGTTTGTGGGTGTCAGGCATGGGAACACTTGTCTTTAAACTCAGCACAGTAGGTAAGGACCCAAATGTGACCTCCAGAACCCACATCGTAGGAGAACCAAGTCCTGCCAGCTGTCGTCTGACCTCTCCACACATGTGGGACCCACACAGCCTCCATTCTCCTCACATCTAAATAAATGAACAAATTCAATAAAATTTAATTTAAAAAAACACAGAGTTCCAAGGAGACTCAGAGATTAAACAGTCCATAAAGTATTTGTTACCCAAGCAAAAGGACTTGAATTCAATCCCTAGCATTCACAAAAAAAAAAAAAAAAAAAAGCCAGGTACAGCATCTACTTTATGGTACCACTCAGGGTGCAGACATAGGGTCAGTAAGGCTTGCTAGCCATCGGTCTAGCTACATCTGAGAGTTCAAGGAGAAACTGTATCCAACCAACAAAAAGGTGGGGGCTGAAGAGGGGTCATCAGTTAAGAGCACTTGTTCTTGCAGAAGACCTGGGCTTGATTCCTAGCACCCACATCACAGCTCTCAGCCACTTATTAACTACAGTTCCAGGAGATTCAACACCCTCTTTTGGCCTCCATGGGCACAGACACATATGTAATACGCACACATACATACACATATACATATAGTACATAGAATAAGCAAATCTCAAATTAATTAATTAAAAAATTATTTAAGAGGTGGTTAAACAGAGGCTGTTTTCATAGAAGTCCCTGAGTTCAATTCCCAGCAACCACATGGTAGCTCACAACCATCTGTAATGGGATGGGATGTGTTTGAAGAGAGTTACAGAGTACTCACATATATAAAATAAATAAATCTAAACAGAAAGAAAGAAAGAAAGAAAGAAAGAAAGAAAGAAAGAAAGAAAGAAAGAAAGGTGGTTGAGCTTAGAACGGTAGCAAACAACTTTAATCCAGCACCCAGGCAAAGTCAGATAGATCTCTATGCGTTTCGGGCCAGCTAGAGCTCCACACTAAGACCATGTCTCAAAAATAATTACTTAATAAAATAAAAAGGGAGAGTACAATTAAGAATACATACAACTTTAGTGTAGACACACATGCACAGATACACACATACATTCATACACAGGCACAAGCACACACACACGTACACACAAATACAGATACACAGACACACACATACACACGCACAGAGTTCCAAAGTTCCAGTTGAGGTTCAGGTTCCCTTTTCTCAGAATGCCAAAAGATGCAACATAAGGAGCTTCCTTTCCTATGAAGCCTTAAAAGCGTCTGGCAGCTCAGAGCTCACAGTGAGAGCCATGCGTTTATACCATGTGTTACAAACAAACATGCTCAAACTCTCCATCGACTACCTGTATTCTGAACAATCTAGAGACCATACTGGAAGGGATGCTGTTTCTGCCACTCTAGACAAGAACAAAAGACTTTTCACATACTACAATCCCTCCTAGGAATACCACCACTACACGACATCTCTGGGGTAATGCTCTAAAGAGGTGACAGATGAGGACTAAGTATCACTGATCCCTAAATCAGGTGCAAAAAAGATGTTTCTCAATAAAAAGAGATGACATAAAATCTCCAAATGAATTAAATTAGCAGTCTCTAAATGCTCCCGATGGAGGGATTTCTGAGTGCATTTATCAAGTTGTGTGTAGGACAACTGGGGAAAATGCACACATAAGCATTTGGGTGGAGAGTCCAGGAACAGCTGCCTTGCTGCAGGAGCAGAAGAGCTGCCATGCCTTGCCTTACAGTCAGCACTTGATATTTGAGCATCTTCAGAGGAATTACTTTACAAGGATTTAGTATGGACTTGTAGAGAAACCTCCAATTATCATCTGAAAAGCAAGTCCGGATAATCCTGACACTGAGTCCGGCTTACCTTAACATTCCAGGCTCTGAAGACACTGATGTTTTATTTTGAATCACTCCCGGATAGGTATCCTAGTAATGCAGGAACAAAGGCTCTGGGTTCTGTTTTTTTGAGACAAGTATGATTAAAGACCTGGCTATTTTTTTTTTAAATTTTAAACGGTAACTAATTAAGAAAACAAGCTCAACACAGGGGAAAAAAGAAACTCCAATCTATGTTATGGCAGGTAACTTGTGCAATCACTGGAAAACCAAAGATCTCAGATGCAATACAACAAAAATTCTATGAAAACCGGAACTGTCTAGCTCACTACTCCATTAGAAAAACTGCTTATGCTACAAATATCACACAGTGATCTTTTACTTCAAGAACAAAATGCACCAGATGCAGAGTAAATGGGCCCTAAGCCAATGAACCTGCAGAGTATTTACCAGAAGAAAGCAGAGGTGAAAAGGCTAGCCACACTGTCAGCCTACCACACATCGGCAAGGAATTGTGCACATGTGGTAACAAGCCAGCTCCAGATGCCACTTCCTCTGAGTTCTACTTCTGAGAAGCCAGCACTTTTTCAGTCTGTTGATTTTGAGTTTCCCCCATTATGCAGCCAAGACTTTACATTTCCCCTTCCTTCTCTTATTTCTCCTAAGCTTGCTTACATCTCACCTGTTGGCCTTTAACCATAATCACTTGTTTAGAAAACCTTTCTTCTCAAAGCATCCTGCCTCTGAATACTTGCCCTTCTGATTTTGTGTTATCCTTGCAGTCTCTGCTTAATGGATCGTGTGTGTGTGTGTGTGTGTGTGTGTGTGTGTCCCATGTACCCCAATATTGAGATTACAGAAATGCACAGCTACCCCTGCCTTTGAAATGAACACTCCTAACTACATAGCTACTCCTCTAGCCTATTCAATCTCTTTTTTAAAAAACATTCTTTTTTTCTTAGATTATTTTATGTACATAGCTGTTTCACCTGCATGTATGTCTGTACACCACTTGCCTGTCTGGTGCCAATGGAAGCCAGAAAAGGGCACTGGATTGAACTGGAACTGCAGTTACACACAGTTGTGAACCACATGTGGGTGCTAGGAATCCAACTTGGGTCTTCTGCTCTTAACTGCTAAACCATCTCTTCTGCCCCTCCTGAACAATTTCTTGAAACTAAAATCATTGTGCTCCATTGGGGGAAAATGTACAAAAGAAAACCATTCGAGGCAAAGCTGGGCAATGAATCACCTACAACACACAGCCAGCCAGCTGGCTGCTCACCCAAGCATGTCCTTTTGGGAAATGACTTTGTGTTCCTTCATTCTCCTGGTGCCTGTGTCTTCCCCACACAATTCTTCCCTTCATAAATCCTACGTCAGACTTACAATTTTGAGCTGTAAATTCTGTTTTCTAAGACAAAACAATCTGATAAACTAAAGCAACTGTGGACAGAAATGAACGTAGTTGTTGTAACATACTTAAGAGTGATTAACCCTCTACACATAGGTTGCTAGGAAATAAAGACATGGAAGAAAGGAACAACTTTACAAATACTTCTTAAAGATGACTATTTTCATCTTTGTAGCAAGAGGGGAGCAGCTAAGACCATGAACTGATTAGATCTATTTACATATGACAAAACTCAAATAAAAAAGAGGAGCCTAGTGGTTCATGCCGGTGCATGTCTGTAACCCCAGCATTCAGAAGAAGGAAACCAAAAGATCCGGGTTCAAGGCCAGATTCAGCTACATCAAAAATTTTTTTAAAAAGTCTCTGAGCCAGCAAAAATGGCTCAGCAAGTTAAGTTGCCTACAAGCATGACCTGAATTGGACCTGAACAGGCCTAGTGGAAGCAGAGAGCTCACTTCTCAAAGCTGTCTTCTGACTACCACACAGTAGCAGGCAAGCACCCTCCACACACACGTACATACAATAAATAAATAAATAACATGTATAAAACTTAGAGTGAGCTGGGCAGACACGCAGATGGAATCTCTATTAATTCCAGGACAGCCAGAAATACACACTGATGGATACATACACACATCTCAAAACAAAACAAAGAGAAAAGTTTCAGTGACCTGTCCAAACAAAGTCCTGTGACTGATGATTGACATATAATGGCAGACCTATAGTCAGCGTGACTCTTCAAACTAAAGTAGAGCTGCTACTAGATAGGGTAGCATTCCTTCTAGGCTCCACCTCACAGAAGGGCCTGCTTGGCCCCTCCTCCATCTTGCTCTTTGCCCCTTCTCTCCCTGCCCATTATCCCTCTCTCCATCTCCCTCTCCCCAGGTTCCTGACCAGCCTCTCCTCTCTCTTCCTCCTCTTCCTCTTTTCCCTCCCCTCCTCCAAATCTCTCTCTCTCTGCTTTTCTTACCCACTCCTCAACTCCCCTTCCCATACTCTAAATAAACTCTATTTTATACCTTATTCATTGTATGGCTGGAACCTTAGGAGGAAGGGATGCTTCAGCAGGGGTCCACAGAGGTACCCCCTTACACCTCACCATACTACGCTTCTACTAAACATACCCTGGCTCTTTTTTTAATAAAACACAAGATACCATCCATGGTTCCCTGCCCAAAGCCAAGGAGCAACTCCCTAGAAAGCAGTATTTGAAGGGTGTATCTTTGACCTTTGAGACCTCCACAGTCAATACACAGTAAAGCTACCTTCAATCCACCCAACAGAAAGCAAGGCCTTTCTTTTCTCCCACACATCACTTTCAATAACTACTACTTTTTTAAAAATTTATTTATATATATGAGTACACTGTAGCTGTCTTCAGACACATCAGAAGAGGGCATCAGATCTCATTACAGATGGCTGTGAGCCACCATGTGGTTGCTGGGAACTGAACTCAGGACCTCTGGAAGAGCAGTCAGTGCTCTTAACTGCTGAGCCATCTCTCCAGCCACAGTAACTACTTCTTTCCAAAATGATTCCCAACTGTTCCTGTTTTCAAGGGACCTACTCATAACTCATCAGCAGTCCAAGAAGTTTGCATCAGGACAAGCTTTTTCTCAATAAAGTTTAGGGCTGAGGCAACATTTCTCAGTCTCACATTTCACAGCTAAAGGACAAGAGCACAGAACAGTCAAAAGTTACGCAAGACGATGCTGTTTCCAGTTCACATCTGCCTCTCTGGCTCTCCTGTGAGTCACTGTCTTTCCTGTTCACTCATCATTTTAAGAACTGCCTTTTTTTTTTTTTTTTTTTTTTGCCCTAATATTACTTATGTTTGTTTTAACAGCAAGTTCTGTAGTAACTCTGAAAGCCACGACATCTCTCTCATGTCTGCACTTTAGGACTGACCTGTTAACAGCCCAGAAACCTGACTTTCACAACCATGACTTCACACAAACAGGAAACAGGACACGGTGAGGCTGAGATTCATTTACCCGTTTAATAGACACATATAAAATGCTTTCAGATTGAGACCTTCCTGTCATGGCTTGGAAGAGAGGGACTCACATGACTGTCTTGGTGTCCATATGGCCTAGGGTAATAACTCCACAGGAAGGAAGGCTTTCTGGAGAAAGTGGTCCCTTGAACATCCATCTCTTTAGTATTAAACAGACCTAAAACACCCTATGAGGTTATAAAACTTACTCGCCGGCAATCCAGTCAAAAATATAATTTGAAAGAATGATTATTTCCTTGCCTAAACATGGGTTCTTAAATATTCTCTTTGCAACAAATTACATGTTCAACAAACTCATAAATATTTGGTGCCTTTCACAAGTTTCTACATAGGACTTAGGATGTTACCATAGGGAGAAAAAGTACACTTCTTTTTAAAAAGGCAGTTCATTTCTCTAAGTGAGAATGACTGCTTTCATCAATTCAGAACCTACAAAGCAAAGTTGTCGGAGAGGAAACGGCGTTCCAAAGAGTCCTGCTGTAGTACATCAGAATGAGATCTCTGAACAGCAGAACTTGAACACACACAGAGAGATACAGACACTGACACACTCAGAAACAGATACACAGAGCAAGTCAGAGACAGAGAGACAGCAAAACAAAGAGACAGAGAAACACAGAGGCTATTGTGGGGCTTTAGCCTCCAGATGATGAACCCCCAAACACTGCAGAGATAAACAAGCCTGTGGGCTGGAATCTGATTTGCTGGCCTGACAAAACATTACAATCTAAGGAATCCCAACTCCACCCCCACCCCATTCATCATTTCCTCAATCAAGTCCCAGAGGCTAGTAGCTCCCCGGTTTTTACTGGTTCCTGGGTTTATTGCTTGTAAATTACAATGCATAGAGCGCCTTTCAAAAAAAAAAAAAAAAAAAAAAGTACGGGCAAATGAAAGCAAGCACGGCTTTAAAACCCCATAAAAGACTGCATGTGGCAGAAATGAACTCGCCGTGTGTACGGTGAGCACCGAGGGCTCCCCGAGGCCACACCTGCCCCGCTCCGGTGCCCGCCGCTCCTCCGGCCTTCGCCCGGCCCCCGCCCTCCGCCCCGGCCGCCCGCCCCGGCCGCGCACCGTGTGCGACTGCAGACTCTGGCTCGCCTCGACGGCCGCTGTCAGCGGCACCGTGTCGTCCAGCAGCACCTTGCCGGCCGGCGGCTTCTCCATGAAGGCCATTCCGGGCCGCCGCCACCGCTGAAGCCGGGGCAGGAACCGGAGGCGCCGAGCCCCGCCGCCGCCGCGGCTGTCAACGCGCACCGCCCCGCGCGCCGCCGCCCGCGGGGTCCTAGCGCCGGTCGCCCGGGCCTGCCGCCTGTCAACGCTGCTCCGCCCCACCCCGCTGGGTCCTAGCGCTGTGCCTCGTGGCCGGGAACCCAAATAACACCCAGACCTCTTAAGACTTTGAGAATCTTTGGTGCTAGTATTCTGGCTCCAAGAACTTCAAACACAGAACCATCAAACTTGAGGATCAACTTCTCAGCACCAAATCCACCTTGCTTACCTTAACCCAAGGTCACAATCTTCCAGGATAATAATGAAATTAAACTTAGACCAGATTCCTAGTACCCTGTTGATAGCCTTGAATAAGTCTCTCTCTCTCTCACACACACACACACACCCAGAGACCTCACTTTCATTGACAAAACTTAAGTACATGCCTATGTAGAAAGTATAATAGAAACGAAACTGGATGGGAAAGAACTTTGCACATATTAAAAATCTCAAACAATATTAATTCTATCCTGACAATTCACAGAACAGAGATTTCTAACTCTTAAGTTTCCATTACATTCCTATTATTTCATTCATAGATACAAAGCTTCTTTGTGAATATGCCACCACTGCAATTTGACATCAAAGCAAAGGTCTAGATTGCACTTGCTGGTTGTCCTCTTCAGAATTCAAGCTTAGAGACTGGTGGGCAACCTGAGTAGCCAAGGGTCACCTGAGTGCCTTAGGGACCAATGCTCAGTAGGAGACTTGGGGATCTTCTTCATAAACAAGACTTCTTCCTTTTTTCTTTTTTTTATTTCATTTTTATTCCAATGTGCTTCAGAGCAGTAGTCTATTAAAGCCAAACCATGTGTCATTTTAGAAGGGTTCCACTCTTTTCCTGTTTGTTTTTAAAGGCAATGGAGTATTTCATTGTCAGAGGAACAGAATCCCAAATCCTGCATCATTACTCCTGTCATGGTGGGATTGACCAAGACAAGGCCATGTTCATATTGCTTTGGCGGGCATATACAGTGGCTTAATCCCTAAGGAGGGCATCAGTCACTCAGCGAGTATTTACTGAGTACCTACGATGTGTTGAGTGCTGGTGCTGGGATTTCATAATACATATGAAGGGCTTGAAAATGTCTCACCTTGAGACTAATTCTGCTTCTAAGAGGGCTGTAGTAAGAAAGTAATGAGAGATTTGCCCAAACATATAGCATGTGAAGACAAGCACTTATTCCCTGATATAAGATTATACAAGTCATGGTATAATCACCCTTTTTTGCGAGGCTAAAACCCAGATTGTTCACTTGGGGTGTAGCTCAGTGACAGAGAGTGCATGTGACTTGTGCAAGGCCCTGGGGTCAATCCTCAGTACCAGAACAACTTAAAGAATAGCTAATGATGTTCAGGAATGTTCTTGACCTAATAAATGAAAAAGGCAAATATAATTACAGGAAAAACACCAGGATACAACTAAAATGTTCCTGTAAGAGAGAGATTCATGCTTTTTTTTTTTTTTTTTTTGTATTTTCCAAAATGCTTTTAATTACAATGTTTTTTCTTTTATCTCAAATAATTATTTTTCTTTTATGTGCATTGATGTTTTGCCTGCATATATGTCTGTGTGAGGGTATCAGATCCCCTGGGACTAGAGTTACAGGCAGATGTGAGCTGCCATGTGGGTTCTGGGACTTGAACTTGGGTCCTCTAGAAGAGCAGCCAGTGCTTCCAACCACTGAGCCATCTCTCCAGCTCCATAATTAAAATGTTATGTTTTATGATCAGGTAAAAATACACACACACACACACACACACACACACACACACACACACACACACACACACACCAGAGTCCAGTGCTCTACCAAACCACAGTTCCTAAAATATACATTTCCAAGGTTCAGAAGATGCCTCTCCGAAACCCAGCAAACGGGCACTTAGGTCCATTTGCAGTGAATCTGCACAAAGTTATGACAGTTGCGCTACTTGAAGACTTAGCTCTCAAGGCTCCAGAAATGAATAAACAGAAACGAGTAGTCTTTTTTTTTTTTTTTCTGGTTATGATGCTGGGGTTTGAACCAAGGACCACTTGGAGGTTAGGCAGGTGTTCTGCTACTGACCTAGATTCCCTGTCCAATCTTCTAATACAATGACGTGTCACAAGGCAGTCTGTATGGAGTAAGGAAACTGAGGCATCAACCTCCGTAGGAGCATAGATGTACACAGTTGTGATAGCCAGTGTATTCCGGTGCAGTCTGTGAAACATGGGGTTTGAACAAGGTCTTCAGGACCCAGAGCGTTTTGCATGTGAGGTATACTTCTGTCCCTTTCGTGCTTTTATGAAAAGCCCACTGAACTACTGAACATACACTAGAAACCAAGTACTGTGTTAGTGTAGGAAAGTGAAAGTGAAAAATCAAGACAGATGCCACCTATTGTCGAGCTTCTTAAGCATGTAAGCTGGGGAGGGGGGGGAGGTGGCGTTGATGTTAACGTGATGCACAGTCATTTAGAATCTTTTCAAGGGGAGAACGGTTGTACACAGCTTACATTTAAAGGTAAAGGCCTTTTTTTAAAGTAAACAGAAAAGGTGCTATGTGGGTTGATGTTAAGCTGATACATGATTAGACAGTTTTGAGGTAGGTGGTGAAAAGGCTAGGAAAACGGAAGAGAAGGAGAAAAAGAGATTTGGAGAGGAATCAAGATGGAGCTGAAGAAAAAGGATCTAGGTCCAGGTGGTCTTAACTGGCGATAGATAGATATGAATATTTTTAAGGGTTTCTACAGATCTTTTATCTCATATAGAAGAGCAGTTTGTTATCTTTGTCCATTGGATGCAAGTTTATTGTCTAGAGCACTTGTGGATTGAGAATATATAAACCTTGATAAGCTTGATAAGCTGCTGGGCTTTGGAGTCATGTTCGTACTGGTGGTGGAGGAAAGGAACATGCTAGGGTGGTCGCATCTACCTGGGACAGAAGCAACAGTTGGGAGGAGTGAAGCACCTGGGAAGGGAACCGAGAGGAGAGTGTGGCTTATGCACCAAGTGGTAGAGTCCGTGCGCTCAGATCCACACTAGAGCAGCATCCTCAAAGTCAGACCGTGGGGCCAACAAAAGGTTAAGCCACCCTTTTAATATTTCCCGAAACAAGGGGAAAATGGCACAAGTCACAGGCCAGTCCAGAGCATCCATGCAGCTTGAAGTACCAGAGACAAAGATGATAACGCCGGGCAGGAGATGCTGTGTAGCAGGGAAAGATCTTCACAGCCTGCTACGACTGCCCTAACAACTCGGTTAGACATCTCAGAGGCTCGGAAACCTCAGGGAGCCTCTAACAGACACTTCTCACTGTGGTACTACTTCCAGAAGGGAAAGGTGACGAGTACATGGATAAAGTACTGTGGGAGGGGAGGAGATGGAGACGGTGTGGGTGAAGGTAGAAAAAAATGGTTTGGGAGAGGACTGCCATGAGAAAGGGGAAAAAATTAAGTTAGACTCAAGAACTAGGCAAGATGTTGCCTTCACAAAGCTGAGGCTGGTTACGGCTCAGGTGCACGTTCTGAGCCGCTCCTCAGGTTCTCTGCAGCTTGACTTCACTTTGCTCCAGCCTCACCTGCGGCACTGAGACTGGGAGAGCTTCAGCACACGAGATTATAGAGGCCCCGAACTGCACTGACCAGAGGCTAAGAGCAAACTGCAGGCTATTACCAGGACGTCGGCACAGCCTTTCATGGAGGAAAGAGAATTGGGATGCTTTCCTCTCTGGAAGGGAGGGGGCTGAAAAGGAACAGAACTGATCAGGGCCGCACGCATGTGGAAAGAGCTGTGACTTGCCTGTCTTCTTTACCAGGAAAGGGAAACTGAAAGTGAGCAGCAGCTCAGGGAAGCCAGGGACACCCTCAGGGTTTCCTTCTCTTTCCTCCGGTTCTTTCCAGAAACCCTTCAACACAAACACTTTTGCTGGCCTCATTGCTTCCTACTTACCTCAGTGAGTTCCTCGTCCAACCTAAGTATCCCGACACACAGACCAGCTCCAAAGCTCATACAACCTCAATATCCACCTGGCTTTTTCTTTAATTAGTGTCTTGGCCCTGAGCTCTTGGGGACCCAGCAATCCTCCTGCCCCTTGAGTGGCTCACTACAGATTGCTGTACCTGGTTCTGTCTGGCATTTGAAGTCACACAAGCTGCATATGAGACAGTCTTCTAGCTGCTCTAAATTAAATAGACTTGTGTTTCTAGTGTCCGGCTTCATAAACTGATAAGGAACGAGAAAACGACGTGCTTTGCTTTTTTGCATACATACAACTATTTGGAGGCTAGCAGAAGAATAAGATTGTCATACTCTATGTCGCCAAATGTTTAGACAGCTCGTGGGTTGTTTATCTAACAACCTGAGGTTTGGCCAGTGATTGCTCATAATGGATTTTAGTGAGGAAATTTCTAGCCCTGACAACGGCTGTACAAAATCGGACCACAGAAGCTTGTGAAAACTATTTCCTAAGCAGGGTGGCCTTACAACTCCAAATGACTTTATTTCTTTACATATTCATGGTCTAGATACCGAACAACAAAATTTAACTCATAGCAGTCACTCATATGCTGACATTTTCTATGTCAACACTGGGAAAAATCTGTTCAGGGGCATGAGGTGAAAACATGTTAAGGGCCACTTTAGAAATAAAGTTTGTGGATTCATTAATCTTGTTTTATGTACACATTATTTGTGTTTTCTTCTAACTGGTCACCCAGTGCCAACTCCAAATTTTTCTGAAGATGCTGAGAATTTTGCTCTTTACAATCCAGATGAATGCAGCGGGTAAAGAGCAAAGCACGTGGAGCCCTGCGGCAGACACACGTGCAGCCAGCCATTCGACCCAGGAGTAAGTAAGGGCACAGCCCGATTCTGTCTGCTGACCTAGAACTAGGTAATCAACTATGCCAGCATGCTAGGAGTCACAGAAACACAGCTGCACAGTGACAGTCAACCCCTAGTAGACAGTTTTTAATATAAACCCTTAATAGAAGCAATTTAACAGCAATTTTCTCAGGGAGTAAATTGGCCTGTGAATTATACTCTGGGAACATAAAAGAAAAATGACTTATAGTTTGGCACAAAATGAAAACCTGCAGATATCTCAGAGATACTGTGTGCACGTAGAGATTTCTTTTTCTGGATGAACACACAAGCCAGGTTCACAAGATAGATGGTGGCCATGGGGAGGCACTACCCATTAACTCAAGAGTTGCTGTTGGGGAAAAATGAGTGGCATTCAGCGATATGGAAATGTTTCTAACAGAATATAACAGCCTGTTAAGCAATTTTCCAGTATATTAGGCTAAAATTACTTAAGATGGGTATTCTTTCTGTGGCAGTCAAGTATCACATAAATCACAGGCATATAATGCCCCTAATATGGAAAGTGCTAGACAAATTGGACTATTTTAGCCATTACTTCTGCACTCACTTCCGTATGTGACCTGGTATAATCAAGGCCCCTCCCAGTGATCGGCCCCTTTCACTGTAAGGCAGTCACTCCTTCTGGTACCTCATGGCTGCTCTAACAGCAAGAACAGCGTGACAATCAAGCACCGCGTGTAGGGACTACTGACTACTGTTTATAGGGATCAAAGGTCATGACCACCTCAGACTATTTATAATGTGAAATGCTCTAAATGAGAAGCTACTTTTAAAGTCACAGTGAGACATCTCTCTCCACTCCCCACTTGGCCTTCCTAACTTTTTCTTTCACTGGGTTGGGGCAGACAGCAGATCTTCCTACCCCCGTTGGCAAGTTTCTAGAGATCAGCCACTGTGCCTGGCTCCAGTTTTCTGTTCATCTAACTGATCCTTAGAGCTTTCATACTCTGAAGACAATCTCTGAATGATATTTAGTACTCATTTGTTTTCCCAGCACTTAGGAAGCCTGAACCAGATGGTCCTGAGTTCAAAGCCAGCCTAGACTATGTGGCATGACCATCATTTGGGGTACAGGGTGAGGGACAGGGTTTGGGTGAAAACATGGGTATATAATAGGGAACTGCTACAACTGTAGCAGACAATGTCAATCTGAACGGATTTAAGAATTGTATTTTAACAAAAATACTATTGAAATTGACAGTGCTCCAAAAATGAGAACACTGTAAGATTCAGTGATAGGAAAAAAGACACTCAAGCTTGAATACTCTATGACCCCATATGATCCTGTCTGACCTCAGACAAGATATATAGCATGAGTCTACTTCTGCAATAAAATGGGGCTATTAACTTTATAAAGCTTTTCGAGAATTAAAATTGGCTTGTCAGAAATGTAAAAATCTGGTAGCTACTAAAATTAATTACATCGTGCTCTGTTTATGGACTGACGGCGAGTTCTGTAGGAGTGTGCACTGAAGACTGGAGTCTAGTGACTTGCCTACAACAAAGTACCTTTGCTCTTGACATCCAGTTGGGGGTTTTCCTCAACTTCACATAATGGAAGGTGTAGTAGGTTTCTAATTCACTTTAGACACATGACTGCCCTCTAGTGACCACAAGAATTCTTTCTAGTAAGCTATTCAACTGCCCCAAGAGCCTTGCTGAGCAACAATGAGGACCCAAAGAATCCATGTTTATAAACAAAAGCCAGGTACAGTGGCCTGTGTTTTTATAGAACTCCCAGTGCTTGGGGAAGTGGACACAGGTGGAGTCCTTAAGCTCGCTGGCCAGCCAGTTTCATCTAATTACTGAAAATAATGCCAGCAAGAGACAAAATGACAAAAAGTGAATCTTAAGATTAGGCAAGAGTAATGACACCTAAGCCTGGCATTTGGCCTCCACGTGCACAAACAAGCACCGAAAAAAATCTGGTTACTTAAGATGACACCAGAAGGAACGCCTTTTCCAGGAAATATGGATCAGGTGACAAACCCTCCTCAGTTGTGACAGTAAGAGATGCCATGCCCTGCTGATCTTGTACTTCTAATCAAAGCATCTAGCTATGATCAGTCACCATTTAACCTACTGAGCACAGGTAGACCACAAGTGTGCACATGCATATTTAACAGTACTGGCTGTTAGGGATCACTGTTTAAATACTAACACATTCAGCACATTCTTCCCATAACCCCAAGTTACAGAAGAAGGGGGGACCCAAAAACTCAGCTTCCCTCTGCCACCATGCACTAATACCTCCCCCCCTTTTTTTCTTTTTCCTCTTTTTGAGACAGGGTCTAGGTAGTCCTAAATCTTGTTATATAGACCTGCCTCTTAATTAAATGTATGCATCACCACATTCAGCCCAGCTTATACCTTCATACATATAGTTTTATTGTTGTTGCTTTTTTTGATTTTAAAGTAGATCTGCATTGTCAGGAGAGGGAGAGAATTAGAACCCTGAAAACAGAGCCTCAGTATCCCAGACTCCTTTCTTCTGATTAAAACACCGAGATTGGCCAACTCTCTGACAGATCAGCATGTTAGCCTGTTCAACTGTAGAACAGTCAATTTCAAATTCAGAAAAGCCACTCAATTCACTCATGGGAAGCCTCATGGGAGAATACTGGCTAATATTTCTAGGCCTGCCCCTCTGATTAATTCTGTTTCTATACTTCCCAACAATACTGCAGTATTAGGACCTTATATAACTGAAGGCTGCATCTGAACCCCAGTAACAGCAAAACCCCTGAAAGTCAAGTCACATCCAAACTAAATAGCAGTTTTTGTTTTGATTGTTTTGACACAGGGTCTCTCTGTGTAGCTCTGGTTGTCCTGAAACTTGCTATGCACCCAGGCTAGCTTTAAGTTCTGTCTGCCTCTGCCTTTGAAGCGGGGACTAAAGGCAAGTGCCACCACATTCAGCAGAAGATGTGTAAATAATAAGGAATTATAAACCTAACCCAGAAGCCACTGAGAAGGGGTCTAAGAATTAGGTGTTCAAAGATGGCTCTACTTGCATTGTTGTAGTTAGTAACTAAATACATGGTGGTATAAATTCAGCATGAAAAGTCCTCAACAGACAGACAGACATTACTGTTATCAAATACAAATATAACTGTTTGAAATTCTGAAAGTAGAACATATAGTTTTCTCAATTTATAAAGGTTTTATTTTATTACTGTTGTACTTCTATTTTGCCTGCATGTGTGTCTATGTACCATGTGCATGTAGCTTCAGCATAGGCCAGAAGACGGTGTTGGATTGCCTGTGACTGGAGTTAAATACAGTTGTAAGCCGCCATGTGGATACTAGGAATTGAACCCAGATCCTCTGGAAGAGCAACCAGTGATCTTAACTGATAAGCCATCTCTCCAGCCTCTCTCAATTGTTTTCTAACTGGAAAAAAATCCAAACCTCAATAGATGATGAGATCTTGCACATATTTAAGTCTGGACAAACCATGCACCAATCTGGAAATGTCTTCCACACATGGCTTCAGGGTGTACCAGCATTCCTTCACAAAGAGCAACAGCCCACCTGCCCAGATGTCATTTGACAGCAAGAGCACAGGTTTTTGAAGGTATAACTTTAAATGTGTATTTCAGGAACTAGGAGCTCCTGGGACCATCACTTTAACCCAGCCTTCCATAACTGTCTTTTTACTTTCTATCACACAACAGGACACTGTGACAACAGCCACAGACTGCTTCAGCCTCTTCACCTCTGCAGATGCTAAAACCACTTCTCCAATATATAGAGGAGCTGGAAATTTGATTTCCTGGGAAAGAAACACACAGCCTGGCCCTGGCATTTTAGTGCCCAGGAGAGCCGAAATAAGTCCACTTATCAAAACTCCATGCACAATTGTCTTTCCAAACTTGGTGTGTTTTGCAAAATCATCACTTAAATGCAAAGGATTGGCATCTCCCGTTAACTCTGAGAAGGTAGCCACATCCTGCTGTGTGAAGGCTCTGCTGAGCTCCGCTCTGTCTCCAACTTTCACGTGCATGTACTGAAAACACTGCCCTGTTGGTACCACTAGATGTTGCCACAGTCTCCTCTGAAGCCCATTCCACATCCTCAGCATCTCCAAATGTTATCAGCAGGGGCTTCAGCGTGCCTGTTTCCAATCTGTAGACACCTAAAGACAGTGTCGAGAGTGGAGGCGTCTGGAGCTGTAAGAGTATTCAGTCCAATACGTGTTCCCTGCTATTGCCAGATAATGCAAGGAGAAAGGGAGACACCTATAAGAGAAGAAAAGGTTAACCCAAACTGCATGGAAACAGCAGAGAACACAGAAAACATGTGGATTTCATAGGGTGCACAGAACTGCAGCAGTCACATTTTAAAGGGCACTGTGGAAGCACTGGCTGAAGTAATCACAAGTCTGGAAACAGCCTGCCAAGATATCACTGGGGTAGCAGTCAATAAGAAAAGACTTTCTCACAAGAATTCCAAGTTTGACCTCCAAATATCTCCAGTATATAGAACTGTGACTTTTATTTACCTGATACAATTGTCTCTGAGGCTTACTGCCATCTGCTAAGTCCAAGGCCTAGTCTTGGAAGCTCCTAAGCCCAGATCTGTATAATCTTATCAAGGCTGAGATGTTTTCATCCTCTGAAACTTACTAACGAAGAAGCTCACTCTTCCTAGTTCTCTTTGAACTCTGTCTGCCTGATTCAACTCTGCTGTCCTGGCTCAAACTCCTCTCCAAACTGACTGACTCAATGATTTCTCCTGGCCTCTCCTGAATTGCTCAGCTCGGCCTCAAACTAACCCTAACAATCTGTTCTAACTTTCTGGCTCCTTCTGTCTTTTCCCGTGTCTAGCTTGCTCTCTCTTGAATGGGTCACTGTAAAACTCTCCCAGTAACTCTCCCAGTAAAATGGCTTCCTTCTTCCCTTTCTTCTGTGTTGCTCTCTCTTAAGTAACCTTTTTCCTCAAAAGAGCTGGGCATAGCCTCTTTTGTCAAATCTTTCACTCACCACTTTGTCTACCACTCAATTAGATATCACATTTAAACATGGGTGCTTCCTTCTTCAAACTAACTTTACCTTCATTGCTTGGGATTAAAGGTGTGTGTTAGGGGGCTGAGCCACACCACAACTAGAGACAGCCCTTTGCAGTAAATAACACAATCTCTGGATTCACAGTGTGACCAAATATCCTGCAAAAAGGGTGACTTAAAATCTGACCACTATGCCTCAGTTCCAGAAGCAGAGATTCTGGGTCTGTCCTTGTTAGATGTGTACTGCTTTACTCAAGACAGACGTGAGACGCCCAGATCACTGCAGTGCTCAGTAGCTCTTGGAATCGTAAAGGAAACGCCGTTACCTGAATCACTCTGAAGGCACATTTCTTGCTTTTATAGGCTCCAAGCAAGGTCAAAGAGCTCCACAATTTGACCAGACCACTGCATAAAGATCAAGAAAGCATAAAGATTTCTGCTGTAACAGCACTTAGTACTTTTCCTTGTGATGATCTAGAAAGTTTTTTTTTTAAACCAGAACGATTATGAAATAGAACCTTAGAAGTAAAAACATATCACAGAGAGCAAAATTAGCCCCAAGAATCTTTTTAAAATGTACACATTTCTGACTTTAAAACTATAAGCATCAACTGGGAAAGTGGCTATGATTAATCACAAGGTTTTCTGTCTAGTATAACCCCAGGTGGAGGTGTTTGTGAATCTTGAAAGACCAGTCAGGAGCTGATCCGATGCAATCACATAAGCTCCAGCTTCTGCTTAACTCACCACCCACCCACAAGATCCAGTGGAGAAAAAGCCTTGAGCACTCATCGGGACAGGGTTCTATAGAAGACAAGTGAGGGGTGAGTGTTTCCGGCCTGGCAAGCATGAGTGGGATGCTTCTGTGGCCTTTAGGGTAACTGGCTAGTGTTGGAAGCCAAACCATAAACTTAACTTCTGTTTTCTTGGTGGTTGTTAGGCAGAGGCAAGCTTGTAAGCTGGAGGCACAGATTGGTTGGGGAGTAACTTGGAAACTGGTGCTAGATGCTGGAGACGCAGGTCTTGTTGGAGGTAGCCTGGAAACTAAAGCTATGTACCAGCCTTTTTCTTTTACTTGGGTTTAATCTAAGGTCAGGATCCCTAAGATGGAGTTTCCTGAGAGGGATGTTCATATTAACTCCACAGTAAATCCCCAAAGGCACTCAGGACTGCTGGCCAGGCACTTGCATCCTGGAAGCATCTCCACTGTGCTGTCCCACCACTCTCTCTGTTATTCTAGAACTGTCCCAGGTCATACCTGCTGCATACTCTCAAGATGGCTGACAATGTCTTCTCATCATAGGTGACAACATCCACAGGTAGAGCAGCACCAACCTAGGTATGGAACAATACCATTAGCAAGCAGACCTCTGTGCTCACTTGTGAACTCTAATAAAACCAGTATTTCAATTAACAGTGCTGGTGCTCTCACGTGTCTGCTAAGAGCTCCCACTGTTTGGAATGTTCCTGTCCCTTTTCATAATACTGCCTCACCTTTGAACCTGTGTGTAAAGTGTTCCTTCTCCAGTTGGTGAGATGGCTCAGTGGGAAGGTGCCTGGTACAAACCCTGACGGCCGAAGCTCCATCCCCAGTTTGATCCCCAGGACTCACATGGTTCAATCAGAGAAATAACTCCAAGTTCTCTAATGACCTCGACAAACGTACACACAAACACATTTATGTGTGTACACAATGTGTGCATGTGCGGGGGGAGAGAGGGAGGGAGAGAGAGAGAGAGAGAGAGAGAGAGAGAGAGAGAGAGAGAGGGAAAGAGAGAGACAGAGAAACAGAAGAATTTTTTTTTAAGCTCCTTTTCTTATTCACAAGATTAGGAAGATCATATGATCAACCTACTGACTACATTCTTTTTTAAACCAGACTCTTAACAAGTCAACCCAAGGAATAGAAACCATGTCTTATTTAACTCTTATCTCCTGAAACCACATTTTATGACAAATTGCTGGTTCTATTTTTTTTAATTTGTTGCAATCTACATGGAAGTGCACATACTCTTCCCCCAGTCTCCCCATAAAGCAGCATCTCCTGTAACTACGGTGCAGGGTCAAAGCAGGTGAGTGGTGCTGACGAAACTGACTTCACTTAGACCTGACATTATTTGTACACACATGTATTTATATGTGGGTGCTTCCGCACTGACAACTTCTTGTAACTACTATTACCACCACCAAGATAAAACCCTGGACCATCACAAGACTTTCTATTGGTCCTTCATCACGTATACCCACTAACCCCTGGCAACCACTTCTTTCTACAGGTTATGTTGTAGGAAGAGCATTACACAGAATTTCTCAGTAAGTAACTTACCTAGGATTGGATTTTTCCATTTAGCTTAATTTTCTAGAGGTTTGTGTAGCACTGTCCTTTCTTCTGAGGATTATATTCCATAATATGAACATGTAACCACTGAACAACATGTGGTGTTTTCAGCTTCAGCTTACCATGACCTCCACAGACACTGGCGTGAAACATTCCTTCCATTTTCCTTTCCAGGTTTATTTTTATGTGTGTCAGTGTTTTGCCTACACGCATGTTTGTGTACCGTGTGCACGCCTGGTGCCCAAGGAGGCCAGAGAAAGAAAAAATAGAGCTACAAGACAGTTATGTACCAGTGTGGGACTGGCAACTGAACCAGGTGCCCCACAACTGCTGGGACGTCTTCAAGCCAAGCATTTGCTCCAAGTGCTGGCCCGTGAAGGCCGAGAAGCACGTCAGTTTGCTTCTGCTCACACTCTATTAGACTTTTTTCTATTACTTCAAGGCTTACTTATTTTTGTGTTTTCCTCACATGTATGTGTGTGGCTGCACATGTATGTTTGCCCACATGCATATGTATGTGTGCCTGTGCCACTGCAAGTGTGTGGAGGTGGAAGAAGCTCTCAAGAGCTGGTTCTCGCCTTACACCATATGGCCTCCAGGGACTGAAGTCAGGACATCCTGCTGCCCTCACACTGTTTTATAAAGAGGCGTTCTCACTGAAGCATGCCATGAAACCTTCACCTTTTCAAAGATGGGCAATCGTGGCTCTGGCTTACCAGTCTACACTACAACTGGATAGCACCGTTCAACAAGCCGGCGTCTGGTAAGATTCTTGTCAAACACAGGAGACACTAAAAACCTATATTCATTATTCCTGAAAGTTGGCCTCTGCAATTTCTAGTACAGCTTAATATATATATTTCTGTATGTATATATTTCTGTATATCTTACAACCTGCCCTTTCTGGACTGGGAGTGATGTTGCAAGCCTTTAATCCCATGGCTTTGGAGGCAGATGCAGTTGGCTGTGAAGTTGATGTTAGTCTGGTTTACAGAGCAAGTTCCAGACAACCTGGGTCATACAGAGGACCTGTCTCAAACAAATGAACAGAAAAGTCTCCCCCAACTCCCTCTTTGGTAACAGGTACAACCAGACCTGAGGTAGGCCATGATTTCACCAGTGAGTTATACCCTCAGTCCCTTTTCTAAAATTTCTTACAAAAACCTTAAGAATGTTAATCTGCCAAGTGATTCCATACCTCCCCAAACAGGTCTTTCAGGGCTGAAACAAGCAGCTGTTTGAACTGGGCTGCATTCAGTCCAACTCCGTGTTCTTGAAACTCTCTGTAAAAAAATAGTGAGAAAATATCGCATTAAATGTCATGCTTTTCAGCTTCATAAAAAGAGAACTCACAAGATGGAACTCACAGGCAGACTTTCATGTAGTGGTGCTCCGAGGGGCTCCTGTAAACCACTCTTTCATAGGCAGTAGCTGGCATCTTCCAGCATGGGTACCTGCAGGAGTCCAGAGAGCTCGTAACCATCAGGCAGGCATGCAGTGTTATCGGTAGTATTGCAGTTTTAATAGGAACTTGCCCTATTTTCTATGTTGAGACTATAAGCAAGAGACCAACCAGATGCAGTCTCTTGGCCTTGGACCTGAACTATAAGCCAAAACCTAGCTGTTTATAATCTCCCTAGTCTGCGGTGTTCTTACTGGCAACAGAAGATACGCAAACACAGGCAGCAGTAGTGCTGCTCTTGTCATGTAATGATGGGGGAGGCTGCCTTTCACTTGATTCTCAGGCTTCATCCTCCAGTGCTGCGATTATGGGTGTGCACAGGGCACTCCAAGCTCCAGGCCATTTCAAACAGATCTAGACTCTCGAGAACTTCCAATGTGCTGACCCTTAGAAGATCTCTTTCCTTGAGTCCACTCAGACCTTGCTCACCCCCGGACAGCTCTCATTCCCAATTCAATGTCTCCTCCTTCAGGGAGGTTTTCTCATACTTGTTCTATAGATGTTTGTTATGTAATGTCTTGTCTTTGGACCCAAAAGACTGGGGGCCTCCACCTCTTATCCAAAGTCACACTGTTAGGGAATATTTCAAGAACCTCTTTGGGTCAGACCCAATTCCAAGCACACTTGGATGATGACAGCCGGAAAAAGTTGAATGCAGGAAGCTTCATCCCTCTCTTCCAGGTCCAGGAGGGCACACGCTCAACAAAGCACCTGCTATATATGTGACTGAGGTGACGGTGCACATCTGGATGCCTCGTGTATCTTGCTGCTCTTGTAGAGAGGCTGGCATAGACCTCATTATATTAATAGGCACCACAGACACAGGTTAATGGAGAAGCAATATGTCCTTGGCCAGAAATAAGCCTCCTTTTAGCAAGTAGGAACTATCTTCTTAAGTCCCTGAAAGAATCCTGACCTTTGTCTAAATGCCAGACTTTGAGAAAAGAATGATGATGATTTTGGTTCGATTTCTTTGTGTAACGGAGCTCTGGCTGTCCCTCAGAGATCCGCCTACTTTTGCCTCCTCAGTGCTGGGATTAAAGGTGTGCCACCACGCGCATCGAAAAACAATTTCTTGATACCTAACACCCTGGGCTTCCTCTTGGTCTCGGCTACCCCTACTAGTTTCTTCGAAAGCCAGAATCGACTCCAGGTAGCCACGTGTCTCACACTTTCTAGCCTCTCTCATCTTGCTCAATGTGTCCACAGCCCATCTTATTTTTATTGTGCCAAACCCTCCTTGCCCAGTTCTTGCTAGTGTTACTCCCTTTCAGCTTTCCACAGTGCCTGTCCTCCGAAATAGAGATGTTCCATTCCCTAGTGTTTCTCACGGACTCAAACGAGTGTCTTTTACATTTGGGGACACAAAATACAACTAAAGCAATCATTTAAAAAGCCGATCTACTGCTAAAGAGTAAGATTGTTTCCAACTTTGCTCGATTAACAACCGCTATTGACTTAGTGTCGGTCTACCTCGAAGGTAGTGCGCCCAGCCCCACCGCGGGATCAGCCTTCCCGGTCTCCGTCCCGCTCCGTCCCGCCGTCCCGCCCGGTGGCGGCTCTCTGACTAACACAAGAGCGAAGAACCTGAGGCCCACCACACCGCCACCCTACGCTCCCGCGTCACGCATGCGCACCTGCCGCGCGCGGCTAAGCCGTCCGCTGCTAGAATTCGGCTCGGGTCGGAGCTCACCGGCAGCAGCCCAAGGCCGGGCCAGGAAAACTGGTGTATTTACATTTGACTCCGTTCCGCACTGCCCCACAGACGCACATCCGGATGTGACGTAATCGCGCGGCGTCGGTCCCTGAACTACGCGTAATCCTCCACAGGAGCTGAGGACCATCGGGTTTTGCGCCCTCTAGCGCCCACACCCGGAACTGGTACCAGACACTGACATTCATGCTCAACGGGTTATTTATTCTCCTGGATTCTTTTCTTTCTTTCTTTTTCCTTTCTTTTTTTTTTTTTCTAGTGCCAGGAATCAAAACCACAGCCTCGTCTATGATAAGCTAGTCCTCTACCCACAAGCTAAATCTGAGCCTTGTCATGTTAGGAACATCTGTGTCAGGCACTGAAGAAAAGAACCTCTGCCAGTGTCCAGTTGTGGTTCCTAACATACACTAGAGGTTCTGTTTTGACATGGAAAGATCCAGCTGTTCCTATTTCCGGATGTAAGTTATTCCACCTCTGCATTCAGTCACCAAGTACTTGTTCAGAATCTGTTATGCACTGGAGACTGAGTGCTGGCAACTCAGGAGAATAAGAGATGGTCCTGTATTCATGTGACATACCATGTATATTCAACAACAATAATAGCAACTGATATTTACATTTGGGCCAGGCACTGTGCAGAAGATTTCACGTAGGCTATCTAATGGAGCCCTCAAGCAACTCTGAGGTACCTGTTATTGCAGTAGTCCCATTTTACAGAAGGGTAACTGAGGCACAGGGAGAGACTAATTTGTTTGCCTTTGAATATGGTTACCAGTGTTAATACAGATCATCTGCTTTGGCCAGTGTTCTGGTTTGTATATCCTCGGCCAAGGGGGTGACACTATTAGAAAGTGAGACCCTGTTGGAGTATGTGTGTTACTGTTGATGTGGGCTCTAAGATCCTCATCCTATCTGCCTGGAAGTCAATATTCTGCTAGAAGCCTTCAGATAAAGATGTAGAACTCTCACCAATGCCTGCCTGTGTGCTGCCCTGCTCCCACCTTGATGATAACGGACTGAACCTCTGAACCTGTAAGCCAGCCCCAATTAAATGTCGTCCTTATTAGAGTTGTCTTGGTCATGGTGTCTGTTCACAGCAGTAAAACCCTAACTAAGACAGCCAGTAATGTCCAGACTGGTCCAGATGCACCATCTTAACCCAACTGCTTTCTGAGGTGGCCTCTGGGTGTGGGAACTTATGTGATGCCTCATCACCATATTGCAGTCCTTGGCACCAGTGGTCATGCAGCTTGGATTTACTAAAAAGATGAGTGTTGGTTTGGCCTGAGCTGGACATGTCAGTGATGGTAACCATATGCCTTGCACAACCAAGCCTGTGTCGAGGTCAGTCAGGGCCTTTTCTGTAATTGAGAAACAAACCTGATATTTGTTATGCGCTAAAGCTCACATTGACCATACTCTGGAGTCTTGTGGCTTCTGGTTCTTCTCCTTCCCACCCAGAGAAAACAGGACTTCTTGGGGGAACAAGGGGGGGAAGCTAACACAGACCCCAGAGAGTGACATTTGCTTTCTCAAAACAAGTTTGTATTTTGGTAGTTATAGCAAAACTTTAGCAGAACTCTTATATCTGACATGAATCTGGAGTGACTGTACCTAAGGTTTTAAGAAGCCTTTTGTCAGTGATTATTAACTGAGATTTTATGAGGTTATTCTGTTTTTGAAGGATTTTCAGAGTCTTTGCACAACTCAGTACCAAAACAGGCCTACCAAATTGGAAAATTTCTCATGGGTGAGATTTGCTTAGGCAATAGGTTTTTCTAGACAGTCCCTAGATCAGATAAGAAGTTTTGACATTTAGAATTTGGCTTGAAATTCTTTAACAATAAAAAGAACTTGAAGCTGAACCTGGGGGAGGGCAGTGGGGAGAGGCTGGAGAGAGATCTGTGAGGTCTAACGAGGTGGCCCAGGAGTCTACTCAAGTCTGGATGGCCATCTGAGGACCTGCCCCCAGCAAAACGACTAACGGGCTTATAGTGTACAGATGTGTCTGTATCTTTATTATTAAGCCCTAAGCAGGACCCTTAACAGTCCCCAGAATAGGTAGTTTCCAGAACTGTGTTGGAATTTATTCTCTGCCACTGGTCTAGCTTTTTCCCCTCTTGTACAG
The DNA here is from genome assembly GCF_963924665.1 of Micromys minutus. Lineage (NCBI taxonomy): Eukaryota > Metazoa > Chordata > Mammalia > Rodentia > Muridae > Micromys > Micromys minutus. Next base: position 453,586 of record NC_137981.1, on the reverse strand, counting down.
ACAGATCACCAGCAACTTCCTTGCAGAGTTGTGACAGGAAAGAGTTGATGTACTGTTTGGTATTCAGGAAACTGTAATGGGAGTCTCTCTGGGCCAGAAAACTAATCTTGCTAGGCCGTGTGACTGAGAAAAAAAAAAAAAAAAAAAAAACAGATGCACATGCATTTTGGGTTTCAAAGAACCTCAGTAAAAGTCCACTCTTGAAAATCTTGAAAAGCAGTGTCTCCTGATGCCTGAATTCTGTCTCAGACTCTCTTGTTACTCCAGAGTTGAAGACAAAAGAGATACTTTGGAGAAAGAAATACATTGTTGGTTAATCCAATGAAAGTCTATTATTCTACTAGGTATCATGATGTATCATTTCAAATGATACAAAGTGAAAAGCAAGAAAAGCCTCCCTCCCTAACTAGTACTTCTGTCTTCAAAAGTAGGCATGCTCTCTTTCCCCCTCTTTCTTTCTTCCTCACCCTCTCCATCTTTCTCTCCCTTTCCCCCTCCCTTTCTGAGACAGGGTCTTGCTATGTAACCCCTGCTGGTTTTGAATTTATCCTGTAGCTGAGGCCAGCCTCAAACTTGTTAATTCGGTCCCCAGAGTACTGAGGTTATAGGTGTGTTCTGCCATGCCTGGCTCATGTTTGAGGGGTTTCCCCTGCTCTTCTCTCCCTCCTTTTCTGACTTCCTCTCCCTGACTCCTCCCTTCCTTCCATCCCCCCTTCTCATTCTCTCAAGGGTCAGCAAGCTTAGCAGTAGCAAAAATACCACCTGTAGGCCTTTGTTTGAGTTTCTTAAATCTTCTCCCACAAGTTGAGTGTGGGTTTTCTCTCTTGAACAATTAAGTGTAACATCACTTTAAATCGAACCACACAAGGGAACTAGCTAGATGGCTCATCAGATAAAGGTACTGACTGACATGTCCAAGAACCTGAGTTGTATCCCTGGTACTCACATGGTGGAAGGAAAGAAAGTTGTTCTCTGACCCCCAGATGCTGTGCATTTATAACTTGGTGAACACACATGTACATACATTTATTTATTTAAAATTTAAATGTAAAAAATCTTTCAAGTAAAAAAAAAAAAGCACACCTTGGTCTTTTATAAAAGCGTCCTTGGTAAGATAATTTCACCAAGCGTTAGGTTCTTCCTAATTGTTAGAGAGAGGTTGTGTCAAGTTAAATTCCAAACTGATGTTTGGCACGAGGATAGTAGTGAAAACCGATTTCAGATCTGTTGCAACCAGCTTGTTGTCGGTGAGCGCTGCTCTTGAAGTATCCCCGCCTTGGCAGCAGTTAGGGATCTTCTAAGGGCTGACACAGATTTAGCAGACTCTGTGGATTATGCACCTGACAATGACTCATGCAGCACGGTATCCACTTACAAACAACCTATGTTTTGCTGCATGAACTGAGCCAATTACCATCTGGTCACCTAGCATTTGGTGGTATACAGGACTTCACAGAACACATTCGTCCTGACTGCTGTTAATTAGATTTCTCGGCCCATACCTAGGCAGACCACACTAAACAAGCACGGTTCCACGTGGAGAGGTTTAATAGAACGGGATGGGGCAGGAGTCAAGGCCGAGTGAAGAAGAGAAAGAGAGTGAGGAGGAGGAGTTTCGGTCTTTTGTAGCAGTAGTGACTTCACTTGCTCCCAGGTGGAGGGGGGATTCTGAACTGATGTCTTCTGGGGATGCTTTGACTGTTTCCATGGCAATTGATGTGCTAGGTTCCTGTCACCTGTGGGTGGAGCCATTGCTGGGGAAAGGGGCTATCCTAATGCCAACATTCCTCCCTTTTTCTTATCATAAAAAGAGAGAAAAGGAGAGGATAGGGAAGCCGATGGTGAAAAGGGAATAGGGGCGGCGGGTCTCTTAAACTACTTCCTGCTGTTTTGGGGCGTCGTAGGGGTGTAGCTGGTTTTCACCATCGGGGTCTGCTTGGTAATCGTTAACATCAGGATCCTCCATGGGCAATGGCCTGTAGTCCTGCAACAGGAGCTGATTAATGGTCTGGTTAGAAATTTTTTGTATCTGTCGTTGAAGGAATGTAGAGACAAGATTGATAAGGCAGGGAGCAAACAGTAACACCAGAAAGTTGACTAGAAGAGGGGTTACGAAGGGGACTATCCACTTCCATGTAGGGTTTTCGAAGGTTCAGAAACCGGAGGTCTCACGTTCCCTGGAATTCTGTATGTCTGTCTGTAGCTCCTGGATCTTATCTCTCACTATTCCGGATTGGTTGATGTAGAAGCAGCATTCTTCTTGGAGGAACAGGCAAAGGCCACCTTCTTTAGCTGACAGGATGTCCAGCCCCCATCGGTTTTGAAGAACCACAGCTGCCAGGGAATTTATCTGTTTTTGGATAGTGAGCAAAGTTTCAGACACTTTTGAAACCTGTTGCTGAGTGTGGAGGTGATCTCATTATATTTGGTCATGAAAGCAGTTATCCCTGCTACCCCAGTGCCAGCACCTACTGCGGCTATTCCTGCAGCGACCAAGAGTGGCATGACCTGAACTGCCCTCTTATGTCAGGCAGCTGTCAAATCTACAACTAGGATTGGCGGAGGTTTGTTTCCCTGGATTACCCCCAGTTCAGGGAAAAGGAGAACCAACATGCAGTTTCCAGACCAACTGGCAGGCAAACAATGGCATACCTGCGTGTCACAGAGTGCTGACATATTTTGGATCGCTGGGCACTGTGGCAGAGATGGGGTATCAAGGCTTGTGGTTGTATTGCACTCTAGGGAGCCTAACATTCCTACAGGATGTGTCTCGGATGCCTTCAAACAGTTTGCCATGCCAAGAAGAGGAATAGAGGAAAGGTCATGGCAACATCAGAGTCAGGGCAGCTGATGAAGGGTGAGGTAAGGTTATTAGGCAACATCACTGGGGAGGCTGTAAGTGTCAATTGTGAGTTTGTTCCAGGGGGAACACATAACCAGCAGTCTTTAAAGTGGCCGGGTCAGGTGATATTAAGGAGCTTGTATGCTGAGGTCAAAGTCTGAAGCAAAAGGCGGAAGGACAAGCTGGTGCCATTTATGAGGGGGATGCTAAGGAAGTAAGGACCTCAGAGGAGTGTTTGATTATTTCTCCTACCCCTTCTATATCTAGGGGTTGGGCAATTGAGACATATTTCCTCTGAATTTTGATAGTACTCACTGGGGATCCTGGTTGGTTTTTACGGTAGAGCTTACCGACAACTCCAGTCTCCCACCTGGGATCCCATGGACCTTCTATGTAGAAAAAGAGCGTCTTACGTTGTTGGTAGAAGTGGTGGGGCCGTGATCCTAGCATGTGTATCTGGCAAGACCAATATGGGCAGCCCCCATATTCATCTGGCCATTTCTTACAAACATCTGATGTCTGGTCAAAGAGAAGGCAGGTAAAGAGATCGTAGTACTTGGATGGGAAAACCAACACAGGACGACAGCGATTTGAGTCATTCCTGACATTCAGCCATGGAGCAGTTTCCTCACCCTATTTGGAAGGACTGTTTGTTATCTGCAGAAGTCTCTTGAACCTCAAATCTCCAGATATATGGGCTGTCCTGGATAAAAAACATAAAGGGAAGATAAGAAGCCCATGTCTAATCCAGTGGTGTTGAATGTCACTGGCAGGGTGGGGTCTCATTTTCTGGAACCAGGGACAAGATGGGTGGTCTCAACGTCTTCCGGAGCTTGACAGAGCATGGTCCTGTTAGGGTCGATGTGTATGAAGAGTGTTTAGGTGGGGGAATAAAAGGTTTCAGATGGGACAGGTGGACCCAGTGAGGGAGTCCCTCCAGTTTGGCCGCTGTAGGTGTCTCAAGAATCACCTTAAAAGGGCCCTGCCATTTAGGAGAGAGGGATGAGGGCCGGTTGTCTGGAGGAGATAGACAAACTTGGTCTCCAGGGTTGACAGGCAGTGGACAAGATTCAGTGTGTGGTCAGGGTAGATGGTGGTCAGCAAAGTTCCACAGGAGAGAATGGAGGCAGCAAAGTAATGGGGTAAGTAGATGGTTTTTGAGTTCAAACAGTGAGACCTGAAGAGGTCACTTGAGAAGAGCTCTTAGTCTGAAAAGAGCCAGAGGTAGGATTTTTACCCAATCAAGGTAACGTTCCTGTGACAGCTTGACAAGGGTGGTTTTTAAAGAGCGGTTAGTTCTTTCTACCTTCCCTGAAGATTGAGGGTGGTAGGGGATATGAAAATGCCAGGGGATGTCTAGAGTTTTGGCAGGTTTTGAGAGATTTGAGAGGTAAACTCAGGACCATTGTTTGACTGCAAGGAAGCTGGGACACCAAATCGGGGGATGATCTCTTGGAGGAGGAGATCAGAGACTGTCTGAGCCCTCTTGTTAGTTGTGGGAAATGCCTCTACCCACCCTGAGAAGGTGTCTACCAAGACCAGGAGGTATCTGACTCGTTTGACAGTGGGCATGTGGGTAAAATCAAGTAGCCAGTAGATTCTGGGAAGAGAACCTTGAGCTTGATGGGTAGGGAAAGAGGCACTATGATATTTTGAGTTAGAGTCTGACGCCTGGGAGATTTTGCAAGAAGCAGTGATAGATTTTAGGAAACTTGAGTCTTCAGGAATAGGCTGCAGGTGGGTCTTAACAAAATAGGACAAGGCCTGGTTGTTAGGATGGAAGAGTTGGTGAAGATAGGACAGAGTTTGGCGAATGTCCGGGAGTGAAGGTGGGATGATGGGCTGCAGTGTAAAAATGTCTTGGGGAGGGTGAGTTGAGCCTAGGCCCCTAAGGGCTGCAGCCCTAGCTGCCTCGTTAGCTCCCTTGTTCCCCTTGGAAACAATGGAATCATCGGTCTGGTGGGATCTGCAGTGGATAATCTCAATAGCCATGGGGTGATGGGAGGCCTTTAGCATGGCCATAATTTGATGTGCATTAGTTACTGATCCTCCTTTAGTTGTAAGTAACCCATGCTCCTTTCAGATTGTAGTGTGGGACAGGAGGATATGGAAAGCATATTTAGAATTGGTGTAGATGTTGAGGAATTGTCCCTGTGCCAATTGAAAAGCATGGGTAAGGGCTATTAATTCAGCCTCTTGATTGGTCATAGAGCAGGAAGGGCCTATGCCTCTACCACCTCTGTGTCTGACACTATGGCATAGGCAGCTCTCCTGGCCCCATCATGTAAAAAGGCACTGCCATCTGTATACTAGATGTAGGTAGCCTGAGGCAGTGTGCCTTCCTGTATGTGTGAGGGATTAGGTAATAGTTCCTCTCAAGTTTCAGTGCAGTAGCTAGTGTTTGGTGGAGGAAGAAGGCTGGAAATGTTAAGAGGTGGGCATGATTGGAAAGTGAGTGTGGAGTCCTCCATTAGTGCTACCTGGAAAGAAAGAATCCTGGAGGGAGGTAGGGTCTGTAGGCCTTTGTAAGTCAGAAGCTGCGACAGGTTATAAGAAGAGAAGACAGTTATAGGCGACCCAAAGGTTAGTTTTTTTGACTCTCTAATGAGGAGTTCAGCAGCTGCTAAGGTACAAATACAGGGTGCCCATCCCTGGATGGTTAGATGTAGTCTTTTTGACAACTATGCTACAGGTGCAAAAGATGGTCCCAGTTGGTGACCTAGGACTCCAAGGGCAAATCCCTCTTTTTCAGTTACATAGAAGGAAAAGGGGTGAGTCAGGTCAGGGAGATGTAAGGCCCGGAGCCTTAAGGAGGGCCTGTTGGAGCCTTCGGAAGGGTTTGGTAACAGGCTTGAGGAGAGGTTCATGGGTGGGACCCGATAATGCTTCATATAAGTGGTGAGAGAGGAGGGAAAAGGAAGGGACCCAAGAGCGTAGAAAGCTAGCTATTCCTAGGAATGATAAAATTTCTTCCTTTGTAGAAGGAATGGTTAGAGACTGAATTGGGTTCTTCCTATCTAAGGTAATAGCTTTGTGGGTTGGGGTAATTGTTAGTCCCAGATAGGTGACCTGAGAAGTGGACAGTTGGACCTTAGAAGGTGAGACTCTGTGGCCTTGACTGGAAAGGAAGTTTAGGAGAATGGAGGTGTCATCCTGGCTGATGTCTGAGGAAGGACTACAGAGAAGGTCATCTACATAAAGTATGATCTTAGGTCTGAGGGGAGGCAAAGATGACAAGTCAGAAGCCAGAGCCTGGCCAAACAAGTGTGGGCTGTCTCGGAACCCCCGAGGTAGAACAGGTAAGCTGGGTAGAGAAGTGGGTGTCCGGATCTGTCCAGGTAAAGCAAATATGTCCTGTGACTGTGCGTCTAGAGGGATGGAGAAGAACGCATCTTTGAGATCTAGGACTGAGAAATGGGAAGTCCCTGAGGGGATAGTGGAAAGAAGAGTATAAGGGTTAGCCACAACAGGATGGAGGGGGACCACTGCAGAATTGATGTGACTGAGGTCTTGAACCAGGCGATAGGTTCCGTTAGGCTTTTTAACTGCTAGTATAGGGGTGTTAAAGGGGAAGAGGTAGGGTGAAGGAGTTTTTTTCTTAAGAGGTCAGAAATGATAGCTTAAGTCACCTGAGACTCTGGAGGGAGAGAGGGTATTGACCTTGGGTTATGTACCTGGTAGGGTCCAGTAATTGGATGACAACGAGAGAATGATGTTTAGCAACAGAGGGGTTCTGGATGTCCCAGACTCGGGGGTCTACCTGAGAAGCTGGTAAAGGAAATAACATGTTTGTGTTAGTAGGTTGACTGGCTAGGAGGAGGAGCAGAGGGGTTGCTGATGAGCTTGGGTTTAGGCGAATGGGGGGAGCAAAGAAAATAGAGGCTCCCAACTTTGCTAGAAGGTCTCTTCCCAATAAGGGGACAGGATATATTGGCACTACTAAAAAGGAATGGGTGAGAGGTACACCCCTGAAGATGCAACTAAGTGGTGGGGTTTGGTGAGGAAGGTAGGGTTGTCCTCTTACCCCGACCATAGGAAAACGGGAGGAAGAAGTGGGTCCCCAAAACTCCATCAGGACTGAGTAAGTGGCTCCAGTGTCCAAGAGGAAGGAGATGGGCTGCCCACATACCATGATAGCTACCTGTGTCTCCCTGTTTGTGATGGTAGTGGTCGGGTTTAGGGAGCCCAGACCCCATCAGTCATCCATAGCCAAGCCTAGGAGATCGGCTGGAGAGTTATTTGGGCGTGATGCCCCTCTATCCTGCATGATATAAGGGCAATCTACATCCCAGTGTCCCTCTCAATGGCATCTGGGACATGTCCCCTTGGCTTTTGGGGGCTAGGGCAAGCTTTTGCCCAGTGACCTTGCTGACCACATCTATAGCAGGGACTGGTAGTTGCTTAGCCCTAGGAGACCAGGAGTTTGTAGTAGTAGCTGGGGCTGGTTGGACAGCCTTAGCCAGCATATGGTATTGTTGTTAGCGAGCCTTTTCATCTCTTCCATGGTACACCTTAAAGGCCAGCGGCCAAGACTTCTGCCTGTGGAGTTAGGGGTCCCCTCTCTAGCTTCTTAAGCTTATCTCTTATGTCGGGGTAGCTCTGGGGAAAAGAAATATGTCATTAGCAGTTGTTTACCTTCTGAGTTTTCAGGATCTAAGTTAGTGTACTGTAACAGGGCCTTAGTGAGGCGCTCTAGAAATTGAGATGGGTTCTCCTGTTTGTCCTGGAAAACCTCTTGCAGCTTTTCAAAATTTACTGGTTTTAAGGCTGCTCTGTGGAGATCAGCAAAGAGGTAGGTTATGAACCTGTCTCTGGCCAAAATACCACCCATGGAATTGTAATCCCATTGGGGATCTTGGTCAGGTACTGCCTCAGATCCAATTGGGTATGTTGTATCTGTTTGATGGATTTCGTCTGCATGTGTTTTTGCCTGCTCCCAAACTCACCGGCGTTCCTCAGGAAGTAAAATTATTAGTAAGAATCATATGAACATCCTGGAACGTCAGACTAAGATTGGGTAATGTGTTGGAACTCTTAATAAAAGCAGATGGGTTGGAGGTATAGGAACCCAGCCTGCTTTCTATTTGGGAGGGTTCATTTAGCAAGAAAGGAACATGGACACGGACTGACTACCCATTGACACCAGCCACCTCCCTTAGTGGAAGGACAGATACTGGGCCTGGAGTCTCTGGTGATGGAGAGTCAGGCGGGAATTTAGCCATGGTTTTGGAGCAGGTAATGGGAGGGGTAAAACTAGGTGCCAAGGCAGAGTGGCCTTTAGTTGGCACGTTTGTGGAGACAGGGTGGGGGTGAGGTTGCAGTGCAGAAGAGGATGAGAGAGGGCCGGATGGGGCATTCGCGTGTCTGTGCCCATACATGAATCTGGCTGAGGAGGAGGGGAGGCAGCAGTCTGAATTTTGCGGTGAAGGGGGGGTAGTTCATTGCTGTAGTGTCATCTGCTGTTTGCCTCATTGCTAAAAGGAGGTGGGTGGGGTTACAAGAACACAGAGAAGGGTGAGAGCGGAGGTAGATGAATGCCTGTACATAGGGACCTTTCCATTTACCAGATTGTTGGCAGTATGAGTGAAGGTCTTGTAAAATTAAGTAGTCTAGGGTGCCATTTTTTGGCCATTTTGAATCATTATCTAGTGGATACTGAGTCCAAACATTGTTGCAGAGGTGTATCAATTTAGATGTCTTCAGGTGAGGTGTTAGTTTTAGAGGTTTGAAATTTTCCAGGAGATATCCCAGTGGGGAGCCGGGTGACACATTTTGAGACATTGAGTTGCCCATTGGGAAGAAACAAAGGAGGCTACTGAGTTATCTCAAACCAGCATCCCAGTGGATAAAACTCAGTAGAAAAAATTTCGCCTATGCGCAGGGATCTGGAGTCGTCACTCAGATTCCTGGAGGTCCCGTCGGAGAGGGAGAGTGCTCTTTGCCAGGCCTGGACTTTTGAGCGTAAGGACGTAAGGACCGGCTGTGAAAGCCCTGGGGTGGGGGAACAAGAAGACCAGTTGCTAGAACCCCGAAGAAGAGAATGCACTCTACAGAGAGACCGGCTGTGAAAGCCCGGCTGCGAGAGTCCTGAAGAGGGATCTTCCCAATGGTCAATGTCTGTCTCAAACCATCCTTCCCCTAACACTGACTACTAGAGCTTACAGTCTGTCCTGTTTCTTTGTCTTTATTCTTTCTCACTTATATTAAACTTAAGTTTAATTTTCTGTTATGAAATCTTATACATCTTAGTAAGCCATCTTCAGTCTCTCCCAAAGAACACAAATAAGTACATAGTTACTGTCTTAGTCGGCAGTGGGGGAGGGGTTTACTTCTGCTGTGATCAAAGGCCATGACGAAAAGGGAGAGAGGAGAGGGGTTTATAAGTCTGTCATTGAAGTAAGTCTGAATAGGAACTCAAATAGAGCAGGTACCTGGAGGAAGAAGCTGATGCAGAAGCCATGGAGGGGTGCTATTTACTGGTTTGCTCTCCATGTCCTGTTCAGCCTGCTTTCTTACAGAACCCATTGCTAGCATTTCTTCTAGGCTCTGCCCAACAGTTACCTAGCAATAGTAGGTAGGAGCCTGGCTGCTGTAAAAGGATTGTTCAGACTCTCTTTCTATTTTTCGGGTCTCTGTCTCTGGCCTGTCCCTCTACCCCCAGTCTCTTCCCTTCTTTCTGTCTCCTATCTTCTTGTCCCTTTTCTTTTGTACACCCCTTCTCATGTCCAAAACAAACTTCATTTTATACTAGACCTGTCGCATGGCCGTACAGCTGGTACACGGGGAGAGGGAGATGCCTCAGCTTGAATCTAAGGCACCCCTCCAGCTGCATCGGCCTCCAAATTACCATCCCAAGGGTCACTCCATCCACAATGGGCTGGGCCTTCCCTCATCAAACACAAATTTTAAAAACGCTCTACAGTCTTGCCTCTAGCCCAGTCTTACAGAGTCATTTTCTAAATCTAAATTCTCTCCTCTCAGGTGACTAAGGCTCATGTTAAGCTGACATAAATCTAGCCAGCACAGTTACTGACCCAAGTGTTTTGACTGTAGGCGCCCTGACATTGTTCTTGTGAGACACTGAGTACATTACATGCATTAATGCATTGTTTTTTGGTTTTGTTTGTGTGGGGTTGTGTGTGTGTGTGTGTGTGTGTGTGTGTGTTCCTTCAAAGAAACCCTGGGCATCATTACCCAAGAGCTGAAAGGCACGGTGGAACCTCCAAAGAGAAGGGGAGCAGGGTTTGGCAGGTAGACAGCAGGAGGTGAGTTCTGTAAAAATAATTATTTATTCTAGCTGGCATGTATAAAAGATACAAAAACCTGGTATTTTATTTATGAAGTGTGAGCCTAGATTGGGCAGGCTCTGAGCCATTCTGCCTTACATACAAACTGTACACCCATTATTGCTTGCTGTTTGAGTCTTGCTCCCATTGCTTTGTTCCAGCAGTCTGTGTTCATGGTGCACTTCTCTCGGCCCTGTGCTCATGGTTCATCCTGTCTAATGGAGACCCCTGCTCCCTCCATCTTCTTTCTTTTCCCCTTGATCTCTTCTGAGACCCCCTCACTCCATCCTCTAGCCCCACCTGTCTCTCTATCTACTGCCTAAACTCAGGCTCCAGCCTTTTACTAACCAATTCTCTTTAAATTGGGGAGCAGGGTTTAACACAATCAAGATGAGGTACTTGAGGGTTCTCATTTGTCTGGCAACCAGAGTGGGGTTCAGAATGTAGCATCTGTCTACATAGCTCATAGACTTCATCTGAAGTCTGGTGCAGTTGTACCCACAGGGACTCTGGAGTGTAAAAGACTTGCAGTCTTTGAGGCAGCTTCAAGGGAAGATCAAGCCTTTCTTGTCTTGGCCACTGGCTTCCAGATGCAGCAAGTGAAAATAAGGATTCTTTGTATGGTGGTGCATGCCTGTCATCTGAGAACTCAGAAGGCTGAGACAAGAATGTGGAGACATTAAGGCCAGCCTGGGCTACATGACTCACCCTGTCTCTCCTCCCTAGCTCAACCTCCAAACCAAAAACCAAAAAACAACAACAAATCTGGGAAGTTTGGCCTGGGATGTCTCAGTAAGAGACAACTTGAGTTCAGCTACATGCAAACTTGTGGGATAAAAAGCAGCAGATCCCAGGAGCTTACTGGCCAGCCTGCCTGGTGTAAATGTAAGGTTTGGATTACGTGAGGCTTGTTCCAAGGGAATAATTATGGAGCAGAACTCTGAATGACAAACGTGGATGCACACATGCACATGCATAACCAAGCATGCACACATGCACACACCACACAAAACAACAAAACCCCAGGATTACCAGTTAAATCTTGGCACCCAGTTAAATCCGAGTTCCAAATAAACAGTCTGTAGAACACACATTAAATGTTTTTATTAAAAATATATTTATCACTCATCTGACATTAAAATTTTACTGAATATCTTTTTTTTTTTTTTTTTTTACCAGGCAGCCACAAAAGGTAGGAGAAGGGTGACTTCAGCCTGTCCGTCAGCTGAGCCAGCAGCCAGTACACAGCAAGGCTGGACCCCAAACTTACTAAAGAGGAGCTGGAGGCGTGTGAGTGGCCTCCGCAGGCAGGGGTTCTGGCAGCAGCTCAGTGGATCACATTAGATTCGATGCTCTGACCCAGAGCTTGGTCTCTGCCTCAAAGCTCTCACCTCGGTGCCAGCTCTTCCCCTGATATGTGCCTGCTAGCATCAAAGTCACCAAAGTGTTTCAGCCAGCCTTCTCTGTCTCTAAATTATATATAGAGAAGGGGGCTTTCCTTAGATAGATCCCAGAAAACTCAAACCACCCTCTAGACCCCAGTAGAGGAAAATCCAACCACCCTGTATTGAAATGGATTGCTTCCTGGTGTGGGTCTTGAATCTGTCCCTGTCGTAGGGTTCTAGTGCTAGGAAGAGACACCACGGCCCAGGTAACTCTTAGAAAGGAAAACATTTATTGGAGCTGGTCTAAAGTTTCAGAGGTTTAGTCAATCATCATGGTGGCAAGCAGGCAGACATGGTTCCAGAGGAGCCCAAAGGTCTACATCTTGATCTGCAGGTAGCAGAAGTGCTCACACTGGGCATAACTTGAGCACACATAACACAAAAGCCCACCTCCACAGTGACACATTTCCTCCAACATGGCCACAGCTCCTAAGTGCCACCCCATATGGCCAAGCATTCAAACACATGAGTCTGTGGGGGCCATACCTATTCAAACCAACACAGTCACTTACCCCACCCCCACCCCAACCCTCCTGTCTTCTAGAGCCTCACAGGACAAGGACTCTGCCATGGAGATCTGTCCTTAATTCGATTCTGGGATAGGATGTCACTAAGTTGTCGAGGCTGACCTCCAACTTGTCATCCTCACACATTAGCCTCTGAAGTAGCTGGAATGACAGGCTTGTGCCACTAGAACTGGTTAGATGCAGTTTTTCTGGAGAACTCTGCATTTCCCTACAGAAACCCAGGGTTCTGTGGGTTAAATCTAGATGAGTCCCAAGGTACAGAGTAAGAGAAGCAGGTGGTGGGGGCAACAATAATTCCCAGCATAACTCCATTTATCTTTTAAAAAACCCACAAATGTACCTGCTTATAGGTATGTATGTTTATAGGTATGTATATGTGTCTGCAAGTACACAGTCATCCCCCAAAAATAATGGGGAAGGGGAGGGCAGGAGGCATAGGTATCTTCCTTCTTAGCATTTAGAAAATAAAAGTGATTGGTACTATTTACATCAATAATTAAAATATTACAAGCTGATGGTCAGGAAGAGGGTGCTGTGGCACACATCCACTTACAGGCTGCCCCTTCTCCATGCTGAGAAATTCTCACTACCCACTTCCCAACAGAAGAACTGGAACCAGGACCAGGCTCTCATTGTTTATTTGTGACTCTGAAACTAAACAAACATACAAAACAGAAGTTCGGTCTCCTCACTCAAACCATTGTGAAAAGATGACTCGACTCCGATATCATCGATTTACACTGACAGCAGAAACATGGGTGAGTCAATTTGATTAAGCATAGAGCTGGATATTACATGATATGGTCCCATGGTCCTTTTACATGGGGATGGTCTTGAATTGAATCACATTTAGACCTGAAGCTCACATTAGTCTTGGGAGTTGTGTTTCAGCCAACAAGAGTCATATGTCCCAGCTAGCTTTGGCCTTGGGCCACTGGGATTGTCAGAACCCTTCATTCCCATCACCTGAGGTTTAGGAATCAAAGATCCCAAAATGGGATCCAATGGGAAAGGAACAGTTCCCATTGGAGCTCAGAGCAACAACAGCACAGCAGTCTAATGCCTCTTCCTTTCTCAGATCAGTGATGGTGACTTAAGACCCCCATTTCCATCACAGGCAGCGGAACTGACAGGCCCATACTGTGGTTGTTATCAGCCTAGAGAACAGTATGATACTAAACCATAAAGCCCTGGGGTAGCAGGACTCTTGAACAGTAACCCTGTAATGTTCCAGCCTGCTCTGCTCAGACCTTGGCAGGTGATTTGAGGTTTTCACTATTGTCCCATCTCTGTTCGTTCCTTCCCCATCAAAACACCTACTTTTTAAGCCCCTGCAAGTTGACCAGGAAGTCTACTCTGTGGCTTCAGAGTTGACACTTGGGAGAGATAGAAGACAGCAAAGCCATGTTTCTAGTGAGTGGCTGATACCAGGAGAGGCATAGAAACACAGGAGACAGAAAAGGAGACCCGACAAACACAGTAGCCGACACGTTGCCCCACCTGGCAGGTATTTCAGACCCAGTATTTTCTGAGAACTTCCTCAGAGCAGAGCAACTGGTATGACTTCCCTGGGATATGGGGCCATCACAGGAGCTCAAGCAGAACACAGACTTGAACAGGCAGCACTGTCAATCTGGCATATGTCACCCAGTACCAATGTCATTCCTGTTGTCCCCCCCCCACTCCATCCTGGACAAGAAGTCCATTCTGACCACTGCTTGTCACTCGGTGTCTTCTGTATTTTCTCAGGAGGCTCCATCTGCAACAACTCTGATGGTCCTAACTCCAAGCAGTGGGTCTGCTGAGGCTTTGCATTTTTATACCAGAACTTTCTTGCAGTCTTTCATGAGGGGCTGTAATGAATGATGCCTTTTTTCTTTTCCAGAGTCAGCAACGGCACAGCAGGATCTGCTGTGGAGGCTGGCTTCTTACAATCACCGAAGTGGGAAACAATGTGCAAGAGACCTCCCAGCATAGCAGACCACCAGAGAACTCAGCAATCTATGTTATATGTTTATAAAAAACCAACATACTCTTGGTTCATGAGTTCCATTCCAGGTCTTTTGTTAACAGTGGAGGGAGTGGGGACCATGTCCTCCTGCAGAACCTGCCTGCTGTTCTTGAAAGGAAACCTCCAAGACCAAAGAGGTTTATTTGCCCAGAGAGACAAAGACAGGAGGTAGAGGAAGAGGGAGAAGAGGATGGGAACAAGGGAGAGGCCTAAGGGGTGTTTGTCCTGGAATGGGACAAAGGACTGCTTCTGGATAGAGGGGAGACAGACTGACATATAGGCAAATGCTGTTTTATGAAGAAAAAAAGTGGGAAACACTTGTTAGAATGAAGTGTTTGATCCTAATTGGGTTTTTTAACTTAGGAGAGACAAACAGGGCTTCTGCTGGCTGCACTTCAATACTTTGATGGCTGGACCTTGATAGCTCTAAGGAGGAAGAAGTGCCAAATAAGGGAACAGACCTTGGGGACAAGCTTTGAGAATGCAATCTAACAGCTTTTAGCAAGGCAGAGGGAATGGGGAGAGGGGCAAAAACTGCAGAGCCCTGGTCACAATGCTTCAGCTGGCCAGTGTCCCTTCAGTTCTTCCAGTCAGGTGGACAGCACACACTGCCTGAAGGACAATGTAGACCCCTCTCCCCAAGCCCCTGTGCTTTGGGACAGTCTGTGGTCACATGATCTCACCTCCTCCATACAGGTCCTATGGTTATGAGTACACACCTGTCCTCCAGAGACATCTAACCCTCACCAGGAAGAAATCCTGCGTCCAGAGTCAGCTGTTCCGAGAGACAGATCCTCAGGGCGTCTTCGTGATTGATAGGAACCCATCTCTCACCACCCAGAGAATGACTCAGCCTCTCCCCAGAGGCCCAGAACTCTTGGTAAATGCAGAACAGGATGAATAAACATGTACTATCTACTTTCTCTGAGAAAGAGAATAGTTTTTGTAGATTTTCTTTTCTGTTGGATTACTACCTTGTTTTACTGTTTTAGTTACTAGTTTATTTTAGCTCCTGGAGGCAGAAGCTTAATCTTCCTGATCTTTAGCCTTTCTTACTAATGTATGCATTTCTACTTATATGTTTTCCTGACACTGCACTTGCTGAATTTCACAAGCTTGGTGTAATTTTTTTATTTTTTATTTTTGTATCTTTTCTAAGATGCCTCTGGTCAATTACAATATTCACACCTCACCATGGATTTCCATTTAAACTATTAAAAAACCAGAAGCAAATGAATAGGAGCAAACTGATGACTTCTCCTTTTGAGAGACAGCACAGCAGTGGCTGCTCTTCCAGGGACCCAGGTTCAGTTCTCAGCACCCACATGGCAGATCACAGTTAGAGACGTAACTCCATTTCTAAGGGATCAAACACACCCACCCATACATACATGCCTGCAAAACAGCAGTGCACATGTACTAAATCAGTTTTAAAACCACACACTTAGGATGAGGAGCAAGTGGCTCAGCAGTTACCAGCACACAGCACCCTTGCAGAGGACTCAAGCTTGGATCCCAGTACCCATGTCAGGAAGCTCACTACCTCCTGTAAGTGCAGCTCCATTAGCCCCACCACCCACTTGCATCTGCCCCACATAAAACCAGACACTGATACCTAATCACAGGAAATGAGAAATAATAAAAATACGTTTTAGGACCCGGGGAAAGGACTCGGTCCATAAAGGGCTTGCTGGGCTGATATGAGAACCTAAGTCTGGATCCCCAGCAGCCAAGTAAAGACCGGGCACAGCGGCGTGTGCCTGCAGTCCCAGGGCTGGGCAGGCCATCAGAGAAGAATGCCGGGGCTTTGCTAGCTCCAGGTTCACTGAGAGATCCTGTCTTAAAAATAAGGTGTGGGTCGGGGTGGCTGAGACCTGACACCAACCCTCAGCCTCTGGCCTCGCCACATGTCCCCGCACATAAACACATTAGGAGCTCGGAAATAGAAAGTACCTGGGTGTCACCAGCCTAGACTTAGTAAATTTATTTCACATTATTGTGGTCACTTTTACAGCTGTTTGGACTCATTTTTTCCCCCAATCACGCCATTGTTCCACAGAATTCACAGAATTCATTAACAAACTGGTATTTTACTTCCAACGATTTTCAGTAGAACAGCAGAATAGAAAAGATGGCCACGGGTGCTTGGTGTGGACCTCCAGTCTGATCAGACAGAAGTCTAGAGCATTATTGCTTTATTAGTCCTATTTTTAAAGTTATAAATCACTCCCAGGGAACCCGCCCGGTCACGTGTTCGCCATTGTGGTTGGTCAGATGCGTCTGGTCTGTGGTGCCCAAACTCATCAGTCTCTATGACCTGCTGTTTGGCTGGTTCCCAGGGCTGACTGAGGTGGAGCAACGCCACTCATGCAAATTTCTATATTAAAAATAGGTAGAAACAGTTTCTCTTTTTTCAGTCAGCAGCTCCGGCTGGCCTTGAACTCACTCAACCTCTGGCAGGCCTTGATCGTGGATCCTTCTGCCTCAGTCTCCTGGGTATCAGACCCCGGGGCAGAAACCTCTTCCACAGTTTGCTATCTCTTCCCTGGTCTTGTGGCTAATGTGCAGCTGCATTCACATATGGGCCTCTATGTAAAACCTGAATTAAATCTAAATAGGAGTTTTCAAAAAAGGACTAAAGCTCCTGTAGAAAAAGCCACTGACCATGCAAGGGATACATCTGAAGCAACAACAACAAAATAGATCAAGTTTAATGTGTGAGAAGTGTCTTAAAGAAAGTGTCCTTGAAGATCATGTTCCAGGGTGGCCGCTTAGCATTGGCTTGTCAGTGACATTAAGTTGTAGACTTCTGGTAGGCTTCATGGCTAGGTGTTTTTTTTTTGTTGTTTTTTTTTTGTTTGTTTTTTTGTTTGTTTGTTTTTGTTCCATTTAGGTTTCTATTTTGAAAAATGATCTTGGAGAGTTCCTTGGGGCCCCTGATGCTCTGTGGAACCAAGGATACTAGGATAGGCAACTGGCTTCCTCAGGGACATTGGTGCCCCGACGGCATTGGGGGCAGGATCCCTGAGAGTGGTTACTGTGGCAGGTTTTGGGAATGGGAGCAGATGCTGTGTGCACAATGCAGGCTGTTGCAGTGGCCTCAGTTCAGCTTCTTGTTGTTGTCTGTATTGTGCACAGAAGCTAAAAAGTCGACAATGAGCTTGGCTGTCTTCCTCGGTCTCTCCATCACCACTGAATGGCCACAGTTTTCCAGAACCTCTACCTGGGAGTTAGCGATTGACTTGGCTAATATGTCTGCCCCTGACACATCAAGCACCTGCAGAGAAAGAGCAAGAAAGAAACATGCATAAAGATTTAGATGCTCCACTGCACTGTTATGGACAGTTTCTACCACCAGATGTGGGTGAGAACCACCACTAAGTTACTGTCCAAGGAGAAAGAAGCCCATGTACTGGGAAAGTAAGTGCCCGGGGAGGATGCAGGTCACAAAGTGGCAGAGGTAGATGAGAAAAAGAAAACTCCCAATGCGGATCCACCCTGAGGGAGATCAGACAACTCACGTCAAGATGTCCATATAAGCTCTGCAGACCCAGCTTTCCCCGAGACTACCCATGAGAAGCTGATGTACAGTCCCTCATCCCATCTGCTTGCCAGTGGGAACCATAAGCACAGATTATTTATATATATTCTAAAAATTTTCTCCATTCCACATGAGACCAAAGCCCAGGTGAACAGAAGGGGAGTCTAGGCTTCACCTAAAATACAAAACTTAAAGGAGCCAAAATTACTCACAAATGAAAAATTCCTGAATGCAGTATTCATAAATATAAACACTAACCAGAGGCGGTAGAGGGAAAGCAAGCTCTTGTATGCCATGACCTGTCACAAAGAGACAAAAGGCCTAAACCAGGCAGAATTTCTACTCTCTAACAGCCAGGCAATAGCCATTTGGAGCCTGGAGCTGGATGTTTTCAGTTTTTTAAACTTTATTTTAATGTTTTCAGTTTCTTGAGACAAGGTTTTTCTGTGTGGCTCTGGCTATCCTGGAACTCAGTCTGTAGACTAGCCTTGAACTCCCAGAGACATGCCTGCCTCTGCCTCCCAAGGACTGGGATGAAAGGCGTGTATCACGGCCTTGGCACACAAGCATTCTTAAGAAGCTATGATGCCCTACAGAAGGGGCTAGCTGTTCTGTAGAAATAATTACTTGACAAGATAGTAAGATGGCCACCTATCGATCCCATACAAGTGGCCCATGAGATAAACTCAAGTACTTTCCCTTCACTGCTATGAGACTTTCTTTCCCTCTCAACCACACAGACTGGGACTGGCTTGCACTCTTGCAGTAGATCTTGGTAAATTCTTTCACTACCTGCCTGTGTTTCTGTCCTGTCATACATAGTGCTGGCAAGAAGAGATGACTGATGCTGACATTTGTTCTCTTGAAGGCCTTTCTGTTCTGGTAGACTGAAAATGGAAGACGTTCTCTGCCTGACTGATGTACAGGAGCCCTTTCAGGAAGGATTGCCGTGTTCAGCCAAGCTGGTCTATACTGCCCACATCCAGGAGCATCATCCACACAACCTGTTTCTGGGCATGATGGCAGAGAATAGGGAGCTTAGGAGCCAGGAAGCTTGGGCAAAAGACCATGAAATAGACCCTCCCTCCCCTCCACACACACACTTGAAGCCTCTGTTATGTGGCCTCTGGCCTCAGGATGCACAAAATATAAAAGGTTTCATCATATCTGTAGCACAGCATGTGATTTTACATTGTGCAACAAAATAGACTTCAGAATGTGAGAAGGAATTCTTCTTAATGGTAGGCTGAAGCCAGTTGTAGCTGTCAGGGACAAAGGACATGTGGGATAAATCACTCAAGTTTTGATAATTGGAAAAAAAGAGATCATTTTCATACAAGCTGCTGCACTTGAATCATAGTTAGCCTGGCAGCAACAGAGACATCCTAACTTGGAGAGTACTGGGGTGCTTGCCTGGGGTTACAGGCTGAGGGAGGGCAAAGGTAGAGCTAGAACATACTTCTGAGGCCCAAGACTGGCTTTCTGGCTCTCTTGATCTTCCTGCTCTACAGGATAATGGGCTATGGCCTGTCCTTGCAGGTCCTCAAGGGACCAGCATTAAAAAGGGAAATCTTTACCTCCCCCGACAAAAAGGCTTTTCCCCCCTTTTGACTGAGTTCCTGCTGGCCAAGCTTCTAGGCCTCACTTCTCTGATTGTACATACACAGAGCTGTTTTCAGTCCCTCTGCTGCTAGGAAAGGGTGTGGCTGGAGGGAGAGTGGGGACCTCTCCTTGTGCCCCTTTGCTTGTACTCTGAGCCATCCTCGGCCTAGGCTCATCTGGTGTATCCTCTACATGCGCTGTGAGCACCAGCTCAGAGCAGCACTTCTTGTCATCCCTCCACCTCTCCACCTGAGCCACCATGGCACGTTTGGTCTGTCAGTCCAGCGAGACTCTGTGTTTCTGCACTGCCCACAGAGAACTCACAATTGTGGTTTGCCCTACTGCTGTTTGTATTTTGATGTTAATTCTGCTTCCTCAAGAGGGCTGTCCTCCAACAAGAAGTAGATTACATACTCAGGTGAGCTCACTGAACTTTCTCCCCATTCTGACTGGTCAAGTAAAGGCTAGAGCCACTGATCAGGCAGTGGAAGGGAAAGGTGGGACTGCAGGTCTCAGAGGCGGGGAGGAGAGCAAGATGGAGAAGAGGAGGAAGGAGGATGAAGCAGAACAGTAAGATGGAGAAGCCGCAGGAGCAAGGGGTCTCCTCGGGGAATAAATCAGAGTAGTGCTACATCTTCCCAATCTAGGCATATAGCTTAGAAATATAACAACTGAGTTGTGTGCTTTTATATGGGTTTATTGGGGTAAGAAATTACCACAACACACTATGGTAGTTTCTCACCTTGGGGACTATCAGAGTTTGAATGTGTCTCTTGTACTTTCATGCATTGGAAACTTTATCCTTTGTCCTCTTAAATGGATGAATGAACCACTGAGATCTCTGTCCCCAGGAATGGATTAATGTCACCATCATGAGGTCCTTAATCTCACTCCATACTGAGCAGATGGTCACACTCTGTGTGTGGACTTCACAGTCCCTCACCATTAGCTTATAAACTTCGAAGTCCTTATAAACCACTCAGCCTCAGGCATTTTGTTATGGTAACAGAAAACAATCAGACAAATAAAGCCTTTTTTAATATCTTTTTCTGCTTCCTGTGCACCCTTTAGAATACACTGCTGTTCATCTGATTTATACACTTCTCTCTGCCCTCTCTTGCTTTAAACTTTATGGAAAATCTTTGGTAAACATGATTCTTCAAAGGCAGCTACAAAAGCGCTTCTGGGAATGAACTTGATGCGTCTTTTCAGAGCTGGCTCTGAACTTAGTGGTATCCTCATAAATTCTAATGCCGAAGTCCTAATGCCACTACTTGGCATTGGCCTGATTTGGAATAGTGCATTATAGGTGTACAGGTTAAGATGATGTCATAATGGAGCAGAGAAGCCCTCATCCAATATGGCTAGTGTCCTCAAAAGGTGGGGAGGAGAATGTGGATTGAGTTATACACAGAATGCCACGTGAAAATGAAGGTAGAACCCTGGGGATTCTGATGATGGTTAAAATCCCCCCAGAAGCTATGGGGATATGGGGGAAAGTCTCTTTCAGAGCTCCCAGAAGGAACCAGCCCTGTTGATAACGTGGCCTTGGACTTCCGGCCCCTAGAAGTGAGAGATAATAAATTTCTCTCAGCTGGCTGGGCCCCCAAGGCTGTGGTACTTAGTTGTTGCAGTCCTCTGAAACAAATAAAAGCATACAGGACAAAACCTATCACACCTTCCCACACCTACACTCCACCCTGCCACACATACACAAATAAAATGTAATCAAGTATTTTTCAATCAATAAAGCAGCTAAAACTGATGAATTACGGTGAAGGTGTATAAGACTATTTTGTACTCTTTTATTTTTGTGTTTGTCTATTTTTAAAATTTATACGGATAGATGTTTTGCCTGTACAGATGTTCATATAGCACATGCCTGACTAGCATTTGAGGAGGTTAATAGGGTGTCAGATCCCTGGAAATGAATTTTCAAATGGTTGTGAGCAACCATGTAAGTGCTGGGAATTGAACCTGGTTCCTCTGGAAGAGCAGTCAGTGCTCTTAACTGCTGAGCTGGCTCTCCAGCCCCTTTAATAGTTTTTATTTCTCCAGTTACACTAACTAATATGTGTGTGTGTACATGCATGGGTACTGCGGCCCCTGAACGGAGGGTGGGGACAACTCGAAGGACTTGGTTCTATCCTTCTACCATATGGCTCCTTATAATAAAACTCACATTGTCGGGCTCGGCAGCGACTACCATAGGCTGTTGAGGCATCTCACCAGCCCTTTGTTTTGTTTTTGAGAAAGAGTCTGGCTAGGTAGGCCATGCTGGCTTTGAACTTAGGACCATCCTGCCTCAAATCTTCCACATGTAATATTTTCTATTAGTTTAAGATGATTTCAAAATAAAACTACTTTAAGAATACATAGATCTATATGAACAGATGTGAAATGATTTCTAAGATACAAGAGTCATACATAAGGCACAAATCTTGGTGCAAAACAGTATGTTTAGGAAGTGTATATATAATCCTAGATCTCTGGAGGTACAGAAAGAAGTCCAAGGTTATACTTGGCTACATAGGGAGTTTAAGGCCAGGTCAGCTTGGGCTACCTAAGAGCCTGTCTCAAAACAACAACAACAACAGACTCTGCAAACTTCTTTATCTGTACTGTATACACATAAGCTTGCACGCTGGGGTAAGAGCAGATAAGCGGTAGCTGCTTTTGTTCTGCATTGTTCTATGGTGCTGGAACTGAACAAAGCACTCACCCATGCTACTTCAGTGCTCTGCCCCAGTGACGGTCCCCACTGCTAACTGTAACATGACACACTCACCCATGCTACTTCAGTGCTCTGCCCCAGTGACGGTCCCCGCTGCTAACTGTGACATGACACACTCACCCATGCTACTTCAGTGCTCTGCCCCAGTGACGTCCCCGCTGCTGTTGGCTGTGACACAGCCATGTCATGTCTTTCTATATTATCTAGGATTCTTTATACACAGAGCAGAGCTGGGTGCATGTGACAGACCATGGAGAGCAAAGCTACAGTTATTTACTATTTGGCTCTTTACAGGAAGTTTCTCAACATCTGGCTTAAGAAAATTCCAGAAATCTTGTAAGGAAGTAAAGGAAACAGAAACTAAGATGTGGAAGGAAAGGACACAAATTTACATGATTGATTTTTGCGGTATTTTTGGTACCACGTGACAAAATGCCTTTGGTAAGTTTGATTTCAACAGGGCCTGTATTGCTAAGCTGACTGTGATTTCCTGGACACCAGGGACACTCTGCGTCACCTTCTTATGTACAAGAATGTAGGTCCATGTCCCTAACCTGACAGATAAGTTGGGGTTGGGATTATGGCTTAAGGTAAAGTGCTTGGCATGTATGAGGCCCGGTCTGCACACTGGCAGTCGACAACCCCAGGATTTGGGATGTGCAGCCGAAAGGATCTCACGGACAAGGCCAGCTTGGGCTACGTGGTAAAAGAAACCCTGTTTCAATAAACAAATTCCCTTTCATGTTAAAAATCAATCACAGAACGGTGGCAGACACTGGCACCTGACACAGAAGCCACCAGGGAGGTTTGCTGTAAAGATTACCACCTGCTTTTTTCCTACAGGGCCCTATGACATACCTGGTCTTGTTTTCCCCAAATGATCTGTGTTGGGACCTTGATCTTGTCCATGTTCTTATGCAGGGCGTATCTGGATTTCTCACTGACAATTTCCAGGAACACTTGTTGGAAAAGAAACACACAGTGAGCTCATGCAGGTTCTGCAGAGGTGCCCACAGTCAGAGCTTTTTCAAGCCCAGGCCACCACCTCCTCCTGAGAACAATTTTACAAACTACAAGGTGGCTAGCCACTAAGCTGCTAGCTGGAGCCGGGCTACTTACATTTCCGGTAGAAGCTGTTATGAGGAATTCGAACATCAACAAGACCTTGAAGGATCTGAGGATGAATGATCCAGAATTAGACGACAACAGAAGCCTTACTTCCTCCAGCCTAGCTCTGAGGCAGCACAGGGGAGGAGTCTCCAGAATGTAGAATATAATTGGGGGGGCTTTACAGAAGCAAACTAGGGGGCTCTGGAGAGAAAGCTCCATAGTCAACAGCACTCGCAGCTCTTGCAGAGGACCTGGGTTCAATTCCTAGCACCAACAAGAAGGCTCACAGCCATTTGTAACTCCGGTTCCAAGGGTTCTGATGCCCCTTTCTAGTCTCTGTCGGCACTTCATGCATGTGGGGCACGCGTGTGCAAAACACACATACACGCAAAACACCTTTCACATTCAACAGTAATAATAATATAAAAAATTAGGTGGGAACTTGAGAAATGCTGCAAAGCCAGAGGCCTGCACACTATGCTAAAAATAACCTCTAATTGCCAGGCATCTTGAGAAATGATTGGTTTAGTTCAAGACAAAAATCTGAATTAAGAAAATTTCAGGTCATTACTCAATGATATGCAAAAGCACAGTGAGACTGAGCCACCGAGATTGCTGATCCCATGAGCCATGAAGGAGCTGGAGACATAACTCAGTCGGTAGAGAGCTGGCCTAGCGTGCGCCAAGCCTTGATCATCTCCAGTACTATATAAACCTGCTGAGATACACAAGCCTGAACGAATACTCTGGAGGGAGAGGCAGGAGGATTAGGAGTTTAAATTCATCTTTGACAATCCAGTGAGTTCCAGGCTAGCCTGTGAGACATGAACAGACCTTCTTGAAAGAGGAAGAGGCAGAAGAGGAGAAGAAGTAAAGTATTAAGAAAACCCTGGGAAGACTCCGATAGTTCCACAGAGCAAGGCAATTGTTTGACATTGCCTTTGCTTCCTTGCTGAGGGCTGTACAGCATATAGTCAGGCCAGCTCTCCAAGTCCTGGGCTACTAACCAAAACAGGTGGCTTTTGGGCATTGGTTCCTTGCCTCAGGACTCCAAGGCAGAGCACAGGTCTCTATCCTCAAGGTAGCCCATCACGCCTCTCCTCCATCGGGGAACAGGTCTAGATCCTTTCAGCAAACCTCAGGAGTCTTATTCAGACCAAAGTCGGGAAGAGTAGTGTTACAGTCCTCAAAAGACCATGAACTAAATGCTTGGTCTTCAGCCTGTGGAGCCACTGGAAGGAGGATGGACCAACATGGAGGAAGCAGTGATTGGTGATACACTTTTGGGACCCTGGCTCCATCGCTGCCTGTTTCCTGCCCGTCCTGAGATGGGCAGTTCTGGTCTGTCACATGCTTCCCTCCATGATATACTGAATCATCCTAGGCTTAAAGTGAAGGGGCCAAGTGACAATGGAATGAACCTGCTGAACCCATAAAGAGCTGAGGTATTTCCCACAGTGGCAGAAAGCTAACATATGGACCACGGCTGCTTTGGACTGGATCTAAAGCATGACTAGAATCTGAGAGGTTTTAAGGATGGAAACCAGGGGTGAGGGTGATGAGTACTTATTTAATAGCACTGTGCTCTGAGACAGACATTTTTCCCCCTCCGTCCATACAGTATCCATACATCTGTCTCCAACTTTGCTTAATTGATTAATCAACACCTCCTCTTTCCCTGAATCCTATATTTATGTGTATATATTTGCTAATCCATCCACTCTCCATCCCTGTATTATCCAGCCAGCATCCCAATCACCCACCCATCCACCCATCCTGTAGCCTTAAATCATAGAAGCATACACATGTATCAACTCAAATATCTACCTATCTTGTACCCGCATACCCACCATCTCTGACACTATGGCCTCCTATAATATCTACCATCTATCCAATCTTGTAAGTAGGACCTTCTTTGTGGAAATGCACTACTAAAGTCTGGAGAGACACAGGCCCTGATCTTACAGAGCATACAGCAGGAGCCACATGTGAACAGACACAACTACAGATGGCCTAATGGGCTCAGTGGTAGGTGATCCTACCCTCCTGGGAAAAAAAGGCTTTGGAAGCCAACAATATGTCCTCTCAGTGTATTCTTATCTCTGACAATGAAAAGCATAGAGTCTCCTTTGGTCATGATATTCTAAATATGTCACAGTGAGAAGAAAGTGCCACTTTCTGAATAAAAAGGTATTGAGGACAGAGTGCGCCACAGAAACAGATTTGGATGCATCCCGATATACGCTGCACTTACTAAGTCTGAACAGCAGCCATTCTCATAGCCTAGGAGGACTCCACTCACCCAGAGTTAGGGTTCCTGCCTCCAACACAGGAGATAGCCTAGTCCATGGGTCCCAAGCTGTAGACTTTCCTCTCCACACCTCTTCTTCAATGATCTCATTCAGACCCACGACTCTCAACTTGTCCTCTGCCAATAGCTCCTGCTCTGCCTTCAGGTCAGAATTCTGTTTTCGTCACTTAAGTGTCCAGTTGCCTACCGGACATGTCCCTCTAGAGGCCTCAAATGCAATCTGAACTTCATAAGTCCAAAATGGAACTCTCTGCACATGTCCTATCTTGCCCATTCTTCCTCACAGCACACTTTAGCCCTCATCTCTACTACTTCCATCCCAGCCTGTACCATCTAGGCCAAAGAAGATCCTAAGTAGCCCTGTTTCTAGGTGTGTTCCCCCACAGTCTTTCAGTGGCTCCCCCACTACGCTTACAAAGAAATAGATTCGGTCCCATAAGCCAGAGAGACCTACAACATCTGGGAGCAGGTCTGAGACCATGAGGTCACACTGTGCTCATTGTCAATGACTTTCATTGCCATTGTCATTGCCTTTCACCTACATTCTCTTAAGCATACTATATAATATAACAATATCATCTCTGGTGGCAAATGTACATGCTTATGTTAATTGTTTTGAGTTTCAATATCAACAAATATAACTCTTCTAGATGAAAGCCCTTTGGGTTAATCCAAAAAAATTTTTTTTAATGTACAAGTTTTAATTTCACCTCTAAGACTCACTTCACAATTTGTAAAGTTTTATCTGTTAATGTCTACCTCCTACATTGGACTATATCTGCCCAAGAAAATTCCCTGTGTCACGGATTTACCACATTGTTCAGCACAGTGTCTGACATATCACAGGTAAGCTACATGTTGAAGAAATGGAGCAGACAGAATGGAGTCAGACAGTAGATGCAAGAGGATATTTGTGTTTGGGGGGTGGGGGTAGGGCCACAGGGAGGGCATGGGAGTGGCCCTGAGACACTGTACCTGCTGGGGCACCTTGAAGCGGACATACGAGCAGAGCTGAAGCATCTCACTCATCTCTTCCGGGGTGGATGGAATCAAGGGAATCTTCTGAATGGCAGCTGAATCCTCCAGCTCTTTGAGCCGTTGTACAAACCGATTGTCAGTTGAATACTGCAGGCCTGGGATGCAAAATAGAAGAGCCCAGTGACACACCACCTTCTTACCATGCCCCCAGAAAAGCGTCCAACCACAAACCCGGGTTAACATGTCAGGAGTCATTCACCGGGAGAACCCTTTTCCACTGGAACTGACACCAACACTCAAAGTGAACATTGTATTTTGAGCAACAGAGAGTTAAGTATTGTGGTACATAGATGCCTCCAGAGGCAGAGACAGGAGCATCACAAGTTCAAGGCCAGCATGGGACTGGCTGCATATACTGTGACCGCTGACGCTTGGCCTCTTGAATCAGAATCTGCATCCCAAGCTGATGGGATGAGTATGGTGTGGTGCGAGTGGGGCTGCAGGCCTCAGAGACGGATGGACGGACGGACGGGAACACAGGACAGAAAGAAAGCACAGGATGACCTCCTACCGGGAAGGTGAGTCACCTTCTCCAGGAGCTGCTCCTTCAGACCTCAAATTTTACTGTTAAAAGAGCAACCGATTTCAGAAACAGTGCTGAGAAAAGAGAGAAAAGATACACTAGGAATTTCCTTTGAGTTCAAAGTCCTTAACAGGCCTGCAAATAAATGATCAATCTTCACGGTGGCTGAAAGGTTTTTTTTTGTTGTTGTTATTGTTTTTTTTTAAACGACTTTATTTTACAAAACAAAGATAAATGTACAGATTTTAAACATTTTTTGCTTAAAATTATACATTTTTGTCAGTACTGTTTTTTCAGATATTAAAATAATTTTTACATAAAACCATGTGAATATATTTTTTAGTCAGTACTTGATTTGTTGTTATTGTTTTTAATACATTTATTGTTTTTAAATTATGTATTTTTATTTCATGTATACTGTGCGCACGTCTGTGTAAGGGTGTTGGAGCCCCTGAAACTGGAATGAGAGACAGTTGTGAGCTGCACATGAGTGCTGGGAATTGAACCTGGGTCCTCTCAAAGAGCAGTCAGTGCTTTTTAACCTCAGAGCCATCTCTCCAGCCCTAGCTAAATTTTTTTTTTTGTTTTGTTATTAATGTAGAAGCGCTCTGTCTGTATGCACACCTACATGACCAAAGAGGGCATCAGATCTCTTTACATGGTCATGAGCCACCATGTGGTTGCTGGGAATTGAACTCAGGACCTCTGGAAGAACAGGTAGTGTTCTAACCACTGAGCCATCTCTCCACCCGGCTGAAAGGTCTGTTTAGTTTAGCTTCAGTAAGAGTTGCAAGTGTCCAGTTAATGGCTAAGTTCCAGCGCATCATATAAAGCAATGCTTCTTAACGTGTGGATCACGAACTTTCTGGAACTCAGGAAGCCGAGGCAGGAGAATAACAAGTTCAAGGCTAATTTGGACTAAATAGATACTCTTTCAAAACAAACAAACAACACCTACTTTACTACGTGTAAATAATGCCCTAATATCAAACACAGCAAAGGAAGGAGAGCAAGTTGGAAAGAGAAAAATTACTATTTATCTAACATGTGCTATCACTCTAAATTTAAAGACTTATGGGAGAAAAATAAATTAAAAACTTCAGTTTGAGGTAGCAATTTCTGGAGTTGCAGCTCAAATTGTAGTAAGGTGTGTGTGTGTGTGTGTGTGTGTGTGTGTGTGTGTGTGTGTGAATAAGTAAAATTATACACACACAAATAGAAGCGGAGAAGCTAAAGTCCCCTGGCTTTTTACAAAGCTATCAGTGTGTGACTATTCACCTTGGATAAAAACGTTTGTATAAACTTAGCACTCTGCACAATAAACACATGCAGACAAAAATCGTGGGAAAAAAAAAATCTTAGAATGACCAAAAGTCTTTGGCAAAAGAATGAGAGCAGGATGGTACCTTCATGTCACAGGGTTAAATGACAATTAGATTGATAGGACGATGTTAGCTCTAGAGGATCATGGGTAGCAGTGGCACTCTGCAGTGAGCATGCGCACTGCCTACCTCCAGCTCGCTGTGGAACAGGGCTGGCGCCACAGGGCACGTCACTCTGGCCATGGCTCTCACAACTGCCGCCTGGTCAGAGTTAACATCTAGCATTGCCTACCTCGGAAGTCTATCAGGGATAACTTTTTGGAAGTAACCACAGAAGCTGTGCAGCTGTTTCTTTAAATTCAAGTCACTGGTGAGGCTGTCCTGATCATGTAACTCACCGGCAGGACACACAAGACACAGGCTGCAGACATCCGATGGGTAGTAAGCAGCATATACTCCAGCCACGTGGCCACCCATGGAGGTGCCTATAAGGTGAAAGGGCTTTTTGTTCAGCTTAAGGCATTCTACAAACTAGGAAGAGAAATGAAAAGGAGGTGTGATCACAGCTGTGACGTCAGCACACTGCAGAGACCCCTCCCCCAAGACAGTTGGACCCTCCACTGGGTCTGACACTGGCTAGCCTGACCCATCACCTAGTTGAGCCCTGTGACATATATGTACTTTCCTTTATATGGCACACATTCACTGTTGGGTCATTTATAAATATCACTCAAACAATGAGGCTTCCGTTAATAAGTCAAACTTTTCTGTGAAGGGCCAAAGCATCAGTGTTTCTTCTCTCTGGGTCAGCTGGTCCCTGTGTCATTGCTCAACTTGGTTACTGTGTTGCAAAAGCTGCCAGAGGCAATATGTAAGCAGGCAAGTGCAGCTGTGTATGGAGAAAATTTAGTTCACAGAAGTGAACTTGAGGCCACAGTTTGATGACTCCTGCTTAATTTGAAGCCCTATCTGGCTAAACATCTGTCCAATCAACCATCTACACATACATCCCTCTCTGGAAAAACATTTGTTGGGTACTTGTTATTTAGAAGTAACTATGTTTAGCTGCTGAGAATATAGCAAAGAGCCAGACAATAAGCTCTTGTTAAAATATATAGTTTAGGGCTGGAAAGACGGTTCAGCGGTTAAGAGCACCGGCTGCTCTTCCAGAGGTCCTGAGTTCAATTCCCAGCAGCCACATGGTGGCTCACACACAGTTTAACAGTGGAAGCAGAAATTATTGAGTAAATATTCTTATTTGGAAAAAACCACCAATATGAACCTTACAAACTCTTCTTTTAAGAAAGGGCTCATGAGTGATGGTAACTATAGGAGAAAGCCTGAGCTGAAAACTAAAATACAGTAACATGCAAAATCTCCCAGCCCTAACCACACAGAGGCAGAAAGACAGGCCTACACAGGGAGACTTTTTAGAGGGCTGGGAAACTGTCCAGATTATGTCTCTTCATGTACAGACCTCGGTGGGCAGAGTGCTTGCTTAGCATGCACAGATTCCTGGACTCGATTCCCAGACCCACACGTAACATGCCTGGTAGCATCGTCTTGTAATCATTGCACTTAGGAGGTAGGGGCAAGAGAATCAGAAGTTCAAGGTCACCTTTCATCTACGTAACCGCCTGTTTCAAAATATAAAACAAAAACGTTCCATAGGCTTAAAGGAAAAGCATCTGTAATAAGCATCTGGCCCTCCTTAAATGGCCAGAGATGTCTCTAGGCTGCCATTTTGTTTGCAATCACTTGGAGACAGAATGTACTAGGGACTGGCCATGTGCTGGGGAGCTACCTGGGACTTCAGATGGAGTGTCCTGCTTACCTGATGTATCCTTTTAACTTGCCCAGCTATGGACAGATCGTCCAGGGAGGAGCGGGTGGTACCTTCATGGCCAGGCATGTCCACACAGATCAAGTGCAGGTTCTTCGGAAGGAACTGAAAACCCAGACCGACAGTCAGTATGCCATTTACAAAAACTACAAAAGATGTGCCTGCCCATGTCTCTGGGGAGGCAGCCCTTTCTGAGCCTCCATGTGTTTTATATGATACTCAGGAATAAGTATAGAGAGGAGCCCCAGACTGGTGCACAGATACAAAGAGGCTGAGGCTCATGGGTGACTTGGGGGCGGGAGGATGGAATGATGCCAAACGCAGGGTGGTGAACTTAACATCTGGGGCTTAACTTTGCTTTTGTTTTTATTTACCTCGATGCTTTAGGTACCAGTTCTCTCCTTTACCTTCTGTGGCTCCCAGGGATCAAAGTCAGCTCATCGAGCTTGCATGGCAAGCTCTCTTCCCTCCGAGCCATCTCAGTGGCCCAGCATCTTAAAGCTTCTTAACACCGTTAGCTCAGTACTACTTCCTCTCCTTCCCGACATACTTCCTCCAGCCATGGGGCTGTTGTCTTGGAGCTAGAAGGGATGGTTCCCAGAGCCCTGGCCAGCTCCAGTGCTGTTCCCCAAAGCCACAAGGTTGTTATCCAGTAACTTTTTTTTCCTCCGTCAGAGTCTAAATCTTGAGATACTTATTTTCCTTTCCATTCTGTTTAGAAGATGCACCAACTTTAGCCAGGAATCTGAGAAACATCAGTTATCAGAGATGTTTACTGAAGAGTCGATGAAAAGAATTCATTAAGACTTCGAGATGGCTGTCCTTATGCCATGAGAGAAGAACACAGGTGACTCAATGACATGTACAGTCCTCTAGGGACACTTTGGATCTCTCAGATACTGTACCCCTTGAAGTAGGAACTCAGGATGCTGTGCTCTCAAGGCGAGTGCCAGCCGGGGCCTCCCCACCAGCTGGTCACTCTCAAAGGACAGCCAGAGGCCACACAAGTGAACAGTCTCAAGTGACAAAAAGGGATTCTGAAAAGCTGCTAAATCTAGACTGTTTCTTTAAATGGTTAAGGAAAAGAAAAAAAGAACAAACAACAGAAGGAAGAGGGGGCTTGGGGATAGACAGGGAAAGGAGAGAAGAATTATAGAATTTAAAAGAACTAACAGTTTTGGGAAAAGCTCAACCTCAAGCATCAAGGCAGTTCTGAGATGGAGCCTTGTTAGCTCACACCCATCCTTACCCCTGCCTAAAAATATCCCCAAGGTGAGAAGATTCCAGAGACATGGGTTTTGTTTTTGTTTTTAAATACTACTCACTTAATTCTGCAACACCAAAAGGGTCTTTGTTAACGTTCACAGTGAACCTGAACTGTGCTGCCCACCCCTCTCCTTTGCAGGCAGAAGCATCTGGAAGTTACCTTGACCACACTGAGCCACATATCCTTGTGTGCGGAGAACCCATGGAGCATGAGGATGGACGGCTTTTGTCCTGGCCTGCCCCGGAAGGAGTAACAGAACCGATAGTCCCCATGGTGCACATAGCGGACTTGCATGCCCAGTGTCCTCCGCCAGTACCTAGGATGGAGAAAGTAAGGCACATGTGGGCACACTCAGGGGACATGCTTCAGGAGGGCACTGGTCCTCTCTAGAGATCCTACTGAGAGGTGAGGCAGACGCTTCTTCCAGATTTTGTCCTTTACCCTCGAGGAGCACTAGGAAGAGAAGTATGTCACACATGTGTTTGGAAAGAAGGGGACCAGCAGGGTGTGTGTGTGTGTGTGTGTGTGTGTGTGTGTGTGTGTAACAATGTACAGACAGCAGAGTAACAGGATCATACACATTACACATATTTGTGGGAAGGGTCATCATGAGCCTCACGGTGCATAACTAATATATGGTAATAAAGATGAGGAAAAATTAGAAATGATAAAAAAAAACTACCCTTGAGTGAAAAACAAAAGCAAGCAAACAAACCAGCAAACCCCACACAATGACCTTTTGTTAGACAGCTCTTGAGGCTCAAACTGACCACTCAGGACTGGCACAAACTGAGCCCTCTGGCTTTCTTCCGCATACAGTAGTGGCTGGTTGAGGGCTCAGCTTCTGTTGGTTACATAAGCCTTGGCAAAGCTGCAGTTTGGACTCAAGTCCATTTCAATATGAAATTACCATCAAAACAAATTGAACTTCCAGCATGAAAAATCTCTTCAAAAATGAAAGATAACTGAATCATCCGGACAGCTTCTCTGTAATAGGCTCTACACTATAATGGCTGCCCAGTCTTGCAAAAGCAAGTCATCAAAAGTATAGTAATATTTTGTGTGATACTGAGCGGGAGTTAAAGCATATATTCATGTTTACTTGTATCTACAGACAAAATTGGGGGCTTACATCCAAGGCACTCCCAAGGTCTGGGTTGGAGACAGAGAATGAAGTGAGAAGCAAGGAGCGGAGGGGGCAGGGGGTTCTGACTGGATTTCTTTCTATCCTTTTGCAATGGCTGCATTAAAACAGTCATAAAATTGCATCGAACCATTAAAACAGTAATGAACTGTCTCGCCTAAGGCTTTCCATAGGGAAAAGCAGGCATATTTCATTTCTTTAAGTAATGGCTGTGTAACCATTAGTTTCTATGTTCATTCAGAACCCAGCCTGACTACGTGACCTTGAACATATATTTCTTCATTGACGATAATGGGGGGGGGGGGACTGCATTGCACCAAGGCTATGACCAATATTAAATGTGACAATCCACATGAAAAGTGTTTATTATTGTCACTATTATGCGTGCTTTGCTTTTATTACTATTATTATCATGTGTGCCTAAGTGTCTGAATGTGTGCATGTGTATGTGAGTGCAACACTTTGAATGCACTGACTGCAGTAACAGGCCACTGTGGGCTGCCAGAGACCCATACTGGGAACTGAGCTCCCATCCTCTGGAAGAACAGGAAGCGGCACTAACCACTGAGCAACCTCTCCAGCCCCAGTCCACACAACTTTTGTTCAAGACCCAGCACATGGTGATATTTGATAAATACTAAGTAGCATTATATTTTAAAAAGTATCTTTCCAACTATGCCATCTGCTAAGATTAAAAGAAAGAATTGGAGGCAATACTTGTGACAAATATCATAGCCACAGATTGCTGTCATCTCTGCTTCTCTAGGGACAAGGCCAGGGCTCAACATAGGCTAAGTAAGCACTGTACCACTGAGCTGCGCCCCCAGCCAGGACTGATATCCTTATAAAAGCTGACACACAGCTACAAACCACGCTAAAAACTGAATTCAACACTGGGCAAAACAAATGAAAGGATAACTCAGGATAGAAGAAAGATTATTGTAAAACACAGAAAACAGTGAAGTTCACTAATAATTAAGATATCAACATACAATAAAGCATATCTTTTTACACCACTGGACTCTTAGGTCCCTTGCTAGCCTTCCTAAAAATAAAAACAAAACAAAACCATTCAGGAAGCAGGAACTGGTAAAAGAATTTTGATTGGTTTCGTTTTGGCCAGAACTTGGAAGAGAAAAATTCCCAGCCCCTCTCTATCTGTCCTTATATAATATACAGGAATGTTGAAACAAAGCCGGGGACAATGCATAGACTTAGCTACAAGTTAAGCTACTCACACTGTGAGATAAGTCTTTCCTAGGAGTCAGTTCCCCCTTTGGTATCAGGGTCTGTCTGGTCTACCCTCACTGCTGGCATTTCCTGTATTCCTGATGAAATACAAAGTTTTTAATTTTATATGTACTTATTTATTTAGAGACAGGGTCTTTCTATGTAGTCCTGGCTAGCTTTGAACTCACAGAGAATTCCTGCCTCTGCCTCCCAAGTGCTGGGATTAAAGGTGTGCACAACTACCACCTGTCAGGTTGGTTTTTGTTTTTTGAAGTATATTTATTTGTTTGTGTGCAGATGCTTTGCCTGCCTCTGTGTCTGTGAACCACATGCTGGTTTCTCTCAGAGGGAAGGAAAGGGAATCAGATCGTTTGGAGCTGGTGTTACAGATGGTGTGAGCCACTGCGCGGAAGCTGAGAACTGAACTGAGTCCTTTGGAAGAGCACCCAGTGCTCTTAACCGCCAAGTCAGCTCTCCTGACCCTTGTTTGCTTTTACCTTTAACCTTGCTGATAGGCAGGTAACAGCATCTCACTGTGCTTTGTTTTCCGTTCAGATTTGAACACTTGAGCTCCACTCTCTTGCTCAGCCTTCCAAATACAGATTCACTTGTGGTTCCAAGTGTCTCTATGCCCAAGGAACCAGAAAAGGGTTTCGTTTCATGCTAATGGGCTATGGATACCATCTATGTAAAGTGAGTTTTCTGCCCATTTTTTAGGTTATATGCACTTTTTTTAGACTTACAGGAGGAATTCTTAATATATGCTAGTTGTAAGTTCTTTACACACAGACTTACTACAAATATGTACCCCGTGGTTTGCATTTTTATTCCCTAATAGTGTTCCTTTGGGGAGAAAAATTAGCACGGTGCCCAGTGCATGCTGGGCATACTCACTGTTGAACTATATGCCAGTGTGTTCTTTTTGGTTAACAATATTTCTTCATTTAACATGATACAATTAAACTGAATACTTATTATGGCTAGAAGTTTTTATGCCATGCTTCTGCCTACCTTGGCTGTCAAGAAAATGCATTTCTGTGTTTTTAAAATAATGATTTGTTGAACATTTTTACATAGAGCTTCAATGTACCAGGCTTGGATTTTTGTGTGCCATGTGAACTTGCACAAAAGGAGCCGTTTTTAGTGTTTCTATCTCTACACGACAACACAGATGTAGAGGAATTTAAAGCCACTCCTCATTAGGTCACCAGTGCAAGTAAGACATAATCCTGGCTAGGCACCTTGCTCAGGGATTCACAGTGAAGAGCTCAGCCGGGTGGCCTGTCATTAGGCTGTAAGCTCACTCAGTTTGCTGGCAGACTCTGTTCCTCCTGGGTGCAGGTCGAACATCCCTGTGTCCTTGTCAGCTCTTAGTTTTGGCTCCATCCTACCTGCGCTCTTCTTGGATGGCTCCCTCCCGCTCAAATAAACAGCATCCCCAAGTCATGATGGAGATTTGCATCTCTCTGCTTTTAAGGGCTGAGGTGATGATGTCCCTGCCTTAGAATTAGCTGCATGGAGCATGCACTGACTGTAATTTAGTATGACCATGAGATAAATATGCTGTCATAGTCACAGCTCTCTGGGGTGGGAGCATCTTTGAGGAGCATAATTTAATAATTCTGTCTACCAGAAAGGTAAAAATTACCCTCCCTACCCTGAGTCTAGATATCTTGTTAATACAGTGCAGTTTCCATATTGCCATGAATATATTTCTGAGTACCTCTGGTCCATTGCTCTCTTTGTCCTCTGGGCCTGTTCCGCACTGACTTTTAGCTTTATAATTGATAGCTAGTAATATAAATCATCTAGATGAACTCTTCAAGACTGTCTTGCTTACTGGCCCTTTACCTTTCTTTATCAAGAGTCCGCTTAGATGGACTGGAGAGAACACTCAGCAGCTGTGAGCACTGGTTAAAGGACTGAGATTCAGGTCCCAGGACCCACACGGCAGCTCATCGCCGTCTGTAACTCCAGTTCCCGGGCATTTGACTCCCTCTCCTGCTCTCCATGGGCATCAGGCGCACATGTGATAACACATATAAATGCAGATAAATACTCACATATAAAATAAAAACACATATCTCTTTAAGAAAATAAGAACGCACTTATTACATGAAAGTAGGAGAGAGACTAGTTGGGAAAATAAAGGGATGGGCAGGAGTGGGAGGGACAAAAGAAGGTGACAAGGTGAGAACAAAATCAAA
This sequence comes from Micromys minutus, assembly GCF_963924665.1. Classification (NCBI taxonomy): domain Eukaryota; kingdom Metazoa; phylum Chordata; class Mammalia; order Rodentia; family Muridae; genus Micromys; species Micromys minutus. The sequence continues at coordinate 417,603 of NC_137981.1, read as the reverse complement.
ATGTTACAGATATGTCAAATTTGTCATAAGGAAACTCATCCTAACTATTTAGATGACACATGCTAATAAAAATTAAAACTGAAGACAAAATACCTTAACTTCAGCTCACCCTGCCCCTTGTGGAAAATAGGTCAGTTCTAATCTAGAGTGCTTCATTAGTCTTTTCTGTAAAATGAGGCTAATGCCAACTTGAAGGATCATATAAAAAATTAAACATTTCTAAACTTATAAAAAAATCTACTTGTCCTAATTCACTTTTTATTCCTGAGGTAGAGATCCATGACCAAAAGCAACTTAGAAAGGAAAGGACTGGGGCACAGTCCACAGAGGGAAGCCAAGGCAGGAACCCAGAGGCAGGAACTGAAGCAGAGCCTATGGAGTGCTGCTTACTGACCTGTTCTGTCTGTGTGTTATCAAACCCAGGACCACCAGCCCAGGCTGGCACCACCCACCGTGTGCTGAACCTTCCCATAGCATCATTTAGTCAAGAAAATGCCAATTTAATGGAGGCATTTTCTCAACTGAAGTTTCTTCTTCATGGATAACCCTAGTTTATATCAAGTTGACCAAAACCTAATCAAACCAAACCACTGCTCATCAAATGCGGATAGAAAAACCTACTGGGATTTAAGATGATTAGCCACTTAATTTAGGGGCTGTTGTACAAAATAAGACATCTATACAAGAAGAAAACCTTTCAACCCACAAATATGGTATATTCTATCAAATTAGGTGTCGTCAACTACCTCTCATGACTACTTTTTATATTTCTATGTGGAACGTTTTTACATTCTTTTTAAAATGTGTATGCACATGCTACCATGAGAATATGAAGGTCAAGGGACAACGTTCGGGAGTCACTTCTCTGCTTCCATTCTGGTTTCCAGGGGTCCAACTCAGTTTATCAGCATTGTGTGGCAAGGACCTTTATCCATTGAACAGCCATCTTCTTAGCTCCCATGTTATTTCTCAGATTTATTATCGGGTATTCATGCCACTGATTTTGATTATTGATTTTTCTTAGGTCCATATATATTGTGTGTATCAATATTGTGCATGCATGTATGAGTACCATCTGTGTGCCTGTTGGATCCCTTGGGACTGGTGTTAAGGATAGATAGGAGCCATTATGTGGGTGCTGGGAATTGAACCCAGGACCTTTACAATGAGCCATCTCTCTAGCTCTAGTTACTGATCTTGTATTCAGTAACTCATCCAAGTTCACTTTTGGTATGTGTGTACACATGTATCATGTGTGTGGGTGCATGTATTTATGTGTATGTGCTTGTGAAGGCCAGAGGTTGACACCAGATGTCTTTCTCAATTGCTTTTCCCCATATTTTTAAAGAAACATAGTCTCTCACTGATTTTGCTAAAATAGTGGCCAGTAGCCCAGGGATTCTCCCATCTCTGCTTCTCCAATACTAGGATTACAGATGTATGCAGCTTTACCCAGATTTTCTCATGGGTGCTGGAGATTAGAACTCAGGTCCTTATTCTCATGTGGTAAGCACTATGCCAATGGAGCCATCTTCCCACCCCCAAACTTCCCTATTCTAATTATCTATAGATTCTCCCAGACTTCCTATGTACACAATCCCGTCATTTGCAAACATAACTTATATCTTTATTTTTAATTCTCATTCTTTTTTATATTTTATTTATATAACCAAATGATTTGGTATGGTTGCTAACCTCAGTTTCATGACCAAGCTTCAATAGGAAACTTAGAAAATCTCAGACTTTTCGACAGTGAGACCAGTCTTGTTATTTATACTCTGCAGTGGGAACCAGAAACAGGACCCATCACACAGCATGGCCACAGTGCCACAGCTGTGCCCTCTGCTGACTCATGGGGAAACATTTGGCACTTCTGCAGGAGCCATGACAATATCAAGAGGGGTTGGCTGTGCTCCAGGAATACTCAGACCCAGAGAGAGCTGCCAAGAAGACTAGCTATGGCCTGTAGAGGACATGAGTCTCTGGTTCCTGAGCTGGGCAGATCCTAGAGGGAGTCAGGATGCTCAATGATTTCAAGCCCTTCTGCCCAAATAGTATGTGCCACAGGGCGGCTTCTAGCATCTGTTGTTCCTATTAGTGTGACAATATTAAAAAGTCACCTGAGTGCCCAGCCATGTTGGCATCTGCACTAGTAATCATGAGAGGCAGCCAAGCAGACGAAGGCCTTTGGAACAGTGTGACTAGGGAGTGTAAGTGAGGCGTGAGAAAGCTGTTGGTCCTATGGCAGCACCATGCAAATGCCTCTTGCAGCGAGGAGAATAGAAGGAAATGGGCCGTGCTTTCCAGTGCAGCAGAGGAAGCTACTCCTGGGACTTCTGGTGGCTTTCTGGGACAGCATCAGAAGCTGTTACTAAAATCTCAATCCCTCGTGTCACCATGCCATCTGGTGTGATCCAATAAGTATGCCAGGATTTCGTCCTCTTCAACTAGCTTAGTCTTCTTCTGTGTCTGCCGGCCAGTGCTGGGAGCTGGGTGTTGGGCACAGACAGGCTTTAGGATACCATTCAGTCACACTGACCACCAGGGGCTACAGGCTCTGCTCAGTGAACTCTCTGGCTTTGGGTGGTATCATTTGCTGATTGAAGCAAACTGTTTGCTCTGCAGTTCTGTTATGAAAGAAGAGCCAAAGATGGGAACAACCCATGGTCAACAGCTGAGGGATAATCAAAATGTGGTAGAATCATGCTAGCCTTGTTTTCTGCTTCTATAACAACAACAACAACAACAACACAAAACAAAATAAAACAACCCAAAAACCAAGAAAACCTAAAGACTGGGTGATTTGTAAAGGAAAGCAGTGTATTCAGGTTAATGGTTCTAGAGCAGTGGTTCTCTACCTGGGGCAGCGTGGCACATCAAATATCCTATGTATCAGATATCACATTATGATTCATAACAGTAGGCCAGAGTACATTGCTATGAAGTAGCAACGAGAATGATTTTGTGGTTGTGGTCACCCCACCACTAGGAACTGTATTAAAGGGCTGCAGCATTAGGAAGGTTGAGAACCACCGTTATAGAAATTAGGAAGTACCAGCCATCGTATGACTTCTTTTTTTTTTCCTGGTCTGAAATGAGTGTCTTTATTGCTCATACCGTACAAATATGGCGAGTAAGGAAAGGCTAGTAGGGATGGCAGAAAACTCTCTGATAAACAGACACACATAAAAGGTAAAAAGCAGATGACCCCCATAACCATCCCCAGCCGCCCCACCGTACTGCCTTTCTGAAACCCGACTATTCTGGGGGTGTGGTGGGAGAGCAGAACCAGGAAAACTCATTTTCAAACACTCAGAGATACTGAAGGAGAGGCATGGCCGGAGCAGCAGGCGAATGGCTGCACTTGCTGCAGCCCACGGGACCAGCACTCAGGCTGGGGCTGAGGCCTGAGCCCACCCACACAGTGCTGCATGCAGCTGTGGGCACCAGCATCCAGGAGCCTGACACACTCACTGCTAGGTCAGGGTGCACACTCGCACCCACAGCACTGACAACTCTCACTCAAACATTCGCTTTAAGGCTCCAGAACAGGGGCCCTGGAGATGAGGCGGCCTCCACCCCACTGTATACCAGAGACACTGTCCCCATCTCTGTCCCCATCTCTGTCCCCTCTCAGACCCCCGTCAAGCCCAAGGGGCCCAATACTGTCTCAGTGTGAGATATGTAACCACCAAGGTTGGTTTCCCTCTGCCCCAGGCAGAGAACGGAGCCATCCAAAGGGGCCCAGCGGGAGGCAAGGCTGGCTAGAAGGAAGCCCTGGCTGGGGGCAGGAAGGCCCCAAATGTTCCTCCTGCTTTATCGAGAATTAAGAGAGCAGCTTGGGAAGAAGAGGCAGGCTCAGGAGGCAGCTCCTGATCCTGGATCCCCCCCATGAAGATCCAAGGTCTTGACTCCATTCTCCATGGAACCAAACCCAGATCCCTCAGCTTCCAATGGCTTCTGCATGTCCCTGGACATTATTGCTTTTCTGTCCCAGGTGGGGCGGCAGCAGACAGATGCCCAGATGGCTGCATAGAAGGCTGCTGAGTGCTGGGGTGGGGACTTCTAGATGTGTCCTCTGCTGGCTTGCCTTTAAATTCAGGCTCCCCACGTCACCCTCTTGGAGGCTGGTGGTGATTAATGACCTCACTCTCTATCTTCCCAACAGCCTGTCCTTGGGCAGGTCCCCAGTCCTCATCTAGGAACAGAGGGGAGGCCAGAGCTGCCAGGACCACTAACTCTGAGCAAGAACCAAAGAAGAACCTGGATATGGGATGAGGGGACAGGGAAGGAAACAAACCAAAAGGCAAAATAGTTTTTTAAATTTTGTTTTGTTTTGTCTTTTAAAGCCACCCAGGCAGTGGATGATGGCCATGCTTGTGTCCTGGTGGCAGAGGACTGCTTTCTCTCAGATGCTGGCTGAGTAGGAGAACTGGAAGAAGTGTGTCCACTGGTCCAGTTACAGCGTGCCCAGGCTGTGATGGACAGGGCGGTGAATTCATCATCGATTTACCTTGTGTCCACTTCTGAAGTGAGCCGTGGTTTGATGGTAGCAGGAGCTTTTTCTGTACCACATCCTGCTAGTTGATGCTGAGAAAGAACCGAAGCTCCATGGCCTCCTTTGCATCACTAGGATGACCTCCACTGAGCCTCTGCTTAGGGTCCTTTATCAGCAGCCCAGCCAGCAGGGAGAGAAGCGGATCTCCCCCATGAGGATGAGCTCGAAGAGGCGCTCACGGTCCTGGTTGTAGAAGGGCAGGTGGCCGCACGTCATCTCGTACATGACCACGCCCAGCCCCCACCAGTCCACTGCCCAGCTGTAGTCACTGTCCTCTGGCACTTCAGGCACCAAGTACTCCGGGGTAACACAGAAGGTTTTCATGGTGGCTCCATCACTGATGCCCTCTTCGCACAAGACAAAGTCAGTGATCTTGAGCGGCTGTCTCTGTCCAGCATAAGGTTTTCCAGCTTCATGTCATAGTACATCACATCCCTGAGTGCAAGTACTCCAGAGCTGACATAATCTCTGCTCCATAAAAACAGCTCACTCCCATTGGCACACACATCGCAAAGCACAGGCAGTCGTGGGTCTGGAAGGCGTACTTCAGGGCTGTAAGGAAGGGGTACCTGGTATTCTGTGGGACCTGGCTCTCTGTGACTGTGAGAGCAGCTTCATCCTTTGCAATGATGACCTCCTTCAGCAGGACCATCATGACATAATAGCAGCCTTCTCTTGAACTAGAATGACTTAGCTGAAGGTGCACTTGCCAAGGAGTTTGAGATAATCGAAGTCATTCATGGTCACTTTGGCCTGTGCCTTGTTGACAGCTACCTGTCAATATCATCTCAGATGTAGAAGAGTCACTGGGGGAGCCACACTTGTAATTCAAGGCATCCCCACCTGGGCCCCACTGCTTCAGACATGCTTGTTGGCTACCATCTGGATAGCTCACATCCACTCTGAATCTCTTATCTGGAGAGTCTACACGGAAGGTCCTCTCAATGACTGTATCCACTGCAGGTAGTATATGACAAAGGTGTTGGGTTGTGGCCTCTTAGGGTGACAGATTGTACTATATCCAAGGGGCCTCCTGCATGTCCTGCTGCCCTGAGCTCTCTCAAGCTAGGTGACAGCGTGTTAATGCTGACACCATAAATAAGGTATCTGTCATCAAAGAAGGCTGGCTCCACAAATGTGGTGAATACATCAAGAACTGGAGGCCCCGGTACTTCCTTCTGAAGAGTGATAGATCTTTCATTGGTTATGAGGAGAGGTCCAAGGCCCCTGACCAGACCTTACTTTCCCCCAACCCCAAGACAATTTCTCTGTAGCAGAATGCCAGCAGATGGTGTGACTTCTGTTTGGCTTTTGGTCAAGATTTTCTGCTGTTTCAACTCATGACAAGAAGCCAAAGGGCAAGTGGCCACATACTAAAAACAAATTATGAGGTGCTGCCTTGACTTACCACAACCAACTCCCATGTGTCATGAATTCAATCTCAGCAGAACAGCCTTAATCTCTCTAAATGACCTAATGCTCTCTTGCAGCCCTTTCAACACTGTTCCATTGGGAATGAACCATCAACAAGGGTTTGGGAAGTGCAAACCCTCTTAATATGAGGTGGGTACAACGAAAAATCATTCTGCAAACCATAATAAAAAAAACAAGTACTGACACCCAAGATAGTGCACATGGAACTTGGTGGGACAAGCCTGTAATCCCAGCAGTGGGAAGGCTGAGGCAGGAGGATCACACATTTACTTAGTGTGAACTCTGTGTTACTTAGTCATGATAGTATGAAACTGCAAATACAATGAAACCACTCAACTGTATACACTTTCATTCAGCCATATGCATGTCATGGTACACATGCAGACTGCATTCTGTTTCAAGCCCATTCACTTAATGATGGCATCTGTGTGCAAAGGAGCATGGACCTTGGTAGGACCGTGGAGTGGAGACACGGCTCTGAGCTCAACATGGCCAGGACCACCCAGGAGCATTGGTGATGTAGTAAGGACAGTAGAATTCACGCAGCTAGAGGTCTAATTTGTCAATGCAAGAGGAGGGTCACCTCCCAGGAGGTGGCAGCTTCACCCACACAGAAAAGGCAGAAAGAATGAAAGACCATAAACCATTTTGTCCTATTTGCTGCTTTCCAAGGCTTGGAGCCTGAGCAGCCGGTGGAAAATTCCATGAGCCAGTGAAACAAAAGGGAGCCAGAAAGGAGAGCAGATAGAGGGCATCCACCTCCTGGCACCCTTCTCTTGAAAGACTCCCCTAACTGCCCCATAAATCTCCTGGGGTTTATGCACAGTATGGAGAAGAACCGGGTCTATTTCATAATCACTTCATCAGTGTTACAGAAAAAAAAATCAATGAAGCACTGTCTTTCCAAGTGCTAAATTTTTAAGACCTAGGACTACAAGTCAGCACCAGAGGCCGTGTCCACATGCATGGGCCCTGGGTTCTGTCCTTTGATGGGCAACAACAACTAGGCGAAAATTTAGTATGACTATTTAAGGTAACTGTAGTAAGAATTCAAGAATTGTGGTTACTTTAAAAAGCACAGAAATGTTTTAAGAACATGTTTTAATCCCAGGTGTGGAGAAATGGAGCTGTTTCAGACTATCCACAGCAGCTAACCATGACTTGCCTCATGCTCTCGTAGAGGCATGATGTTCCCAGGTACAGACAGTTTCTGCAATTGTGTGAGTTTTAGAATTCTGAGAATTTTTCATAGGGTATATAAATGCTAGACCCTTGATAGGCGGGGTTGGTAGTTGGTGGTAATTTAGAGGTGGTTGTGATTTGTTAGCAGTTGGGCTCAAAGAAACAAAAGGAAAGAAATGAGATTCAGGTCTCTCTCCCTCTCTCCCTCCCTCCCTCTCCTTCTCCCCCTTCCTCTATCCTTCTTTCTCTCCTATCTAATAATACGGGATGAAACTGAAAAAAGATGGGAGAAGAAAAATCCACAAAGTAGTAAAGCTTGCTACAGGTAACTATGTTTACTTTTACTTTTATTCATTACTTAGAGTTCATGGCAAGTTTTTCATGTTTCAGTAGAAGCATTTATATCACTTTCTAAATACAGATTTAAAAGACAGGTGTGTTGACTCACTCCTGTAACCCCAGCACTTGGGCAGCAGGAACAAGAGGGTCCTGAGTTCAAAATCATGCTCAGCCACCCATGTAGTGGAGCATGCCTTCACTCCTATCTCTTCCAAGGCAGAGGCATGCAGATCTCCGTGAGTTCGAGGCCAGCCTGTTCTACACAGAATTCCAGACTAACCACAGCTACATACTGAGATCCTGTGCCCAAACCCAAAGAAGACAGTCAAACACCTAAGAGTTCCAGAGTCTGCCACATGTGCTCCTGCCACTGAGGGCTCCCAGTGCTTCCGAGGCATGTCTCAGTGACTAGAAATATTCTATCTGCTTTGAAGCCGCTTCCAGTTCAAGAACATTTAAAACTCAAAAGAGAAGCTGGAGAGATAGCTCAGTGGTTAGCAGCACTCACTGCTGTCTCAGAGGACTATGTATATGGCAGGCTATCAGTATCTATAATTCCAACTTCAGGACACCCAACACCCTTTTCTAGCTTCTGTGGGTGCATAGACATGCTCACAAGCAAACACCCACACACATGAAAATAACTATTATAAAATAACTTATTTTTAAAAACTTTAAAAAGATTTCAAAACAAGATGTATGTCCTTCTTTTCTAGGTTAAAAATATTTCATGACAAGATGACAAACAATGTCCAGGCCAGGATAAAGAGGGATGACAATGTTGTGACACTTTACTTACCAATAATAGATTCTTATCAGCGCTGAAGGCCACAGGAGGAAAGAAGCGACGAACGCCAGGATTGGAATGGCCAGGGTTCCACCCGCAATCACAAACATGTTAACCACGTCGAGATCCATCCTGCTCCTTGAGGCTTGTTGACACCTGCAGAGGTTGAAGAGAGGGCAGGGGTATTGAAACCAAAACACTCAAAAAGGAAAGGACCCTGAGTCAGGAGACAGGTGCCTGCAGAACTAACCGTAGCAGGGAGGTATGACCAGGCTGACTTGGAAGGATTTTCAAAAAGTGAAAATCAACACTCCAGTGCACACTGCAGGGTGGCTGGAGATACCCCAGAACCTAATGGGTACCAGACAGTAGTCGTGCGACAGTGCTCAGGCTATGAGGGGGTGTGGGGGAGGGATGGCGGAGGCGGGACTCTGTATAGACTGGTATCTACTACTCAGCCCTAAAAGTTCAGGAGAAAGTAACATATATAAAACAACTATGATGTATCATCCCTTCCAGTTTTCTTCAGTTTGAAATCATTTATTTTTATTGATTAATTGATTGAGACAGACCTCACTATGTAACCTAGGCTGCCTTGAAACTCATTATGTAGCTTAGGTAGGCCTAGAAGGGCTGCAGAGATTTTTCGTGGTTAGGGGCTCTTGCTGGTGTGGGCTCTTAGTGCCTACAATGGGGCTTACAACCATCTGAAACTCTGGTTCCAGAGGATCTGGTGCCTCCTTCTTCCTTCCTCAGGCACCAGACACGGACTTGTGCACATACATACATGGAGGCAAAACACCCATGTACTTAAAATTTAAAAGTATAACCACATGAGAGAGGAGTAGAGGAGTAACACCCATTTCACAGATGAAGCAGTGCAGCAGGGAGACATCACCCTGGTCTGCTCATGCTCCTGTCCTCTGAGCTGCTTAGTCACCAGAAGCAGTTTTCCCAGCATGCTTCAGTCACTGGCCTGCTGGGCTACAATGTATGTTCTTTTGTAGTGCCTGAAACAGCACAAAGCAAACACAAGTACAAACAGACTAAAGAAAAGCAAGGTTACAAGATGGGATTGATCCTGTGTAACGTGTTTTAGGGAAGGAAAATCATTCCCTACAATGCTACAAGAGACTGAAAATTTCCCCAGAAAATAAGTCATTACAAAACCCCTTAGAGTTGCCTATTATATTCAAGGTACAGGGGCTGGGGAAAGAGGTATAGCTCAGAACAGATGTGTAAAAGTCTGCAGGCTGTAGGTTGTGATTCTCATGTGAACTGATGGGAACCAGAACTTAACTTTAAGATAACGTCCCTATCACAGGATGTCCTTAGAACGTGCCAAGAGCCACTGTGATTCAGACTCCTGAGCTGGGGAGTTAATTACACAATGTCCCTGCAGTCTAGAAGTTAGAACATGTGATGCCCAAGGTCATGGTCATCACGAGGTCTGATACTGGAGATGGTAGGCAGACAGAGAGAAGAACTTTCCTCTGCTGCTGTCTGCTGTGGAAGGGAGTTCTACTAGGATCCATCTTCAGAGAAGGAACTCTTGTGTGGCAGGATCAACTTAACAAGGTTTGGGCTTCCCCAGAGAACCCATACACTCTCCAAGACAAGGTCAAACAAAGCCAGGCCCCGAGTAACCTATGCTTTCTGACTGCCATGTTTTCTAGTGGTTCTCAATCTGTGGGTCACAATCCTTCTGCGGTCAAATGACCTTTTCCCAGGGGTCACATATCAGATATCCTGCATAGCAGATGTTTATATTATGATTCCTAACAGTAGCAGAATTACAGTTATGAAGTATCAACAGAACAGTTTTATGGTTGAGATCACCACCATGTGAGGAACTGAATTAAAGGGTCACAGCATTAGGAAGGTTGAGAGCCACTGATTGAGACAAAGAACAGACAACATTTTCCATCTTTGCAATATCCTTCACTACATATGATGCCTAGATTTCCTTTGGGAGGCTCTTCTACCCTGCTGGTGCTTATTAAAGACGTCCTTAGGACTCAGGACACTAAAGACAGGAAAGACAAAACCTTAAGAACAAAGACTACTAATTACCAAAAATCAAAAGACCACATCAAGGTGTTACCTGACTATGTAACTTTCCAGACTATGGCCCCATACATAGGACAATGCTTGGCGGCTTAAGTCAGGCTTCAGTGGCACATAGCTTAAGTCAGGCTTCAGTGACATATAGCTTAAGTCAGGCTTCAGTGACATATAGCTTAAGTCAGGCTTCAGTGACATATAGCTTAAGTCAGGCTTCAGTGGCACATGGCTTAAGTCAGGCTTCAGTGGCATATAGCTTTGGGCAATACTAATACTCCCTAAACAACTTATCTCTGCCAGTCAAGTCCTGTCAAAGCCAGATAGCAGCTCTGAGGACAGCAAGTTCAGTGGATCTCTGTGCCTGGGAACTCCTGGAAGTCTTTAGTTAGCCAGTGACACTGTTCCCACCATTTATCTTAACAGTGTGTATATGTGTATAAGCACCTGTTTTTTTTTAATGAGTTTGTTTTTATGTGCATTGGTGTTTTGCCTATATGTATGTGTACGTGAGGGTGTCAAATCTTGGAGTTACAGACAGTTGTGAGCTGCCCTGTGGGCACTGGGAATTGAACCTGGGTCTTCTGGCAGAGCAGCCAGTGCCTGAACTGCTGACCCACCTCTCCAGTCTGCCGATCATTTATTTCAACAGATTGTGTGTGTGTGTGTGTGTGTGTGTGTGTATGTAAGTGTGTGTGTGTAGTGTGTGTGTATGTGTGTAGTGTGTATGTGTGTGTGTGTGTCATGAGGCAGGAACATGCCTCAACAAACATGTGGAGGTCAGAGAACAATTTGCAGGTTTAATATGCAGCTCAAATTTCTGTAATAATGTGTGGCAGTGAGGACTTTTACCACTGAACCATTCTTTGGCTCTTAATGGCAGAGCCAGGGATACTGGTTGATGACAGGGATACTGGTTGATGACAACTGGTAGACATTTACCATGTGTAGTCCCAGGTTTGATCCCTGGTTCTGCAAGAAAACAAAGGAAATGCTAACTGGTTGGTGTGTGGTTCTGAGGTTGTGGTATGCAAGTTGTTGTATGGTAGGGCACAGTCACCGGTTGGAGGGGCACTAGATTTCGGGGCATTCCAGCCCCCACCTCTTCTACACATCTGCTCTGAGACCCCACTCTCCTCCCCTGTCTACCTAATCTGGTGATTTAACATTTCTAGAGTTAATCAGGCAATCAAAGAACCAGATCTAATTAATCCTCCCATAAATCTCATGTCCTTTTACAGTTTCCCAGAAGCATTTAAATGGACGGCTCTTGTTACCAGATAATATTTGTTAGTCTTTCCACTGATCTATGGTATAAATAGGACCCAGGAACCCTGCAGCGCAGGGTGAGGAAAGGTGACTGTGCTCGGTGCACAGGACAGGAGGTGGTTATGGCTCTGCCTCAATATATGCCTTTGTGGTTTTGTTTGACTTTCGATGTAATCAGCGAATTTGAGAATTTATTCTCTGTACAAAACCAAAAAGAACAAAATAGAGGAGGAGAAGAAGGAAGAAGAGTTGGCCAGTCTTGCCGTCAGTGGGGAGAGTCACAGAGCCACGCTCCAGAACAGAGCCTACACTCAGCCTCCGCTGCCACATGTTAACACAGGAGCTGTATGTTCAGGGCCTTTGTCACTGTAAACGAGAATGGAGAGGAATTGGATAGAGGTTGGACAGGAGATCCAGCAGACTGTAGATCCAAATAAGTCCTGCATGAGGGAAGTCACTGGGATCAGAAATCAGGCATTTCAGAACTCTCTAATGCCCCCGACTTGAATGCTAAGGATCTTGAGCAATGACACACTTCAGGGAATGAAGCAATACACAAGAGTAAACAGAAGACAGAAACACTTTCACTGACTCCTGCCTTCTATACACGTCCAACCTGCCCCTCGAGTCACAGGTATTCCCAGCTACAGCCCACACAGTAGCAACAGTGTCATTACGGTGCCAAAAGGCTGGATATCTGGACAACCATCTGGAGTCCATCAAATCTGACAAACTAGTCTTGGTCTGTGATTGTTATGCAGGTGAGGGCAGGCACAAGACAAGGCGAGGCCTGTGATTGGACAGTGAAAAAATAAAGCACAGTTTTGGAAACACAGGAGAGATTGGAGAGGAGAAGGAGGCCAAGATGGAGGAGAGAGAAGACAATCCATCTCTGTGTGGCTTTAATAGCCACAGGGAGCTGTGACTGTCTTATACGGGATGGACTGTTACAGTCTCATCTAGGTGGGCAGTTTATATCAATATCAGTTGGCTCTGAGTTTACTGTATTTTGTGGAGTGAGAATTTACTGATATAAATCTGACTGATGAATTACAAGTCTCAAGAGTTTTGGTTTTACTGGGTTACTGGGAGAGGGTGGCCACTGCTGGGACCAGAGAGTTGGTGGCAGACTGGGATAAAAATTGGAAACTTAGCGAGTCGGATGAAGACGCTTTGAGAGCTCCGGGATAGAGAGTCTGCGAGTCCGGCTGAGATGAAAATACCCCGAAAATGCCGTGTGGCTGTATGATGCCGGCGGTAGCGAGGGTTGGTGGTATTTGTTATTGCTACATTGGTCTGTCTATAAAAGACAGCATCTGTAAAAGATAATGTCTTTTACAACAAAAGACAGTAACTGTGACCAGTTATGGTAACAAGCACAGTCAAAGAGCAAAAAGAGCAGTCTCCATGGAGTCTAACTCTCCTGTGCCAGCACGTGCTCGTTAACATCTTTTTCCCACTCTCTCTCAAACCATGATGAGAAGGGCACCTGGTTGGTAAGCAGCATGCCTCCGGCTCTCCCTCCCTGCAGGCCTTCCTACTTCATGCCTCTGCCTCTCCCATGCAGCACTTTCTGGAGTTCAACGACCTCCCAGACACCTGCTAAACTTCTGCAGAACTTCGTCCACACACGCTAACTCACTGACAACCTCTGCAATCTTGTTCATTCCTTATGCCTCCTGGTGTGTTTTAAAAACTACTCGATGCTGCTATATCTCTTTAGTTATGAAATGTAAAAATTCTTCCCATAAAGCTTAACATTGGAAAAATAGTTCTTATTATGCTGAGTGGTGGTGACATATTCCTTTAATCCCAACACTTGAGAGGCAGAGGCAGGTGGATCTCTGCCTCTGGTCTATAGAATGAGTTCCAGGACAGTCAGGGCTACAGAGAAACCCTGTCTCAAAAAGCAAGGGCGGGGGGAGGGAAAGAGACTGTTATTTTTATTTTGTGGATATGGACATTTTGCCTTCGTGTATGCCTATGTACCATGTGGATGCACTGTTGAGTAAGGCCGGAAGAGGGTGGTTGATCTCCTGAAAGGAACTGGAGTTATAAATGGTCATGAGCCACCACGAGGGTGCTGGGAACTGAACCCTGGTATTCTGCAAAAACAATTAAGTGATCAAGGGCTAAGCCATATCTCTAGTCCTAAAAAAATACAGATTTTAGCTACACCTCATGACACAGACCTATAATCCCAGCTCCATGGAACGCAAGGCTAGAGGATCATTTATTACTGAAGGACTTCCTAGACTAAGTAGTAAGTTCCGGGCCAGCTTGGGCAGCTTAGCAGGATCTTCTCACAAAATCAATTTGATGGAACTGGGGATATGGCTCAGTGGTAGAACAAGTTCAATTCCCACTGTGGGGAGAATATTACAGTTAAAACACTATAAAGAAAAGAATATAGGAAGAGAAAAACTATGTTCTTAAAATCTGAGTGCAGTCTGGCTGGTCAATAATGCTGCATCTCCACAGAGTCCTGAACTAGTTCCTGGAAAGAGAAACTGAGTCTTGAACGTTTCCCTGAAGAGCTACAGCTAAGACAGCCCTGGGTTGTTCTCCTCCACCGTCTCTGCGAGCACCTGGTCTCCTCAACTCGGGTTGAGCTCATTCCTACTCTGGAATTGTAGCTCCAACAGCTGCACCTCAACATTCTCCTCATTTTCTCCTGGATAATCCTAGAGGCTTTCTCTCCCCTGTCACTCCCAGGATACAGGTTTTCCTTCACATTTCCCTAACGCCTGCTCGACTAGTCCACAACACTAAGCTACGCCTCTGACACAGCTCTTACTGTTTCTGCTGACAGTTCCCCCATCCATCTAACCTCCTCAGTGCCGACATACCTTCCATTCTTCATATCTGTTTATTAGATGAGAAACATAATCGTGAGAAGACACCAGCACAGAGATCAATTTGTCTGAGTCTGTGGAAATCTGTCATGTAAGTTTAAATAACTTCTGTGGCAAAGTGCTTGTATAACATGTATGCATTCCTAGGTTCGATGGTCAGTAAGTTTACATAATATACTAATTTAGTAGAATCCAAAGTTCACTTCTGAACTACAATAACTGTCTTTCAAGCACTCAAAAGCCACAAGTAGATAGGCACACCCACTCAGGAACACACAGCAGGGAGTCACACTGGGATGGCCCCTTACAAGCAACTGAATAGGCCAGTTTGGTTCAGAGTTTAGTGGGACTATTGATAAGAGCAATTCACATCAGATACTGAACTGTCCAAGCCAGACTTGCTCCCTTCGCTGTACACTGGAACCAGGCCCTCCTGGCTCCTCCTCCATGATGCTGTTATGATACACGAGGCATCCTTCCAGCACCAGCTCCTGGGAGACTCATCTTAGTTCTTTCAAGGATCCAGCTGTGCAGTCTGAGTTTAACACCCTCAGATAAAACGAGAGTCATCCCATATGGTCCTAACTCAGCCTCCTACTATCAACTCACCGCATGTCTTGCTTATATCCCAACAAGCCAGCTTCCTGACCCATGTACACTGCTTCCTGCTCTGTCCCCTCTGATCCTGTTCTCCTAGCTAACTGATAAACAACTCCCTGCCTCTAGGGCTGGTTCCAGCGACACATTCCCCAGTAGAACACTGTCATTCCTGTTTAGACACACTTTATATCAGAGATTCAGGATGGTCTTTGGCAACAGCAGGAACTTTTAGACTGTATCCTGACGTTCTGAACACCATTCCCCCAAGTACTTCGTCACTTAGCACAGGCGGCCCTCACAGGTTGGCCCAGCCTTGAGAAGGTCAATCCTGTTTTAGATACTCTAATATATTAAAAATTCACACTTACTATTCAAGGAGCAGACTCCTAATGTCGCTGGCTTTGGCAGGAGTGGAAAATGAGGTTCTGTGATCACAGGAAGTAAAATAACAAATCATTAAACTATCATGAAGAATATAATATGTTTGGATGTATTGGCAGCCAGCTAGATCTGGCTGTGGTAGAGCAAAGAGCTCTCTCAATACCCAGAAAATTTGCATATCCTACGACTTTATAGTCCACCTCTAGCTCAAGCCACCTCCCCAACTAGGTAAAAGTGCACAGAGGGCAGGGCATCTAGATAACTGCTTAAGCCTGGGAGGGCTAAAAGGGTCTAAGGTGAAAGTGTCAACAGGTCAGGTACATGGACTGACCACCACCAGCACGGTCTGAAGAGGCACGGGCCACAAAGCTTAATGAATCGCCTCACGTAAAGATCTAGAGTTGTCCTTCCTCATTTGGACTAGGGCTCACCTAACTGCTACCTTCTAAAAGGAGCAAAGAGAGAAGGAGAGGGGGAGGGGAAGGGGGAGATAACCATGGTGAAGGAGGCAATCCTGCTACAGGAGTGACCAGTGAGCAGAGGTCAAAATGCTCACAAACAGGGCTTAGAGGAATGGAAGGCAAAAACTCCACAGCAAAGTGTGAGGAGATGGGAGGGGAAGTTAGGCCCAAGACCCAAAAGCCTATCAGACAAGTTAGCATTAAACATGAGAAACAAACCAGGAAACATCTAGATGAAATCACAATAACTCTGAAAATGTCTCCCATGGAGTAGGCCATTCTAAGACACACACACTTCCAGAGACCATAACAAAACATGTTAAAATAATATATCAGTATTACGAGGGTAATAAGTTGATACATAAAATCACTTTTTAAAGTCCACTTGGGGAGAGCACATAAACAAGGTCAAAAGTTGCCAACAGACATCTTGCAGTAGACAGCTTCCTTAGAGTATGGAAAGCCCCTGCAGGCCTAGAGCCCGTAGGGAAAGTGAGTTAAGTGACCTGGAGAACTCAGGAAGGGAATGAAATCAGCTCTTCAACCCCTGAAAAGATGCTTAGCCTCACTCACAGTAAGACACAGGCAAACTAAGGTCATGGGTTGAGGCTCTCACCTCTCATTAGCAACAACACTCTTGCTCAGCAAAAATGCATCATAGCCCACGGAGTGAGGCTGTACAGACGCAGATGCTCTCAAATCCTGGACCAGCTTACACACCTTTCCACAAACTCCATGGGACGGCAATGTGTCAAAACCTGTTCCTTCCCTTGACCTTGCAACGCCCGTTTTCTTCCAGAAACTCACCCTTGGGTCCAGGTAAGTGCTGGCACAGCTTTACAATTTTTTAGATTATATAGAGCCATTAAATACAAGTTAAAATGATTGGACATCAACATAAAATAAAGGGAAATACAACCAGGCATTATGGTGCATGATTTTAATCCCAGTGCTTGGGAAGCAGAGGTCTGTGGATCTGTTAGAAGCCAGCCTGGTCTATGCAGTGATTTCCAAGCCAGCAGGGGTACTTACTGAGATCTTGTCTTTTAAATAGGAGAGTACTACCAGCTTTTAATGGTTCTGGTCTCTACTCTTTTTTTTTTTTTTTTTTTAAGATTTATTTATTTCATGTATGTGGGTACACTGTCGCTATCTTCAGACACACCAGAAGAAGGCACTGGATCCCATTACAGCTGGTTGTGAGCCACCATGTGGTTGCTGGGAATTGAACTCAGGACCTCTGGAAGAGCAGCCAGTGCCACTGAGCCATCTCTCCACACACACACCCTTTTTAAGAATTACATTTATTTGAGGATCGAGAAATGCTCGTTGCTTAATAGCACTGGCTGCTTTGCAGAGGACCTGGGCTCAGTTCCCAGCACCCATATGGGGCCTGAACCTGTAACTCAAGTTTCACTGGCTCTGATACCCTCTGCTGTCCTCCACAGGCAGTAGGTACACACATGATCCACACACATATATGCAGGCAAAACCCTCATACACATAAAAATAAATACATTTTAAAATAATGAGGCAGTCTCATTTATCCAAATAGATGATAAATAATAAGAAACATAGTTAATTTTAAAAAGAAAAAGAAAGAAAGGAAGGAAGGAAGGAAGGAAGAAAACAAAGAACAGCCAGACGTGGTGATAGACATCTATATCTCCATCACTCAGAAAGCTAAAGTAGGAGAATTCGGGAGCTCAAGTCTAGACTGAGCTATCTAGGTAGATAGGTAGATAGGCAGGCAAGCAAAACCAAAACAGACAGTGGGTAAAATAAGACTTCTGCATTAAAAAGACACTAAGAAAAAACATACATGCTACACTTTTCACATATATTCAATGGTTCTGGAGACAACAGTCGGCTCTGGTAAGGAAACGGGGTGGGGAGGAAACGGAGAGAACAGCGAGAGATTTCTAATGGATACTCGCTTGTGCTGTCGGTACTGCATAAAAAGTCCCTCCATTTCCTTACAAATGCAATCTAAGCTCCTCAAATGCAAGGAGCCCTCCTGAACTGTCTACTTCAGTAGCTACTACGTGCACGTGGATGTTTCAATTTATGTTCATTAGAATTACGACTTAAGGGCCAGAGAGACGGCTTAGGCAGTAAAGGACATGGCACACAAGTATGGGTACCTGAGTTAGGATCTCACGCCCATGAAGGAATGGGAGCACCTTCTGTAAACTTAGTGCAGGGAAGCAGGTAGAAGGGATAGAGAAAGACCCCCTGACACTGACATAATCTTGTCTACACAACACACACACACACACACACACACACACACACACACACACACACACACAACATTAAAAACTGGTTCCTTATCTGCACTAGCCAAGTGTCATGCACAGGAGCCACACATGGTTCTTGACTTCCATACTGGATAGAAGGATGGTGAAAAAAAATACTGACTATTCTCATTATCATTAAAGGTTCTATTGGTGTAACGATCCATGAGAGACAGAGACAGTGAGAGACAGAGACAGAGACAGAGAGAAAGAGTGAATAAACCTAATGAGTAAAGAAATACAAATTCAAGTACTGTTAGGATGAAAATCCATCTCCACACAGAGGCACATAACCTGAAGGCCCACACATTAAGGCAATGCTCAGTCCTGGGAGACAGGGTCCTGACCTGTGTGACAGAGCAGAGGTTAAGTACACACCCGAAAGAACTTCGGTCGTTAAGGTTCAAGTTCCAGTACTCTAAGATAGACACTGGTAAGGACTTTCCACCCTGCATCCACACACCCTCAGTTAAGCTATGATTTCCTGTCTCCTCTGTGGTTCAAAAAAGGGCTGATGAGAAGGTTCAAAAAGCACTTGCAACAGATTGTCCTAGAGATTCTTGTCCAAGAACCAGTGGAGACACAGCTGTTCCCTGATTCTGCTACCTAGTGACACTGCTGGGCTGTGCCCACGGGTGGAAGAGCAGAAAAAACCAGAAAGTCTTGCCATCCGACAATCCTGAGATGTAACAGGCAGAGGCAAGACTACTTAAGAGACTAACCAGGAACTTAACTAGATGAAGGAGGCTTTTGCATCTGTGGCACAGCTTTCAAAACTCACTGTCTAAGAAGCAAGGCCCAGCATATGTGAAGCATCAGTCTTGAGGCAAGATGTAAGCTGGTCTGAGATCACTATCTCCTTGAAATCATGTTTGAAATAAGACACCACCACTGAAATCCAAATCAGTCTCTACGAAAACCCAAAGTCACTAAACCAGCTCCTCATGTGGTCCCTCAGCCCCGGGGTTTGAAGGAGCATACAAGCTTTCATCCTCACTCAAAGTGAAGGGCCAGAGAAAGCATCTTATCAGCAAGTATTTTCTATGGAACTAAAAGGGAATCAAAATAGTGCCCTGTGTGCTACATTAGAGGTCTGGACTGGAAACTAAGCACCCCAAACACTCTCCTGATGTGTAAACCTGCTCTCAAAGAATCAGGAGCTTAAAGAGGTTTATCTTCAGCAAAGGGGATACAGCTAGTCAATAGTATTTCTGATTATAGGAACAAAGAAAAAGAGCCCTGTCAAAATAAAGTGTTGAGGTTTGGGGAGCACAGGGCCTAACTGGACACTGGTGAGCTGGTCTCCACCCTTTCTAGCCAAAATCTCCTCCCCAGGAGTCTCAGTAACCTAAAACCAACAAATACCAAAAAAAAAAAAAAAAAAAAAAAAAAAAAAAAAAAAAAAAAAGAACATAAAACCTGCTTTGGTGAGCTGGAGAGATGGCTCAGCAGTTAAGAGCACTGACTGTTCTTCCAGAGGTCCTGAGTTCAATTCCCAGCAGCCACATGGTGGCTCACAACCATCTGTAATGGGATCTGATACCCTCTTCTGGTGTGTCTGAACACAGCTACAGTGTACTCACATAAAATAAATAAATAAATAAATCTAAAAAAAAAAAAAACAAACAACAACAATAAAAAAACAAAAAGAAAAAAAAAGAAGAAAGAAAAAAAAAAAAAAAAACAAAACCTGCTGGTGCATACCCAGAACCATAACATTCAGAAGGCTGAAGTGGGAGGATTATATTCAAAGTTAGCCTGAGATTCAAAAAGAGATTCTTGTTAAGAAAGAAAAAAAGAAAGGAAGGAAGGAGGCAAGCAAGCAAGGAAGAAGGGAAGGAAGGAAGGAAGGAAAGAAGGGAGGGAGGGAGGAAGGAAGGGAGGGAGGAAGGAAGGGAGGGAGGAAGGAAGGAGACAGGTAGGCAGGCAAGGAAGGAAGAAGAAAGAAAGAAAGAGGAAGCGAGAAAGGAAGAAAAAGACAAAATAAAGGAAAAAGAAAAAGAAAGACACAGAAAGAAAGAAAGGGAAGGGTAAAAAAAGAAAGACAGACACAAGATAAAATCACACTCAAAATTTCACAGTTGGTGGATAGTACTGGAAAATCCTACATTAAGAACCAGGTTTAGGAATACAATAGTAACGACCACACAGTCTTTCTCATATACCCACCCTAGCTTCTAGGTCCTAAATATGTGTATTTGTTAAGGGATACGTGTGGGGTGCGTTATGAAACTACAGTGGTGAGAGAGAAAAAGGGAAGGAGGCAGAGAAACAGCACATACCATTCACATGTGGGAGAGAATAGTGTAGGTGAGAGGGCACAACCCTGAGGGAGATAATGGAGAGAAAGGGAAATCAATCTACACAAAGGATGTTCCCAAATGCCAAAGAAACCTGCTACTTTGTATGCTGATAAAAATTATCAAGATGCAGTGAACAGGGGTTTGCCACTGGGAACCCATGCACTCTTTCATAGTAAACTTAACGTTTTTTTTTTTTTTAAATGTAAATAAATAAAGGGGCTATGGTGTATGTAGCTCAGCACGCACAAAGCTTTGGTTCCATCTCCTGTACTCTGTAAAGTGGACATGACTATGCCTACATGTAATCACAGCCACAAAGTAGAAAACACAACCTCATCTTCAGCTAAATTGTAAGTTTGAGGCCCTGTCTCAAACACACAAATGAAGTAACAAACACTAAACAAAATCTGTATTTTAATTATAACATTGTGCTCATTCCTAGGACAAAAAATAAAGTTCCTCATACTGTTAGTATCATGAAGGGCCTACCCATCTAACATCTGGTTACCATAGTAATGATAAAGTGAACCCCCCCTCTCAAATCACATAGTTTTATTTCTCAGTCCTCCAATTTTCCAGTCTCTGTTCCCTGAAGTGGTGCTTAATCCCTTCTCTTTAACTGTTGACACATCTTAAAACTCAGATGTTGCTCATCACCTCAACACATCAGTCAGGAGGCTCTTAAACATCCCCCAACTCCATAAAATCCTGCCTTTCTCTGTGCAACATTTACAAATATGTAAATATGGCCTCGAAGACCCAGAAGAAACCATGGCACTTGCCCGGCCCCAGGGTGGAAAGCAGCAGGACCGAGATTGGATGCTCGTGAATCCATTAATGAGGATTTTCTTGTTATGAACATCTTTAGCTCCCATCTCTAAGCTGGACCCTTTGGGGGGATTGAGATATGAGACCAGCTGATGTCCTGGTTCTCTGGAGGCTGTCCGCACTGGCTTTCTCTTTTTCTGTGCGAACACCTCTCTGTACCTACAGGTCATGTTACACACCTCATCTCCTTTACAGCTCCTGCTGGTAGAACAAAGTTCAAACCTCAGCTTGAGATTCCTCAGCATCCTCAGATCACCTCACCCATTTTCCCTCCCTGAAAGCTTTTGAATGAGCCATATCATACCTTCAACTTATCAGGAGCACTTAAAAACCACTTGGTGGGCACTTGGTAAATTCCAAACAGTATGCTAGAAAGTCAAAATACAACCAACTTTCAGACTAAGAAAAAAAAGCTGCTGCAGCCACCAGATTGTCTCTCATGGAGGAGTTTTGAGTCCATAGGATTGCCTAGTCTTAGTCAGGGTTCTCTAGAGTCACAAAACTCATGTGTAGTCTCCATATAGTTAGGGAATTTGTTGGACTACAGTTTGGTTTGTAGTCCAACTCCCCAACAATGGTCAGCAGGAGCTGTGAATAGAAGTCCAAGGACCTAGCAGTTGCTCAGTCCTACAGGTAGACAGAAGAGAGACTCTTCCTTCTTCCAATGTAAGTCTCCAGCAGAAGATGTGTCCCAGATTAAAGGTGTGTACCACCAGGCCTGGATCTGGGACTTGCTTTGTCCCAGATGACCTTGAACTCTGAGATCTCCTTGCCTCAGTCTCCTGGGATTCATAGTCACTATGCCTCAAGATCTTCATGCCAAAATCCAAGTCAGAATCTTGTGTCTCCCAGCCTCAAGATCATGATCACAGGTTAGCCTTCCAACTCTGGATTATAGTTCATTCCAGATATAGTCAACTTGACAACCAGGAATAGCCACTACACCCAGTTAGTGTCAACGTGGTCCCTATAGCTACCAACACAATGAACATTCCTGTCAGATCAGTCTGGTAGAGGGTGCAGGTCACACTGCTTTCTTCTCCTCTGTTCCATGGTTCACAAGGGCCTTCAGCTCCAGGTACAACACTACCAGGAGCTTGAAGCCTGCTATCCCTTGGGAATTAGTTTCTTCTATCACTAACCACCTGCCCAATATCACTTTATTAGACTAGTCTAAACAAGCCTTAGACACATCAGTTCCTTCCATGTCTGTAGGGCTTGGGCACACATGGTCCTTCTTGCCTTTTAAACCCTGGCTCATCTACAGGTCACTTCTGTAAGCACTGTACTCTGTCTGTTCATGCTTCCCAACGGCCAGGTTTGCACTTCAAAACCTGGCTTCAAATCTCTGCTCTACTACTGACCAGCTTTGAATTTAACATCGTAGAACCTTACTGTGGAGATGACAAGTGATGCAAGAGAAGGTTCAGAGAGGTGACTGGCAGATACTGGAAGCTCCCTCTGCACAGCAAAAAGATCAGCCTGCTGTCCCCGCAGTGGGGCAGTCCTGCCTTATACCATACCTTTACCCCTGCCATGCCCTGTCCTGCTCAAGGACCGTCCAGCTGCTTAAGTTATGTGAAGAGTTCTGTGCTGTCGTCTCCATGTATGTAAAACCCGAATTCTGCATGGCAAGGCAAACCTCCTAGGCCAACAGCCAAAGCTTCTGGAAAATTCTCAGGCAAAAGCTACTGCTATTCTAGGTAATTACTTAACAAGAGGAGGATCCCAGCCTGCAGCAGTTAGGGACCTCAGCTCACCCTTTCCAGCACTGTGCCTCTTCTGCAGTACCAGAGAACTAGTCAAAACTGCCCATTCAGCCATAGGAGCAACAACTACCTCCCCTGACAGCCTCCTGCTCCTTTATGAACAAACAACCACACCCAAGGTCAGGAAGCACTTTCAAGTCACACAAAGCATGTCCATGTCAGGTTTCTCAGCAAGTGACAGTGGGTGCCGGATGAGTAGTGTTGGCTGTCCTGTCTTCAACATCCCTGGCCTTCACCCACACCACACACCACTCACGATGATAAGCAGAAAGGTCTCAAAACGAAACAAAATCTCCCAAGGGACAAATTTATCTCGGCTGAGCCGTCTGCCCATCTCATCACCATGGAAACTCAGTGAGGAACTTGAAATTATGCACAAAAGTTACCCAGAAATGATGTCTTCCATTATCAAGGGCTCTAAATTTACAGTTTCCAGACTCTTACAGCCTGGCTCCATGTAAGAATCTCCCTTTGAGTCAGCTAGCTCAAGAGTGGATCCCTGGCGCAGTGCTGTTTTTAAAACCCTTGCTGGTTGGCTGGCTGGTTCTTTCGTATAACTCAAGCTGACCTCAAGCCTGCTACATGTAGCTAAGGGTGACTTTGAACTGCTCACCTTCCAGCCTTCAGCACAGAGCTTCACCCATGCTAAGCAAACACTTTAGCAAGTGAACTAACTCCATCTCCTGCCCAAACAGGATATATGGGTCACAGATGGCCTGCCACCCCTCCCAGGGTGGGTAGTCTAAATACTCAGAAACTTACAAAAACTAGGCAAGAACTTTACCTCTGATCTACACTGGAGCCCAGCCCTCATGTGGCTCTAAGTGTAAAAAGTGGAACAGTGGAAAAAGCCACTGGTAGAGCCAAAACAAGTGTAAGATTTCTGATGCTCCTTCCTCACAATGACACACTCTCTGTTTCTTAGCACTTAGACAATTGATCAGAACTTAAGGCCACCAACAGGAGGCTCTCTTGAGATCTCACTGAGTTATACAGTGTTGCCATTTGGAACTTTGCATGAAGGCCTGTCTCAAACAGCTATTGGCCACATATGAAACAGGAAGAACTGAGTTTTAAATTTAATTGAAAGCCATTTTTAAAATAGCAACATGTGACTAATTGTTACTATATTAAAAAACAAACAAACAAACAAACAAAAAACACCAGGAAGTGTTTCTGACCCTATAGGGTCACAAAAATAAAGTTCTATGGCCTCTTACACTTCTTAGAGCAGGGAAATGTATAAAGATTTATGTCTTAAAGTATCAAAACATCTTTGCCAATTTGTATTCCACTTAAATGCAATTTCAGAGAAATTAAAAAGTAACACATTTCCCACTGGCCTTGTAGTACAAGCCCGTAATCATAGCTGTAACAGGGTTGCCACCAGGACAGGAGAGTCCCCAAGGCCATGCCTGCCAGCACAGGAAACATCCAAGGCCAGCTTGAGCCAGCCAGCATCTCAGAATTAGAAAGAAAAACTGATGGTGGTAGTAGTGGTAATGGTACTGTGGCACACCGTGTGTCTGTGTGTGTATGTGTGTGCGTGTTCATGGTGGTGACATCATTCAGTAGGGAAGTGACTGACACTGAACATTGACAACCTGAGCTGAACCCCTGGGACTTAGAAGATGGAAGGAAGGAACCAACTCTTCACATGTGCCATGGTGTGCATGTACAGATATGCACAAATAAACACATAATTATCTTTTAATCTTCTTAAAAAGGGTGGATATGTACACTCAGTGACAGAGTACTAGCCGAGGCTGAGCACCACACCCTACATCATGGGAGAGAAATACAACTTGCAGGACGTGCTTCTTAGCACACTGCAAACACAGTTTTAAAGGTGACATCTCTGCCCTTTCTTTCTTTCTTTCTTTCTTTTTGTTTTAGAAGTCACAGCACAATAACTTTTCTAGTCACCAAAACATCCAAGAACTGGTAAAGAATATTCTCTCAGCTGCTTAGTTTTTTTTCCCCTCCCAAACCCAAAGATGATCCTTGGTTCTAACATCTTCCCCCAAGACAGACCTTTGCTAGTAACACATCCTGTTAGTAGGCCGTCTCTAAGACAGGTTTTCCTCCTTGCATAAAGTTGCATCAGTATTTCCAGATGCACAATCTATGTGTCTACACTCACTCTCCCTATGCAGATGCCCACGGAGCTCACAGCCCATCACCTGGAACAGCTCAAGAAAGGGAAAGCCAATCTGCTCTCAATGCAAATACAAGAGATAGGTTAGAGTTTACAAAACTACAGAGACTTGAGTTTAAAAAAAATGTTTATTTCTGCTTGGCCCAAACTCACTTTCAAGTAGAGGATGTGAGTCACTTATTTGTGATTAAATATAGCTCCTGCAATCCCAGGTACTGGTCAACAATCTCTTCTCAACCTAGGGACCCACACAGCGGGCTCCTCTAATGTAGGAACAGTTATAAAAGATGAAGCTCAGAGGGTAGGTAACTTGCCCAGGGCCATAGCAAGCAGAGTGGAGATGTGGGACCAAGTCACTGTGGGGAAAATCTTTTGTGTATGAACAAAGGCAATTATGCCACCATACAACAGGAGCCTTTCTCCTTGTGATCCTGCTGGGTTGCACTGAGGGAATTTAGTGTTACAGGGTTCAGAAATCATGAGCCTACTATTACTTTACAAACTAGTCTACCTGCTGGCTTCCATGGAGGGAGGGTTGTTTGTGTGTGTGTGTGTGTGTGTGTGTGTGTCTGTCTGTCTGTCTGTCAGTCTGTCTCTCTGTCCCAGAGAATACTAAAGACTTCCTAATGATTAGAGCACCATAATTTGCTTATTTAGCTATGCCAGGCCCAGGGCCTATCACATCCCAAGCAAGTGCTCTAACACTATCTCCCCTACTCCCAGCCCATAAAGATGAATTTTAGAAAAATTAACTGGTACCAGGAACACAGGCGCTATATCTCTATTCCCTATATTATAAGAGTATTTATTAATATGAAGTTAGCCATAGGGGCTGAACCTGGCTCAACAATTAGGAGCACTGGCTGCTCTTGCAAAGAACCCAGGTTCAATTCCCAGCACCCGCATGATTGGTTAATAAACTGTCTGTAACTTCAGTTCCAAGGGACCTTACCCCCTTGTCTGACTTCCACAGGTACCAGGCATGCCCATAATATACAGACAGACATGCGAACAAACCACCCATTTACATTAATAAAAATTAAGAAAAAAAAGAAAGTTCTTAAAACTAGGTAAAAAGTCAGTGGCTCAGAGACGCTCTGAAGTTAGACTCAGTGTGTCTTGGGAAAAGCCATTTCTGGAAGTCTCAAGTCAGTCCCTTAAAAATTGTATCAACCAGATCCTCACCTTGTGGTACTATCAGGGCAGTAACTCGAGTGATGGTCTTTGGACAGAGCCAGGCTGTCAGCACTTACTTTATGTTAGCCATTCTTAGCACACTGTCTCTCACTACCAGCTAGGGGCAGTCAGCTGATTCAGAACAGGGAGTGAAGCAATGATTACCTTCAAGGTCCAGGCTGGAGCGGGACTTCTCTGCTTAAATTTGTTAGCCACCCAGCACCTAGCTCAGAATACATATCCCCTGCACACACAGCAGATTGATCATCCCTCACTACGTGGATGTGGCCTCTCCCCAGGTCTGTGGACATGGTAATAAATCATGTGCTTTGTCCTGGGGCTAGCATTTCACAATCTGCATCGCTAAGGTGATCAGAAAGCCCCAGGGATGATAAAGCTTGTTCTGGCTGTCAAAGTGGTTAGACCAGCATCCTGACTCCACTAAGGTTCCAGCAGCTGAAAGGAAGCAGGTTTGACATTAGTGGAAGGAGAGAAATCTTAGGGAAGTACAGAAGTCGGTCATGGTAGGGGAGATGACATAAGACTAGGTCATTTGGGAATGATGGCTCGGGAGACAGGCTTGGAGGTCCCTCCCATTATGAGTTTTAGGCACCGCCTCTGGTCTCCCTTGGCAACGCATTTTTTTTCTTTCTTTCTTTTAAAGAAAAGGAAGCGTCACAATTGACCTTTAACATTTCAGGTGCCATATGCAAGGGAGGAAACTAGAGACTGGTGGTCTTCGTTGAAGCCCAGAAAAAGAAAGCATTTCCTCCCGGTAAAGCATGGTCTTTAAGAGTTAATCTAACTGGGCTTGTCAATCACCTAGGAGACTACCTCTTAGCAAGGCTGATATGCCTGAAGACTGTTAAGGTAATGGCAGGAATAATGAGATAAGTACATATAAACCCCAGAAGCAGCTGCTTACACGTCTCCACTGCTGAGTCTGCCTGCTTTTCTGAACTCTCTTTCAAAAAGCTAATTTTCCTCTTCCCCCTTTCCACCTCTTCCTCATTCAGATCCTAAGCATACTTGCCCTGACATTCGGGACTCCTTCCACACAGCTGCTAGCAAATTTCCCTTTGCTGAGCCTCTTTTGACCCTATCTCAAAGGACATGAACTTCTTCCTCTTTATCTACCCGCTTCCACCAGTCACAGAGGTTTACATCTTGCCTGCCTCGTTTTCTATCAAACTCCAAAAACAAGGTCTTCGAGCTTTGACTTTTTTTTTAAATCAACGAGACTACGAATCCTCAAAAGGATGCGGAGATTCCCTGGTACCAGGAGAGCGAGTGGTAGCCCTACTCCAGGGCAGTGTAAGCAGAGGGTTGGGGGAGGGGGCGCGGGACTAAATCCACCCAGGCACTAGGAGAAAGGCGCCGCGGCTGCTGCAAGTGCGGAGGATCCGGAGGAAGAGAAACAGGATGGAGGTTCCACTGCGTCCTCACTCTAGCCCCAGGCTTAAGGAGGCTGGCAGGTGGCCAGCCAGTGGGGAGACCCCGCTTGGGGACGTCTCAGGCCTTTCCCTGCACCTTAAGAGAGAGCGGGAAAATGGAATGGGAAGGGAGGTTTGTATCTCGGACGCATCTGCATTCACCCTTGCGATCCTGGGGTGAAGGGACCGGCCTCGGAAATGGGGGCAGGTGGTCAGGTCGTGGGAGTGGGAGGCTGCCACCCCTCTCCTAAGAGCGTAGCCACCATCGCCTTCCCTTACACCTCGCTCACCAGACCTACCTCAGTAGCCGGGGTCCTGCTGCCCGATCGCCACCCTCGGGTCCCAGGTCCCCGCACCTGCGCACTCTCGCGCTCGGCGATAGGCTTGGTTTGACTCCTTAAAGGCGCAACGCACTCGCTCGCGCCCTCCGACAGAAAAGCCAGCCCAGCCGGCTTGAGGCGTCGTCGTCTCAGCTGCCTGGATTTGTTTGGTGGACGCTCCGCATCCCTAGCTCGAAACAGCAAACCCGGAAGTACAGTCAGTATCCGTCCCCAGCGGCGCGGCTGTAACAACCATGAACCTAAGGAACTAGCACCCACCCACTGGATCAATCCCACAAACGAGTGCTTGCGGGCGGGCATTAGGGAGCAGGCATTGCCACGCTGCCAGGCGAAGCCACAGTTCATGGGGCACTGTTTCGTTTATTGAGCATCTAATGTGTGCCTGGCACTACTCCAAAAAGATTCAAGCAGCGTCTTGGCCCTGACAGCTTAAGGGCGCTTGGAAAATTCAAAGCAAATCCAAAACAAAATCTAGTTGGAGACAGGGTTCAGAAACGTCTGGAGGGCTAGGGCTTGGTGCTTTGCGTATAGGGTTCTTTGCTCATCTCTGTGCAGCCAGTGAGTGCACAGTACATATTTGTTAAAAGAATGACTAAGTGTTTTGACAGGGGAAGCTTGCAAAACCGTGTGAGCCTAAAGGGTTTTAAGGAGGGCTTCCTGAAATGACGTCTTAACTGAGACTTGAGAACAGGAAGACCAGCCAGGCCACACTGTCCTTTGTCTGGTCTTACAAAGGAAGAAACGACCTTTGAATATACTTTTCAGTAAGTTTTCTTAGCTCTCACCCCCTATCCCATCCCCATCCCCACAATCTAGATCAGTAGCCAAGAATTGCTTTTAGGAGGGTGTGAGACATTAGTGCCAGACACATAGTAGGTGCTCAGTAAATGAAACAGTGCCCATGAACTGTGGCTTCGCCTCGTAAAGAGGCATTGTCTCTGCTTCCGTGTGCCCGCCCCTGAGCACGGTTTGTGGGGGGAAAATTCAACTTGGCCTCTGAGAACCCAGTGGGTGCTCATGCCTTGGGTTTATGCTTGTTGGAGAAGGACTTTGGACCTCTCACATCCTTTATAAAGGCATCCACCGGTGCAGCAGGCTCTGGAGCCAGTACATCTGGACTAAGCTGAGGGTCTTAGCTTCTAAGAATGAAGAAGCCGCCCCAAAGATTCCCCTGGTGCAAACACCTATCTGCAAAGTTTTTCTAGATCAAGCTTCTGGAATTTATCCCCAAATCTGGGACAAGGTTCGTGGCGCAGGCCCAGTGAGCTTATCCCGGTGCCTTGTTGGCTAGCTCTTCCCTCGGGCCCTAATGGCTACATCTGATTCACCGCATGAAGCTCTTTCCACCGCCTGCATACCAAGTCACCCATAGAAAGCTCTGTGTATTTCTGTTCACTGAACACATTTGTGCCTTTCCAACCCACCTGTTCACCAACAGCCTCAGGACAGAGAGGCAAGGAACCAAATGAGCTACCCCCACTTCCCACAGGCCACTTACTGTGGCCCTGCAAACTGGGACTCTGCCAAGTAGTTACAAAGCAGATGCTCAGGGGTGATTTCAGAATTTAACTAAGGAATGATATCAATGATCAATGAACATCAAACAATACTCAGCTGGGAAGCCATTTATAACCTTCACTGTGGGTGCTTGAAGGCAGTTCATTTTTAAGGGTCTTAAATTTCCCTCTTAAGTACTTTAAAATTAGGTTGGGATATAGGTCAGTGATAGAGGGATTGTCCTCAGTGATATAAACTGAGGACTGATAGATTTGGTGGCACAGCCTTTAATCTTCGCTCTAGAGAGACAGTGGTAGGTGGATCTCTGAGTTCCAAGCTAACCGGGACTATATAGAGAGACTCAGAAAAAGAAGAAGAAAAAAACCCAACCCAAACAATTGAAAACGTGAGGCCTTGGGTTTGACCCCTTGCATGTAAAAAACAACAACAACAACAGCAAACTTTAAAGTGGATAGTTCTTTTTTTATCCCCTCTTCTTTAATTCATACCCTATGGGCTCAGGCCTCCCAAGAGCTGAAGTCTTTTTTTCCTCACAGTTTTATTATGTGGACATAATCAATCCCAGAGCCAAGTCACATGCTTTGTGACTCTTTATATGGTGAGTGACAAGAGAGAAGCCTGAACTAGCCCCAGTCTTGCAGTAAAGCTACAGAAGTAAGTACAAGTGAAGGAACCCCCTCCCCACCCCAGTTCTCTGGCCTCTGACACTTTTGAACACTACCATCGTGTCAGGAGCTGGCGGGCGGGGAGCAGTTCTCAGAGCTTCCTTCTTTCCTGAGAAACAGAATCTCCTTATCGACAGTCAGGTCTCACCCGAGTTTTGAAAGCTCTCCTCTGGCAGTAGCTTCTGCAGAATGTGGGCTCAGTTTCCATCACAAGTCTGTAGAAATGTCCTAGACTTAGCAGCACATCAGTCAGCAAGGAGCGGTACCTACAGCGGCTATAGTTTAACGCTTTTTTGTTCTAAAGGATCTGGACATCCAATCGTGTAGTCTCATGACTGCTCCACACACCACATCAGAAAGATTACCTGATAGAATCCAGAGCTAATTCATAGCAGAGCTAGGAATCAAACCATCCATTTCTTATCCATCAAACGTTATCAGTACTACCATGGGATGTGTGTGGAAGTCATAGGAGTTTAAAGAGTCAGTTCTTTCCTTCTATCATATGAGTCCTGAGATTAGAATTTAGATTATCAGGTTTGGCAGCAATCACCATGAGTGTTGAGCCATCTTGTGGGCCCAACACTCTCCGGTTGTCCTAAAAGACTTAGAGTTTGTGAAGATTAATATTGTTTCAACTTGACAGGATCTATAGTCACATAGGAAACAACCCTTGGGGCATGACTTTGAAGAAGTCTCTAAATAGGATGATGAAGTGAATCTGGGTGGCACCGTTCAGTGATCTGGGGTTCCAGACAGATGATAAAGGAGGGGGATCAGCTGCTCATACCTCTGCCTCGTGCTTTCTCCTGTATGGTGGACTGTATCCCCTTGAACTATAAGCCCAGAGAAAACCTACCTCCCTTGAGTTACTCCTGTTGTGCTAGGAAATGCTCGTGAACCCCAAAAGACCACCAATGAGCTGATTCCGATGATGTAATCAGATTAGAATGTCTTTATTACAAACTCTAGCTTGGGCCTCCCCACCCCTGCCAACCCTGACATGGCAGGACTGGGAAGGTGGAGGAGCTCTGAGCCTAGTTTTAGGCAAGCATTTATAGAGGCAAGAAGGGGTATCTAACCTGGCACACATCTGATTGGGGGGGTCATTATTGGCTGGTATCAAGAGCCAAACCATACACTTCTGCCTTTCTCCTGATTGGTTATTGTTAGGAAGTGAAGTGTCAGGGGCAGGCTTGTAACCTAGAGGTATAGATAGATGTGTTTGGGGTAACCTGGAAACTGATGTTAGACATAGGTCTTCTTGAGGGGTAACCAGGAAACTGGTGCTAGGTACCAGCCTGTTGGTTAAATTAGGTTTAGCCTTAGGTCAGGTCCTCTAATTTGGCGTCTGAACCCAAAAGATCTGGTCCGACACTCCTGATCTTGTATTTGATCCCAACAAACAAGAAAACCAAGTAACTAACACAGAGTCTGCTTATATTTAAGAAAATAATGGAGACTGCTGTATCATGGAATCCCATGACGGCAATGTTCTGCAAGGAAGTGTTGGAAGAGAAAAATGTAAAAGGTTCCATGTGTGCCCAGACGCCAGTCTCATAAAGCACCTGATGGTCCAGTCCCAGGACACCTGCATGGCACTTGTGAGCCAGTGACCAAACCGTCTGCTCAGTCTGCAGTTCCCACCATAGCACCTCACAGTCCTTCTGTCTCTTCATTCTCCATGTGCACAGAGAACGGTAGAAAGTGCATTTCTTTAGGTGACTCTCAGCTCTCTCAGGCTGTGGCTCATCTCTCTTCCATGTTCATGTCTCCAGGGACGGGTCGCACAGGGCAGGCAGACATTAGCTGTTCCTGCCTGTCTCATCCCATGCTCAGAGGGCTTCATGTTGAGTTAGCTCACCGAGACCATCACAAGTCTATCGGGGGATTTTACTATATTACTAGCCCCATTTTACAGATGAGGAACACAATTCGAGGTTCTGAGAGACTGAATAACTTGCTAAAGTCACACAGCTAGCCAGTAACATTGTCATGTCTTAACTAAACTTGTGCATGTCTTAACACAAAATTTGTGTGGAAGCCAATAAGCTACTGAAATGTGACAGAATTAAATATGAAGACTGTGGGATGTGGAAAATTCTAACTCTAAATATTCAGAAATCTATAACACATTAGCATTTAAGCCAACAACAAAAAACAAAACATCAAAGCAAAACCCCAAAACCTTCTGAAATGACTGAAAATATTGCACAGAAGTCCTAATAGGAAAGATTCATTCTGACTGCTTCCTTCAAGGAGAGTATTCCTTTAAGTCTAAGCTTCAAGGTTTATAGAAGTACATAGCAAGATGATGTCTCAAACAGGAAGAAGAAAAAAACCCAAACCGGACAAGTCACTGTGTCAATCTGTAGTGCATGATCGCAGAAAGGCTGCTTCAAAAGTCCCGGGGTTGGGGGGGAGCAGCCCCAGCTAGTGTTCCTTCAATATTGGTAGTCTTCTGCCGTTCCCTGCTGTGTAAACCAGGCAAGCTGCCCACGGGCTTCTGGGAATACTGTCTCCACTTCCCGTCTAGTCACAGGAGCGATGGGATTATAGACAAATGCTACTGTGTCACATTTTCGGTGTGTGAGTTCTAGGGATCCAAACTCTGGTCCTTACACTTGCACAGCGGGCAGGTTACCCCCTGAGCCATATTCTCAGCATCCCCTAAACTTACCCTTTTTACCAAAGCAAGTTTGCTTGTAGAAAATGCCAGTGGAGCCCAGCACTCAGTCAGGGAGAACTGTGAGTGAGAGGAGCCAGAGCTGGATTTTGAGGAAGCGCTAGGAGAGTCCTCCCTGAAACATAAACTCTCCAGGTACCTGAGTGGACGTTGGAAAATGATGGGAAATTTCCACAGTATCAGCCTGGAGAACAGGACCAACCCCCCAAACTGCTGGGATTTTAATACTAACAACTGAGATTTGAATGAAAGCTTGAGCAAATGAGGATTTGAGCGTATGTGTACAGGGCCAGCTTCCTGACTTCTGTCTCTGCACCATGAAAAAGAGCTCCTGATTGAACTGGTCCTCCAGGGTGAGCTCAGCTCAGAATAAAATGAAATGTACCCAATAAGGCAACCTAGATCAAGTAAGCAGATCAAGAGAAAAGGCCACCCACAGGGCCAAAAAGAAACATCCTGTGGTCCTCAATAGCCTATACTACCATCCTTTCAAGTAGGGCAGAGAGACAAGCAGATCTAGAATCCCTGAGGTATGACTCCGATTTCTAACAAAGGGCTGCGCCTGTTTACTAGATGCCGCCAAGAATCCGGTGCTCAGGAAAGCACTAAAATTAGACTCAGGATAATTTTGTGGTCATAATTTCAACAGCACTTTTCAAGGGACATAAGGAGATTGTTCTAAAAATGGTAGGAATGAGCAGAGTCAAGAAAAGCCAAAACATCCCTAACTTTAAAAAAGAAAGGGGGAAAAAGCCCTAAGGACTTAATGTTGGAATTCTGTAAACCCCACCCCTCAGTTACCTGGCAATAGCAAGGTATGCTCCGCCCACTATAAAGGGGGCTGCTTGCCCCCTCCTTTCTCTCTTACTCTCTTGGTCTCTTGCTCTCCACCCTTCCCCCCTCCCCATTTCCTCCCCCCCCTCTCCATATGCTCATGCTAGCCTCTACTTCTCTACTTCTCTCCTCTCTCTGCCTCTACCACCCTCTTACCCCTCACCCCCTGCCATGACCTGAATAAACTATTCTGTACTATACTGTCATGTGGCTGGTCCCTCAGGGGGAAGGGATTCCCAACATGTGTCCCACAGAGGCAAACCCCTTCCCCCCACACCTCAAACCTCCATGGGCCATATCCTCCCAACTCTCTCCATCTTTTAAGTAACACTTAGACCAGGAGCACAGTTGTTCTCACAATGGGCCATAGCACAGAGGGGAAGGCAGTGGTGGTGCATACCTTTCGTCCTAGCACTCCAATGGCTGAGGCAGGTGGCTCTCTTGAGTTTGAGGCCAGCCTGGTCTATAGAGCAAGCAGGACCGCTGAGTCTACAGAGTGAGTTGCAGGACAGAGGAACCTTGTCTCAAAGTGGGGGTGGGGGGAATACGTGCCTACTGCCCTCTCGAGTGGACTGAGGTTAGGGGAGACAGGGAATCCCAGAAACAGCATGGGGTGAAGGGTCAAGAACAATCAGCATGGGCTGACCAAACAAACAAGTAAAACTATTACTGCAGCTGGCTGCACAGCTGGCTTCATGGGGAGTGGAGACAGCTCAGGTGTTTGAGCCACTTGATCCCAAGGTAGCAGGGAACAGGCTAAACTCAGAGAATGGAGACAGGTGTTGAAACACAGCTGAGTGAGGTGTTGTCAAAGGGAGCAGCTCTCAGAGAACAGAGCGCCCTGTTTCCTGCTCTTCCAGCCAGTTCCTGAGCAGATCTGTCTCATTAACAGGCAGGCAAGCGGTTATCCTTCGGCAGTGGGGAACATTTCCTCCTTGCCTAGTTTGGGCCTAGCATTTTGGTTTATATGCATTAACCCCTTTGCTTTCATCTTCAGCCAGTGAGTCTGCCATTTAACCACAAGCTTACCAAACCTCAGGGTTGGGTAATTTGTTCAAAGTCACTGCAGGGAGGATAAGGGGCTGTCAACCAACCTGGCACTCCGGAGGACCTCCTAGGCTTTGTGAGACACATGCTGCAGGCTGCAATAAAGGCTCTATTGAATTCACAGCCAGTGGGAGACGTTGAAGAAGCTGGGGGGGGGGGGTGTATGTATTTTAGTGACAATGCCTTCTCACCATTGGGGCTACATTAGAACACAGCTTGGTTGGATATGAGTGGGTCTCCATGGAAACAGCTTCCACTGACTTTCTGCAGAGAAATTGGGTCTCTGTCTCAGAATTAATGTTAAATATAGTTTCTGGACTTTCTCTGTGCCACCTCTACACAGGTGTGTCTCCTTAGGGTAATACCAAGGGATGGCACAAGCTTGGTCTCTGACATGTCATTCTGCTGTTCACTCAACAGATACTCAGACTATTGTCCAGTCTCTCCCAGCTTCAGCTTATACCCTACTATACAATAGGAACAGTATAGCATTTACTCCTTACATTTATCCTTGTTAAGAAATGCTTAGGTAAAATGTTATGACTACCTTTCTTTCTTACCCCTCTTATGCCTCCTATCCTGACCCTAATGCAAGAATGAGCAATTAATTATCTGCTTGTGACTTGTTTATTTAAACTAGCACCCTAGGAACTGATTCAATGTTATGCTTGGGCAAACTAGGAAAGTAACTTCAGCATTATAGTTAGAAGTCATAACAGTTTAGATCAAACAGTGGCCAATGAGACTCAAAGTGATTTAAGTTTAAGATTTAGGCTGGCAATTCAGATTTGTGACTGTCTTGTGACTATTGGGTACAGATCTTTCAGAGACCCAGAAAACTCAGTGAAACTGAAGACAAGCCCCATTAACTACTCAATTCCAAGTCCTTCATGAAAGAAGGTCTTTTATTCATTCCCTTATGCCTCTCTTAGTCTGGATTCAGCTGGTATAACAGAATACTGAAGGTCGGGTAATTCATAAAGAAACAAGAGCCAGGTATGGTGGCCGCTTGACTTTAAGTCCAGCACTCAAGAAGCAGAGGCAGATGGACCTCTGTGAGTTAGAGGCAAGTTCTGGTCTACAGAGCAAGTTGGGGGACAGGCAGGGCTGTTACACAGAGAAACCCTGTCTTGAAAACAAAGCAAAACAAAATAAAAGACAAAACAAACAAACAAACAAACAAACAACCCACTACCCCCAACAACAACAAAACTAGGTTTATCTTGTCTCCTGGCTCAGGAGGCTGGAAGGTCTGTGCCACGTAAGATCGGGAAGGTGCTGGGTATCGTTGCCACATGCTCCTTCAGTGCATTGCAGAAAACCTGCAGAAGGAGAGTGAGAAGAAAACAGAGCCCAGTGGATAAGCTTGGTTTGTAATAACCTGGAGGTGAGATAGGGTCTCCCTGTGTCACTTAGGCTGTTCACACTCAACCTCCTGCCTACACCTCTGGTGTCCTGGGATGACAGGGATGTGCCATCACACTTGGCTTAATGTGTCATTTTGCTAGAACAAGCCCATTCCTGCAGAAGAGGATTGCTCCCTCTTAGTCATCTAATCTTGTTTTAATGGTCTCAACACAGTTCTATCAAACATCTTCCACAATGCAACCTCCACCCTCATGAGGGCAAAATGTTGAGTAAACGTCTGGAAGCCCACGGTGTGCAACCATTCCAAGTCCCACAGCAAGAAGTACTGTGGCAAAGTCTCCAGCCCTGACGTCTTGACACACAACACTACGGATAGGAATGCGGCTGACCTGCATCTAAGTTTGGCCAGGAGAGTGCTTCGGAGGCTCTCGGTCTTGGTGTCATTCCCGCCGAGAACCACTTGTGAGTCATTGTTTAGTGAGGTTTGACAGCTGCTCAAACCTGCTTTCCTACTCTGCCTTTGCAGTTGGTGTGCTTTCTGATGGATTGATATATGGAGGCCTAATGTAGGATGACTCAGGAGAGGATATGCTTCCAAAACACACCATGTAATCCTCTGGGGATCCCTATTCTGCAGCCCGGGCTTCCAGAGAGCTCGCTGTTTTTGTATATTTGAAAGTCATCGGAATCAAAATGAAGCTACTCACCCCAACACAAATAGGAGCTTCTGAAGGAAAGGCCACTGGCTCTGTCATTCGACAGAGCCACCACCACATACAAAGGCCATCACAGTGACTCACAAAACTATTTCTAGACAAGCACTTATAATCCCAGAACAGGAAAGATAGAGGCAGGAGAATGGCAAGTTTGAAGCCAGCCTGGTCTGAGACCAGAAAGAAAGGGGGGCAGGAGGAGGAAGGGGGTGCCAGACACACCCAAAGAGCTTTAACTACAAAACTAAACTGTGTGTTTCCAGAGAGTCAAGGCCATGACTGCGGGAGGAAACATGTAATGGTTCTGTTAAGAACAAAGACATTCTAAGGGAGATACTGTCAGACCAGTCTCATGTCAACCAAGAAGTGATTTCATGCAGTTCCTACAAAACACTGGACCACTTTTCAGATCAGACAGATCAGACAGTGATGGATCCGTGATGGGCGGGGTCAGACCGTAACCAGCTCTGCTTCTTGATGCATATCTTTTGTCTTCCAGGTGGTCACTGTTCTCGTCCCTCTTCCCAGTGTGACCAACTGAAGACATTTCCTTTCTCTGCTCTTCTTTAACTTGTCTCTTTAAGGCCCACTTGGGGACAGGTGTCATTCAGGAATGGCAGGGCACGGTGCTAAGCAGGGCATTGCTAAACTGGCTGGCAAACCTGGAGTAATATTATAGATTAGGTAACAATACGGTATCATGGTTAAACATGGTTTTGGCAATGCTCATCTGAATATAAAGAATATAAAGAGAACCCTGATGTTTAAGGGTAAAATGTCACACCGTCAGAAGCCTACGCCTTAGCGAAGAACTCACTGAGCGAAAAGAAAAGGTTAGGTAAAGTATATGATTTCTTCTCACTGTTTTTGAGATTTGTATGTACACTTGGGATTATTTCAAAGTAAGAAGATAATCGTAAGTAAATAAATGTAATTTAAGAAACCACATAGCCCTAAAAACAAAGAACTGCATAGTTTAGATGACCTCTGCTTCTTGATCTAGCGGCTCATGTGGTCAGGCTGGGAAGGTCCGCTGGACGCCAAGAAGCTGCTTTAGAATCGCCAGAGGCCCTGCCCTGCTTCTTTGTATGAAAAGCTGTGAGAAGAGTAGTGGACGGCGCTGCCAGAGGGAGGAATTGGGAAAGGGCTGCAATGGTACCGTTTGACCGAGTGCGTTCTTTTGTCGTGTGATGGAAATCTGTGTTTAAGCAGTGAGCTGCAGGCGCCAAGGCACAACCAGCTCACCAGCCGAGAAAAACGTGCTCCCGCCTGCCAGAAGAGGGCGCTGCTTCCTCTGGTGTCCACCCTGAAGAGGCAACGAGGAGTTTTGACTTCGGAGTGAGATGCAAGCAGCAGTACTAATGCGAAATGAAGAAGACAGTCACGCCAAAGCAAGGTCCCATTTGTGACCTTCTTTAAGACATCGACACTGTTCACTGTGGGTTTTTTAAATAGATTTTGGTTTTTTTTTTTTTTTTTTTTTTTTTTTTTTTACAAAATATGTAATGAAATTGCCTTGATTATTAATTTGTTTGGCACTACCTTGAAATTTGTGCCCTAAACCTTGGCCTCTCCCTAGCCCAGCCTGGCAGATCTAATAATCTATGCATTGCAACATCACCAGCTCTGAGTCACTGACTGGTCAGGCAAAGTCTGAAGTTATACAGGTCTTTTTGTACCTATAAGCAAAGAATTAGCCCAGAGGATTCGGTTTGAGAAAACAAATGCATGCCTTTGAGGTCACACCATAACCAACGGCTGAGCTCAATGCAATATCTTACCTCTGACTTTCTATTTCTGGATCTGTAAAATGGGAATCTCTCTCTGTCTCTGTCTCTCTCTGTCTCTGTCTCTGTCTCTCTCTGTCTCTGTCTCTGTCTCTCTCTGTCTCTCTCTGTCTCTCTCTGTCTCTGTCTCTCTCTCTCTCTCTCTCTCTCTCTGTGTTGCATATGGAATGAGTGTGGTGTGTATAGCATGTGTGTGTAGATAGGGAGGCCCAAAGGAGGGTGTCCAGTGTCTGCCTTGACCACCCTTCACCTTCCTTACTACTTTGAGGCAGGGGCTCTCACTGAGCCTGGAGTGCTCACAGTTTTTGGCTAGACTGGCAGCCAACAAGTCCCTGTCTCCATCTGTCACAACTGTGGGGTTAAAGGTGTGTATGAGACCACGCCCAAGTTATTACATGGGTGCTGGGCTCCCAAGTCAAACCCATGGCTGCATACCAAGTTCTCGTAACCAGTGGGCCGGTTCTCCAGTTTACAGGCAGCAATGTTTTGTTTACATAGATGAATGACCAGTCACTATGCTAAGTAAGTTAGCTATTTAGTTAGAAACTCACTTTCACAGCTCTACTATATGGGAGCAATTATCGTCGATTTTAAAAGTGAGGGACGGACACAGAGAGGTTTAGTTATTTGTGTGTGGTTGACCAGCCAGTAACGAAGCACGCTTGCTCTAACCTCCAAATCAACATTCTCAACCAGACTGATTTCTTCCACTCCTGGGATTACCCAAGGTAATCAATTCATGTAGGGAAGGGGCTCCTTCTGACTGGAGGTCAAGCCCGTCATCTGTAGACTGTGTTTATTTGTAGTCAATGAACGGCAAATATTTCATCACAGGAACATATATTGGAGCAAGGTGTTCCATGGGGGTGGGGAGAGACAATAAAAAAACCACTGCTGTTCCACAGTTCCCTTTAGGGTATGCCTGTGATGACCCAAACCTTCCATTAAGGGTTCCACCATATAGCAACTCATGCTGGAGAACTGAGCCTCTGTCTAACACAGGGGGTGGGTGGATGGGTGGGAGGTGACATTGTTGAAATGCAAATGTCAGCAATACCTCAAAGGTCAACCAGTATTGCTATTGTTTGGTTTTGTCTGTGTAGCTAGGGAAGGGAATTCCCTTGTCAGTGAAACTGAGTTCCCTAGTGCAGGACCCATATACTGTCATGGAGAACCTGGGCTTTGGGTAGTCAACTGAGCACATTATACATTCAATAGTAGTTTATTGAACACCTATTCCATGCACACATGCACACATGATATATCTGGCCCTACAAAGAGCTGTTTGGAAGGCAGACATTAGATGAGGAAGCACGAAACTCATACAAGGTAATACATTTTGGTACCTAGAACAAAGTACAGGACCTGAACACCATGGAAGAGGAGGGCTGGAGAGATGTCTCAGTGGTTAGAGCACTGACTGCTCTTCCAGAGGTCCTGAGTTCAATTCCCAGCAATCACATGGTGGCTCACAACCATCGGTAATGGGATCTGATGCCCTCTTTTGCTGTGTCTAAAAACAGCTATAGTGAACACATATAAATACATACATCTTTAAAAAAAAAAAAAAAAGAAAGAGAAGAAGAAAACAGGCGTACTCAGAGTGTGTGATTACACCTGGGGCTGGAAGCAGGGTAAGGAGGAGCTCCGAGTCGGGCCAAGGCTTGGGAGTGAGGGGAGTTGGTGGGGGAGGAGGCATGCCCTGGAGCATGTGGGGGAGG
The DNA here is from genome assembly GCF_963924665.1 of Micromys minutus. Taxonomy (NCBI): domain Eukaryota; kingdom Metazoa; phylum Chordata; class Mammalia; order Rodentia; family Muridae; genus Micromys; species Micromys minutus. The sequence goes on along the minus strand of NC_137981.1, from coordinate 377,032 downwards.
GTAGAGGCCCTACCAAGGAACTTCAGTGCTCCGTCACAGCGTCTAAATGGATGGAGAGGTTGTTCACTTGGTTGGATGCTTGCCCCGCACATGGGAGGTCCTAGGTTTTGACCTCCGAAAGTGCAAGAATGGGGAGTAGTGGCTCTCAGGAGGTAAAGGCAGGAGAATCAGAAGCTCAGTGTTATGTTTGGCTCCATAAGAAGTTTGGGGTCAGCCTGAGCTAGAGGCTCTGTTTCAGAAATAGAGAAGGGAAGAAAGAAGTTTCAAAGAATTTTGAAGGCATGGCGTGTGGGCTTTCACTTGCTGTGGTGATTCTCCTCAAGTGGAAGTACACCCCTGTGTGGACACTGCCCTGTGGGGCTGAAACTGGTACAAAAGGGTCTGCCAAAATACAGCTCCCACTGGGAGAGAATAGGGGAATAAGAGCCAAATATGAATGACGGTGGCCTAGAAGCATAGAGGTAGGCTTCCCCAGATACCATGTTCCGTCAAGAGAACAGTTTGGGGTTCTGTTTGTTTATGTGTAGGGTGTTTTGTCTGCATGGGTGTCTGAGCACGTGTGCATGTCTGGTGTCTGTGGAGGCCAGAGAAGGTGTGAGAACCCCTTGAGCTGGAGTTTCAGACCATGATCACTGGACATATGGGTGCTGAGAGTTGAACTAGCATCCTCTGGATGACCATTTAGTGCACGTAACCTCTGCGCCGTCTCTCTAGCCCCCGTTTCAGGATGTTTTTATAAGAACAAAACAAGAAAACATTGGTGGGAATAGTAAGTAGGTGGTTTCAACAAAGCAGAAACTCCATGTTATTGGCGTCAGTTGCTATCTGATGAGATCCTTGGATTCTGGGTTCTGCTGGTGTATTCCAACAGGGGTTTGCCTGATTGTCTCAGGATGTTAGGTCCAGCACAGGTGTTGGCAATGGATGCTTTAAATGTGCTGAAGATGCACGTGACTCTGCAGTCATGGTGGCCATTAGTCATTCAGCTTTGCAGAATTTGTAACATAGGCGAGGCTACCTCACCCCACCCCTGGTGCTTCAGTTTACACAGGTGAGTCCTGCTAGAATTACACAACGTTAAATTGTGCTCCATCCTCGCCACAACCCGAAGCTGCTGGTGAGACGTGATGACACAGTAGTGTGTGCACACTGTAGGATTGCTGTCTGGCCGCTCACTCATTACAACGTCAGCCACTGGGAACACCTGTTTGGGTCACACGACCCATCCCTGCCCATCCTGAGGACTATCTTGCAAACTATCTCTGCTGCCTCCGAGGGCCTCAGCCTGTGACACTTTTGCTGCTGGGATCTCCACCTTGCCTTCCTCAGATTCCAAGGTATCCTTTGCTTAACTGAATTCAAACTAAGCCTGACCTTGTGCACCCACAGACATGGCTAAAGAGACACAGCATCTATGTGGCCAGTGGCAATTGTTCATCAAATTCTTATCATCCAGCAGGTGGCTCCACCAGTCCAGTTCCCTCTGGGTGGACACTTCCAAGCTCATCAACTATCAGGAAAAGGCCCATGGCTACCACAGGAGACATGCCCAGAGATCAGAACTAACCCCACCCCAATCCCTGCCCACTGAGATCATGAGTGGCTTTGAAGGAGGTTGGTGTGTACATTCAGCATGCCGTTTTCCTTAGAAGGGCAACGGAACCAGAGGACTCCATAAAGGCTAACTCATTGTCTTCATTTCCTTGGGATTGAAACGCGTGATGGTGAGTTCCTCAGAGAAGTGAAAGTGGCCTGAAGGGATCCAGTAATTCCTGTTAGCAGCCAGCTTTATAAGACAGCGAGCAAGGTCCTGTCTTCATCCGGCCTGAAGTCCCAGGAGTGCAAAGATGTCCCTGCACCCAGCGTCCTCACGCCTGGCTTCCCTGTTGCTCTTCATCCTTGCCCTCCATGGTGCCCTGGCCCTGAGGCTCTGCTCCTTCAATGTGAGGTCCTTTGGAGAGAGCAAGAAGAAAAACCATGATGCTATGGATATCATTGTGAAGGTGAGTCATGTTCCTGCCCTGGAAACCCCTTGCACCTTCTCCCAGCTGCAGACTCAAGGGATCTGAAGTTGCCTTTGGCGTGGTAGGGAGGTAAGGGCTGACTCCTAGCTTACTACGGTGGCTTAGCCACCTTCTCCATAACCACCTCAGCTTGGGTGTTTTCTGTTCCGTCTTCAGACTGGGTGGGTCTGTATTTCCCTCGGGGGTGTTGCAAGTTTACTTGAGCAGATAAATGTGATGTTCTTGCCAGAGTCTGGCTGGCAGTCAGTTCCAGGTACAGGCTGCTGTTCTGCTAGCTTTAACTGAACATACTGAATGTCTGTGTTAGTCACGTAAATACATGGTGTCATTTGTCAACCTTGTGAACAAGGGCTACTGAGGAGGATGAAGTCAGAAGGGTGATGAGGTGGTAGGGAGGGAGCTACTGCAGCCCGCCTGACTCAGCTTCATAATCTTGGTGAATCATGAGAGCCAGCCCCCCTTCTGTCTCCCTCCCTCTCTCCCATCGATCTCCCACCTCTCAGTTCTGCTCTTTCTCTGCTTGTGAATATTACTGTCCTTGGACAATACGACCTATATCTGGGAAAGCTGCTTTTGTATTTTTGGCATCAGCTGACTCTCTGTTCCACAGGTTTTGATGCTGGGACTCCATGGGTTAGTTATTACTTAAAAACAAAAAGAGTGGGATTAGGATTTACTTCAATTGGTAGGATTTAGTTGGTAGGATGCTTGCTTGACATTTGTGAAGTCCACAGTTCCAGCATCAGCACTGCATAAACCACGTGTGGCATCCCACACTGCAGCACTAGAGAGCTAAGAAGGTCTGAAGTTCAAAGTCGTCGTCAGCTATGTAGAACATTAAAGATCAATCTGGTCTACATGAGATCCTATCTCAATACAATATAGCACATACCACCATCTCCACCACCACCACCACCACCATCTCCACCACCTCCACCACCATCATCACCACCACCACTTCCACCACCACCTCCACCAATAACAGCAGCAGCACCAGAGGTCCCACTGTATGGTGAAAATGCCAGAAGACCCCATCTATCAGCTGAGGGAGCTCAAGGTCCCCTCTCTTCCTGATACTTCACCTAAAGTGGGTTATACCACCCGAGAGGCTGGCAAGGCTAATCAGTGAGGCCCACCTGAGCTGAGCCGAGGCCCAAGTCGGGCTACTGTAGGGCACAGGATACAGGCAGAAGACCTGCTGTGCTCCTGCCAAGATGCTTCTTGGCCCTAGATGACTCTCCCCTTTGGATAAGCTAACCACCTCTAGGTATGTTTTTACCAGGACAGCTGTGCTGAGCCAGTGGTAACTCTGACACCATGGCTTAATGGAGAAATCTGACATGCAAGGAAAGTATTTCACAAGTTCTTCACATGTGGCCCAGGAGAGCCTGGGGACCTAAGTGCCTATCTACATTCCTGATTTATTCAACCCTGGAAATGTTGCCACACTCTTGAGGGCTGTGCTTTTGTTCTTTGGTGATTCCATTCCTCACACAGCATCTCCCCAGCTACAAGTTTAAAGCCTTGTCAATGCCTCATCCTGTTCTCACAAAGTCAATCACCCCAGAACTCTCAGAGCCATCTAACAGAATAGTCGCAGTTGACCCCAAACACCTAGTGCTCAATCAGAATAGTTAGCGCTTGGATCAAGGAAAAAGACATATTTGCCACCAAAAGAATGCAAACAACCCAAGTAGGGAAGCATGCAATTTAGTGATGAAAATGTACCATGAAAAGGTATTAGGTAACACTAGAAATAATGATTTAGGCAGGGCAGTGATGGTACACGCCTTGACTCCCAGCTTCTCAGTACTTGGAAGGCAAGCAAGTCAATTTCTATGAGTTCGAGGCCATCCTGGTCTACAGAGCAAGCTCCAAGACATCCAGGGCTATGTAGAGAAACCCAGTCTTGAAGAAGAAAAAACCCACTCCCCCCCAAAAATCCCAAAACAAAAAGTAAAACAAGAAGTTGTAGCTTAGAAGAATATTATTAGTCTTCCTTATGATTGCCTATGTTGGTCAAACCCCCTCTGTATCCAAGGGTGACCTGAACTTCTGATCCCCTCGCCTTTACCTCCTGAGAGCTCTGATTAAAGATGTGTGCTATTGCCTGTTTATACTGGAGACTGGTGTACAGCAGGCAAGAATCCTACCAACTGAGTGGAGTCCCATCTGCTGGGGTAGCCCTCTTCACAGCCCCCGGAACCTCTATAGAGCTGCTTCCTCCAAGCACTAGTAAGCTGAACATCAAGAGAAGGTGAGTAGCGAGCCCTCTCTGCTACAGACCGCTTCCTGGCCACTACACTCAGCAGCCAAGGAGATCAGCATGCCAGAGGCCAAGGTCCCTCTCATGGAGCAAGTGTAAGCCATGGGCTCAAATCCTCTTTCCTGAGATAACAAGCCAGATTTCCTGTCGACATCCCTGGTCCTTGCTTACCAAGCGCTTCTGAACCCTGTATCTCCAGCTGATGCTAGTTTCTAGTTTCCTTGCTATATCTCTAGGATGTTTTCCTCAGACAAGAATCTGCAAAATCCTGTTGTCTGAATTCTCAAAAGGACACAGTTCCAGGAAAAAAGCTATGTTTTTTTGTTTTGTTTTGTTTTGTTTTGTTTTTTTCTGGTTCCTACTACTCAGGAAGAGACCCCTAGGCAGTCCTTTCATAACCAAGCTCTGGACCCTTTAAGATTTAGCCAATACCAAATTCCTGCCTTCACAGAAGTTACCACAGCCTGGAAGGCAGTTATGCCAACTACTATGCAGTCAAAACCTCCAAGGGCAGAAATTTTTAAAGAACTTGCATGGTAATATGGATGGAATCCTTTGTGCTCTGAGGGAGAGGGAAGGGACAGTCTGCAGAGGTATAGAGTGATCTTGGGTAAGGAGAAGCTCTACCTGATGTCTTTAAGCAGGAAACAGCATAACATAATGGGGATAAACCACTTCAATCCACTTCCTTACCCTATGTGCCTCGCTGCATTGGATGGCTTGTGCCCTGAGCTCAGCTGTTCCATCTGTAGAATGGGCATAAAATCAGGATGATTGCAAGGGTGGACTCTGAGCCCACCTGTTAAGAACTCAGTATATAGCACTGTAGAAAACAATACTCATCATGTAATATAAGGCTTGGGAAGGCTGACGAGCCTCTCCCAACATCCCAGTGCCCGGAGTGTCTGGCTCTCCTTTCAGAGATGATGTGACAGATGCAGGAGCTCTGCTTGGGAGAATGACAAGCTCTGTCTGGTGGAGAAGAGCAGGAGGGACATCCTAACAGTCAGTGTTGACCCTGGCTCTTCCCAACAAGCTATGAAAACCTACAGATTTCCTCAACCACTCCAAGTACTGACTTTCTCGGTGGTAAAGAAAGACGAGGCCGGGCAGGTGTTCAGTCAGTAAGCTGTTTGGTGACCCAGCATGAGAAGCTGACTTTGGTTCCTCAGGCCAAATGTGATGGTGCATTCTTGCAATCCCAGTGCTGGGGAGGCAGAGACAACAGGATTGCTGGGGCTCGTTGTGTATTCACCTAGCCTGATTTTCAAGCCAGGTCCCAATGAGAAACCCTGTCTCAGAAAACAGGAAGGGAAGCTCCTCATGCCCTCACATATAGAGGTATAATAGAGGTATATGTAGACCCACAAACACAGATACTCACCACCCTACACACACACACACACACACACACACACACACATACACACACACACACATGCAAGCATGTCTATGTGGTAATACAAACAGGAAGTTGTAAGTCTTAGTACTCACTGGGCCTTAGAAATAATAATCTACTTTTGACTACCTGCATCCCTGGTACTGCCTCAAACTCTCACTCTATCTAGCTTGTGATTGTGAAGAATCAAAATGGAAAAACGGAATCAAAGAGTGTACATTTGTCTTTGTGTGTTGAGGCAGGGTCTCACTAGGTAGCCCTGGCCTCACACTCACACAGATCTGCTTGCCTCTGCTTTTCAATGCTGGGATCATAGGTGTGTGCCATTACACACACTAGATGTGTACCTTTTACAGTCATTTCTAGAAAGGTGTGGTAACCACACAGTGACGAACCACCAGGATAGCTCGAGCAGGCTGCTAGTGAGTCCTGCGTGGCTGACGCCATGGGCTTAAGCTAGAATCTGGGTCTCCTGATCAGCCAGTCCTCAGCTTCCTCACAGCTGCATCCCGGGTCTCTGCCAGTCTGGATCCCACTCTGCTGCAGATGTGACTGAAGATGCACTGGAATCCTGGCTCTCCGGTTGTACTGGCTGTGTGACTTCAGAAAAATTGTGTAACTACTCCAAGTTTAGTTAGCATCTAGATTTAATTAACTAACTAACCATCATAACCCTCTCTTAGTGTTGTTGTGAAGTAGGTTTACGATAAATGTTAGCTCTTAGACTTGTTATGATTGTAACTAGGCCTCCTGATATCTGTGATAGCCAGCCCAGAACCTTTAGTCATTAAAGATGCAGCACGTACTTATTGCTATGACCTCGCAAGCAGACCCAAGCTGTAGATGTGGGGGAGGGTGACAGTTAGGGCTCTGGACAGGGTTGCTTAGATCAGGTGTCTCTGTGGATATTTTCTAGCTTCAAGACTAGTTATTGTACTTAACCTTGTTCGATCTTCAACATCCTCATCCTTCAAATAGAAATACCAGCCTGGTATGGTGGTGCACACCCTTAATCCCAGCACTCTGGAGGTAGAGGCAGGCAGATCTTCAAGTTTTAGGCCAGCCTGGGCTATATAATGAGACTCTGTCTCGAATAAAGAATTGATTTTTAAAAATTAAAATGGACAAAAATGAACTAAAGAACAGCGACAATCAAACCACTGGGCGCACAATGTGCCTGCAATCCTAGCTACTCAGGTCTGAGGCAGGAGGATCCCTTCAGCACTAGAGTTTGGGACCAGCCTAAACAACAAGACAGTATCTCAAAACAATGGCAAACATCATCAAAACACAAAGGGGCACAGCCACAACTAAGGCACTGCTCCCAGGAAGCCCTTCGTTTCGTTCAGGAAGAGACTAAGCTATGTTAGCAGCCACTTGACTGTGGTGCTTGGAGCCCACCTGTTAGGATCCAAGATTGCCAGAGAATATCCCAAACTCAAATACTATGTTTAAAAAAAAAAAAAAAAAAAACAAAAAGCATTTATTCCAACAATTTTTTTTGCATGCAGGATTTTCCCCATTTGGGAATGGAGTGGGCTAGTAGGCCTAGCTTTTTATTGTCTGTTAGGGGAATTCCAGGGAAGGGTATGTGCCCTTTTACCTTGATTGGTTAGCTCTGTCTCCATGGGTCTGACTAATTCTATCATTGGTTAGGCTCTAGAGACCTCCCTGAGGGGTTGCTTTTTCACTCTAGTTACCTGTCCTCACTTCAGGCCAGATGACAAGGTGTCCTGAGATTGGTTGCCTACAGCTGTGTTTGGCTGACCCCTGGTTCCTGGATCCAGGTTCTCATTTCTGGGAAACAGAGATTTAGGCCTAGTCTGTCAGTTTTCAGAAATGGAAAGTCATGGAGTCAGCCTGGCTCTGAGGTTAGTCTCTCCCAGCACGTGTCTGATGAAAGGTTTGCCTCAAACTCTGAGAATTCTCTCTCTACAGATCATCAAACGCTGTGACCTTATACTGCTGATGGAAATCAAGGACAGCAACAACAACATCTGTCCCATGCTGATGCAGAAGTTGAATGGGTAAAGGGGGAACAGGATGGGTCCCCAGACATTGTAAAGTCAAGTACAAGGGCACCTGACTATGGAAGGGGTATAGAAACCAGTACCATGGCTGGCATTTACTCTAATCATTGGACAGTGTGGCCAGGGCTGAGTTGTCTCTCACTGTGTGCTTTCACCTGGCAGGTTTTAATATTTTCGAGTAAAAACAAGAGTTTAAAAAGGCAAAGAATTAGGACAGAGAAGTGAAATGGGTAGGTAAGAGGCTGAGCTAAGGAATCCTGCTGTAAAGGTGAAAGGCAGAGGGCCTCATACTTTCCATGAGTTCAGGTCACTGTATTAGTTTTCACATGAATACTGGAAGGAGGGGTATGTCTGGATGATCATGGAAGAAAGACTTGGGAGGATGAGCTAACAACTGTTAATGGCTACATCTGGGAAAAAGTCACCACGGTGTTCAGTCAGTGAAGGAATAGGAGGCCTTTTTTGCTTCAATACTTCTGTGATATTTGAGTGTTTTACCCTCAGTATAGCTGATTGTGGTAGTGGACATCAGTAGGATTTGCTGAAGGAGAAGGCAGAGGCAGGAGGATCACAAGTTTGAGGTCAGCCTAGGCAACATATTAAAAAAAAAAAAAAAAGGCCACCCAAACCTGGAGGCAGCAGCAGCAGCAGTGACAACAACGGCGGTGGTGGTGGTAGCTCACATCTTTAATCCTAGCACTCAGGAAGCAGTGACAGGCAGATCTCTAAATCTGAAGGTCAGCAAGTTCCAGAACAGCCAGGGCTACACAGAAAAACCCAAGAGAGAGTGGGGGAAGGGAAGGAACAGATAGTGGAAATGAAAGCAGTATCTTCTAGTAGTTCTAAAGGACTCTGTTAATACTGATTATAATCCTTCTGAATGATTGACCAGCTACCATGCTCATTAGCTTTTCACTGCTGTGGTAAACTACTCAAGACAGACATCTCAGAAAGAGGAGAGCTTCTGCTCGCTGTTTTGGAGGTCTCTTGTTGTAGGGTCTGTGTCAAGGCAACACACCATGAGAAGAGGCCTGTTCACGTCATCTACATTTAGACCTGGGTTCTAATTTAGCCCCTTCAGCCTTCAGGGAAGTTTTTAAGAGTGTAGGGGCCAAAGGGAGAAGTAGACTCCAGACTTCTCCCCCCAGTCAGCCTGGAGCCAGTCTGGAAGTAAGAGGTTTTCACAACTCTATCCTCAACCTACCTAGACTGGACTGAGGACCCCAAGCAGAAAAAAAGCTACACCCTTGATGGTCTCTCAGTTGAATGAACACATGCTAAGACCATGTTGTACATGTGATCTAACTCTGAAGCTGCTAACATATCTCTTTGTCCACTGTAAAAAGAAAAGAGTGTGAGCCACCTTACAGTGGGGTTCTTCAGAAGCATTTTGCTGCCTCAAAACCTAGTGGGTTAGAGCTTGCAGAGGGTTGGCCTTCCAAACTGAATGCAGTCCTCACGCCTTCCATGGTTGGGTCTGGCTTACAGCACACATTTGAAGCCCAAGACATTTTTGTAAAGTTTAAACTGGTCCCTAAATCAGACCCCCTGTCTTTTCCAACTGATCACAAGACAGCCAGATACTAATCAGGTCCCAGATCCTTTTGGGAGCCAATGGAGGGAAACAGTATAGGACTGTCTGGACTAGGTTATCAGCAGATTAGATATATTCACAGAGAGGGTCAAGTTTCCCTGTGGAAGCCAGAGATAGTCTATTGTCTTCTTTCTCCCTACATGGTGAAGCTCTAGACACCAGGAATAAATAGTTGATTGTTACAAATCTGTACCAGAAGTTTTAAGCAGGTCCCAGGGGGCTTCAGAAGAGGAGGCATCCGGTAGACCTCAGAAGTGGTATGTGGACAGGAGACATAAGAAACAGGAGTTACAGCAATGGCAGTGCACACGTGTATGTCCCATGATAGGCATCTAGAGGTCAAAGAACAATTTTCAGGGGTCAGTTCTTTCTTTCCACTCTTTGGATGCTGAAGACTTAAACTGTTAGGCTTGGTTGGCAGAAAACATCTTTATCTGCTAAGCCATCTTGAAAAATCCAAAGCAAGGGTTTTTGATTCTGCCTGTACCATCTCTGGCCCCTGTGATTCCTATAGAAGCAGGCCAAAGCTTATGGAGTTTGAAATGAAAAGGCATCTCATTCTCCACAATGGTCAGCCTTCTCTGACCTCAGGAGGAGAAGATGCACCTAGTCTCGTACCAACTTGATGTGAAAGGCAGTGGGGTATGGGGGGATAACACCCAGTTAGGGGCTTCCCTTCTGCAAAGGAGAGGGAGGGTGGAATGGGTGGGAGGATCCATGTGCGATTGTGCTTGGAGGAGGGGCCTAATATTGGGATGTAAAGTGAATAAATAAATACATTTTTAAGAAATTAAGAACAAAAGCTCTACCCTCAAATCCTAGCCTTGTGTTACTAAATCCTACAGTGGGGGCCAGGTGATAGTGGTGGCACACACTTTTAGTCCCAGTACTCAGGAAGCAGAGGCAGATGGGCCAGCCCGATCTACAGAGTGAGTTCCAGGACAGCCAGGACAACACAGAAAACCCTGTCTCTAACAACAACAACAACACATGATGGAGTAGGGGGTAAAAATAGTAGCCATGTTTTTAGGGCAAGAAATAATAGCAAGCCATGGTACTATATGCTAGCACTAGAGATTTGGAGGCAGGGGTAGGGGTGAAGGCAGATGCTGAAGAAGTGTGTGCGGTGTTTACAACACACTAAAATATCTTGTTTTCTAGAAATTCAAGAAGAAGCACAACATACAACTATGTGATTAGTTCTCGACTTGGAAGAAACACATACAAAGAGCAGTATGCCTTCCTCTACAAGTGAGTATGAGCTGACCAAAATATGGGCACCATGTTTTCCTTTAAAATAGATTCTAGGCAAGGCATGGTAGCATATACCTTGAACCCCAGGACTTGGGGGACAGAGGCAAGGAGAGTTTTATGAGTTTGAGGCCAGCTTGGTCTACATGGTGTTAGGCTAGTGAGAGTTACATACCGAGACCCTGCTCAAATAAAACAAAAACATCTGATTCTGGTCTCTAGGCATTTATCATTATCAATCAGAATCTTTGCTGTCAACTTGATGACATGTGTGTTGGGGCTGTAGCTCAGTAGATGGAGTGATTGTCCAGCATCTGCAAACCTGGGTCCATCCCTAGCGTTGTGTTGTCATGGGTCTTAAGTCCCAGCACTCTACTCCAATGGAGGAGGCAGGAGAATCTTCAAGCAACACAGCTGGTACAAGGTCAGCCTGAGGTATATGAGATGAGACCCTGTGTCAAAGCAAATCACCTAAAAACCTTAGTAAGAAAGTGTGCAGTCATTAACTAGAAGACACAGCAGCATTGCAACAGCAATGACTGGCTGGGGACAGAGGCTCTGTGTTTTCCTGGGGAAGGCCTGTCCCAGCACATGACTGTAACACAGAGGACTCTCACCGGCTTCCTGCTGCCAATCTGTTTAAAGAACACTCACTTGTTGTGTGCCCAATAGCAGGTGTAACACAGACCAAGTCTGTGGAGAAGAGCTGACTGCCTGTTCTTAGGGAAAGGTCCTCCAGATCCCCCACCGTCAACTGAGCCTGCTCTGGAAACTTCTGAAGTCAAAGGAAACTATGTTCCCAACAAAGGACTCAGCGAGGAATTCGTTTTTCTCTTCTAGGGAGAAGCTGGTGTCTGTGAAGGCAAAATACCTCTACCATGACTATCAGGACGGAGACACAGACGTGTTTTCCAGAGAACCATTTGTGGTTTGGTTCCAGGCACCCTTCACTGGTAAGACCATGACTCTTATATAAGTTACTCTTGAGGTCGCTATGACCAAACACTGGATGCAAAACACCTTAGAGGATGGGAGATTATTTATGTTTCAGAGAGTTCAGGTCACATCCGGGATGGATTCTGGGGCTGTGGTGAGGCAGAGCATTATGGCAATGAGAGTAGGTGCCACAGGGCTTCTTCCCCTCATGATGGAGGGTGGGAGAAAGGCACCAGGGCCCAAGGGGAACCCTAGAGTCACTCCCCAGTGACCCACTTCTTCCAGCAATCCCCACGTCTTAAAATTTTCACAACCTCCCAAAATACTATTGTTGGCTGTAGACCAGGCACTTGACACTAGGTGGGACATTTTATATTTAAACCATAACAGCCCTTCTAGTTACCTCCCCAGCAGCCCAGGAAGGGGCATAACCCTGAGCATGTGTAAGCCATGCTCTCAGATTCATGCATTGTCTTATGGGATGCCTGAGCTGAGAGTTAATACTTGAGAAAAAGAAGCTGGTCTGCTGGGATGCAGGACCTCCCAGCCTGGGTACCACTTTCCAGGATCACTGATAGCTCCACCCTCTTGAGATTCAGAGTCATGGAAATGCTTTATCTCAGTCCTTGGTCTCTGTCAAGTCCTTCATTTCCAAAAGTCGTAAGCAGGGGTCACCAAAGGAAAACCCCAAGAGTCTCACTCTCCCTTTAGTCAAGTCACTCCATAGTGTAGCAGTCCTCTCCACAAATTGCCAGGAGGGAGAAGAGCCACATCAGGTGCACTTTGATCCCCAATGACACCACTATTCCATAATTAATGGCCAGTGTCCTGAGGTATAGGGCTGGGATTGCCCCCTACTCAGATCTGAAGAAACCGAGGCATTGTGATAATGCTCAAAGGCATTATCACTTGCTCAAAATCCAGCTACTCAAGTAGCCAGACAAGCTGTTAACAACTAAAAGCTATTAATGACAAGCCAGGGTTGTAAGTCAAGCCACCAAACCAAAAGACCATATTCCAGGTCACCACTGTACTCAATAGAAGGCGGAGATTTCACCAGACATGGTGGCACATGCCTGGAATCTCAGCACTCAGGAGGCAGAGGCAGAAGGATTGGCCAGTTTGAAGTCAGCCTGAGCTATAATGTGAGACCCTTTTCAAAATGCCAAGGGCCAAATGTATAAGTCAGTGAAAGGGCACATGGCTAGCATGCACAAGGTCCTAGATCCAATCTAGGCAAACAGGTCTACGTAGAATTAAAGGAAGTATGCCTATACCCACCCCACACTGTTGCAACACCCAAAACTATGGCATTAACTATTTCTGCCCTGGGTTAATTAGTTTAGAGGAGGGCACTTGGGAAAGGATTACAAAAGAGGTGTGGGAATTGTCAGTAGAAAAAGAGAGAGGCTGCTGAGGACAGTGAGTGCAGCAATCCTATTCATTTTCCAGTGTGCTTGTGCCAGGCGGGGCAGGGAGAGCCTCCATCTGCAAGTGCCATTTCTTCTCAAAGGGAGGCAAGGCCCTGCATTGCTAAGCAAATCTGTTTTTCCTGAGACTCCACCTTCCAGGCTTTCCTACCTGCTCTTTGTTTTCTAAAGCTAAGATTACAGAAGTACACTACCTCAGCCTAACCATCATGTTTTGTTTTTGATATATGGCCTCACACAATCCAGGCTGGCCTTGAACTGTTGATCCTTCAGTGTCCATCTCTGAATACTGAAATTGCAGGCCTATGCAACCATGCCTTGTTTTATGTGGTGCTGGGAACCTAACCCAGAGTGCTCTTTCTCTCTCTCTCTCTCTCTCCTCTGTGTGTGTGTGCTTTGGAACTGGAGCTATAGGCAACTGTGAGCTACCCAACATGGGTTCTGGAAAACAAACTCCAATCCTCTGCCAGAATAGTAATGCTCCCCTCTCTCTAGAACCTTCTTCTTTGTTGTTTTTTGAGGCATGGTATCACCAGGCTGGCCTCACACTCACAGATAGAACTTGCCTCAATCTCCCATGTACTGGTAACAAAGCTATGTACCTTCAGAACCTGCTTTCTAGTTTTTTACCTCTTTTTTTCTTTTATTCTTGTTTACAAAAGAACTCCCCAGCCTCCATTTTTCTTTTTCCTTTTTAGTATAAAAGCTACACATGCTATCAGAGTCCTTGGTCTGGGGCCGGGGTGCAGGACTCACAGCAAATCAGGTCTGCCACCTGCTGCCCTCAAGTCCTATCTGGACAGTGGTGGGGAAACAAGAGAGGCATGACCGCCATTGTGGTGATAGCAGGAGTCAGATAGGACTGTCCTGAGCCCTGCCCCGGGGGACCCTCGCAAGACCCCCAGAAAGCAAAGAGAGACAGCAAAGAAAAGCCAGGAGAGGTAGAGTGGACACTGGTCACCAGTCCTGGTCATGATGTCATTTTTAGTTCTGTGACTGGCCTCGGGAGAGCAAGTCAGGTGGCCTGGAGGACTCTGTTGCTGTCTGCGGTTCCGGCCTAAGTTTTTGTCAGGGCTTGACCTGCCTTTGGGGTTCACTGTTTCTGGAATTATGAAAACATCTGTCTTCAGTCTCAGGGGACAAGAGACTCGTTGCTTCCTTCAATGGTGATCATGTCAGCTCAGAATCTGAGCCAAAGTTTAATGTAGCAGAGGAGACATACAAAATAAATGCACATATGCCAACTGTTCACCCTGACTTAACCATTGGACACTTACAGCCCCAGGAGGCCACTTTAAACAAAAGTAGTCACTAAAGCCCTACTACAAGTAGCCTTCTGTCTTTCTGATGTAGATTGTCTTTTTCATTTTTGAGGTACTCTCTTGTAACTGAGGCTGACTTCAAACTTCTAATCCTATCTCTCAGCTTCTCAAGTTTAGGATTACAGATGTGTACCACACCACCCAGATGAATTTATTACTCTTAGAAAAGAATGACAGTCACAGAACATAATTTTTATTACTCTAAGTAAACCAAGAGAAAAATGAAGACTTGAAAAAGAAAGAGCAGGTGAGATCCTCAGAACCCACATAGAAGGAGAAAACCAACTCTGCAATGTGATTTTTGCAATGTAATTTGTCATACACACAGAGACACACAGACACACACACTCTAAGAAAGAAAGGAAAAAGGAGAAGCCACAGTGCCAACAGGTACCATGTCCACCAGCTTCCCTATAGCTGGAGAGAGCACAGTTGGGTGTGCAGAATCTTCCATGTCCAGAAAGAAAACAAGTATCCTAATGGCACTAAGATCCCTGAAGTTCCACCACGTGCAGCAGGAAAAACTCCTAGAAGAGATAGTTTTTCCTCAGGCAGTATTAATGGGCCCTTAACGGGAAGTGTACCTCCTTGTAGCTGGACTTTGGCTCCTTTCTGTGTTCTTTTTCACACCCTTCTATATCCCTTTTATTCCACCCTTCCAATTCCCTAACACTAGATAGGAGAGAAAAAAGGGTAAAGAAAGGAAAGAGATCCCTTAATAAAGTCAAGGGTCAGAAAGGGGGCAATGTTATTGTCAGACTACCTCTTGCTGATTAGGGTGTTGAGTTCCTTGGGACAAGGTTAATCTGCACTGCAGGATATTAATTTCTTCTTGTTTTGTTTTTTGTGCCCGACTACTTAACAAACTGTGACTAGTAGCAATCAACAGTGAGCCAACAACCAACCATGCCTCTTGAGGACCTAGCATTTTTATACCCTTTGACAAGTCCCCAGAATTTCAAATCAGAATCTAGTTGCAGCTGGCAAAATCACACCCCTTACAGAGCATGAGGCAAATCATAGTCAGCTGCTGTGGTCAAACTAGGACAGCCTCATATCTCACACCTGGAATTAAAACAACATATTCTTATAACATTTCTGTGTTTTAAAAAAAAACCAAAATTCCAGAACTCTCACTGTACTGCCTATTTGCCATTCCTCAGCTGTCCAGGACTTCGTGATTGTCCCCTTGCACACAACTCCCGAGACCTCCGTTAAAGAGATAGATGAGCTGGTTGATGTCTATGCGGATGTGAAAAGCCGATGGAAGGCAGAGGTGAGGACCTCTGTGCTTGTTTTGTTCCATCAAGCAGCACCCAGCTATTGAAGAGGAGGGTGAGGGGGCAGAGTATGTGCAAGCCACTACTTATTCACAGCCTCATCTCAGGCTTTTCTTCAGCCCTAAGCATCCTTCTTGCTAAAGCTGCCTGGGTCTGTACCAGCGGGTCTTGGGAATTCATGCTTTGCTGCATTTATACTGGAGGTCAGCATTTGGCACCGAGGCCTAGGCAGTGTGCTGGGACTATACAAGAACAGGTGAGTTTAACTCTCTCAATAATCTAATGAGGGGCTGGGGAGATGGTTCAGTTGATGAAGTGCTTGCCCTGAAAACATTGGGACCTGAGTTCAATCTCCAGAAACCATGAGACAGTAGACAACCCTCCCTACACCACAAAGAAAGAGGGGGTGCGGGGGGGCAGAGACTCAGAGAGAGTTAAAGACAGAGAAAGAGAGAGATCTGGGTATGCTGGTGCAAATTTATAATCCTAGTGCTGAGGACGTAGAGGCAGGCAGATCTCTAGAACTCAATGGCCTTGAAGCCTTGCCTACTTGGCAAGTTCTAGGCTAGCACTCAAACACACACACACACACACACACACACACACACACACACACACGAGAGAGAGAGAGAGAGAGAGAGAGAGAGAGAGAGAGGGGGAGAGAGAGAGAAGGAAGAAAGGAAAGAGAAAGAAAGAAACAGTGCCTAAGGAACGCTCCCCAGGATGTAATCTGGCTCCACAAGTACACCTCCATGTGTCCTTGCCCACATGGACACCCACCACACATACTGAGCAATTCCACAAGTTGTCCCTATTCACAGCTGAGAACAGTGAGGTCTAGAGGCCGGGAGTTTCAGATGCAAGTGGCAAGATCATGTAGAGAAGTTATACGGAGGCTGCTCCTCAAGACAGCCGCCACCTCTGCATTTGGAAGGCTCTGAGGGTTTGAGGAAGCACCTGTTAAATGGGGAAGTGCTCAGATGGCTTTCCTACCAAATTCCTCTTTTTTTCTTTCGGAATATGATGCTGAGAGCCCCTCTTCCTCTTCAGTTCCTCTGCTCAAGGTAAGAGATGAGGCAAGTGTAGACACAGCTGGCCAAAACTGACCAGCAAGAAGCCCAAAGATGTATTTTATTGCTTATTTGTAAGTTCCAGGACAAATGATGAATCTCACACACACAGCAAGAATATATTGAGCATCAATCAATCAATAGGTCCCGAGGAAGAAACCTTGGATAAGGAACTTCAGGAGAGCAGACTGCTTGGTTGTGTGGCCTAGAGCAGTCAGCTTGATCCCTTTAAGTGTCAGAGTCTAACCTGTTCCTGCCATAGCTAATGACGCTTTCAAAACCAAGCTGAATTGGGTTTAGTTAGTCACTCCATGCAGGCTAGGGTACATAGGTCAGGGAGTTCATGTTCTGTCCTTAACTGTTTACATTAATCTCAAGGTACATCCTAATTGCAGATATTAAAATAAAAACTCACAGGTCAGCAATCATCCCAAACAATAGCACAAAAAAAAAAAAAAAAAAAAAAAAAAAAAAAGGAAATAGGCTGTTTCCTCTGTAGTGTGGAATGTTAAAATTCTCTTCCTTTGGCCCTTGTGGGTGTCATGGAGGCACTTCCATCAGCTGGTGTTAGGCCTGCCTCCCTTAGGAATCTGTCTTTAAGTACTGAGTGTTAATAGGCATTAGTGACCTCAACACATACAATAGGACACAAGAGACACCAAAGTATCATCACACTCCGCAAGTGCATTTTGGCTCTTGGGTACTGAGGTGTATATTCATTCACACTTGCTGCAATGTTTATGGGAGGGAGATCTTAGGGGGATCACAGTGTTCTTGCTACCTGTGCACAACCGCCTACAGAGAGAGGGTGACTAAGAACCGGATGACACAGTGAGTGAGCATTCTCTCCTACTCCTTCTTCTCACTGTCACATCCTTGTCAAAATTGTGAGTCACTTGGAACCTGTTTTCTCCTCTCTTAGAAGGGAAGCAAAGATGCAGGGCTGGAGAGATTGCTCAGGGAACTGGCTGCTCTTACAGAGGACCCACGTTTAATTCCCAGCACTCACATGGTGTCTCACCACTGTCTGTAACTCCAGTTCCAGGGGATCTGACACCCGCACACAGACATACATGTAGGCAAAACACCAAGGCAAATGAAAATAAATACATTTTTAAAAGAAAGGACACAGAAACAACTCTGGCTGGTCTGTCACTGCTGGCTGGCCTGCATTGCCAAGGCCAGTGTGTGAGGTCAACGCTGTTCCTTCTGGGACCTCTGTCCTCTGCCTGAAGATGTTGCTGTCTCTGCTGGCTGTCTTTCCTCTGTGTCTTCCTGTGTTCTAACCACCTCTTAAAGTTTACTTAAAGTTCTTCACTAATTATTGTCATGCTAGTGATCAAAGCCAGGAGCAAATCTTCACCCTGCTCCTGTATAAAGTATAAAGGGCCCCACACCTGCCTTCGTTTTAACTAAAGACCCATTCTCCAGCTGGCTGTGGCGGTGCATAGGATTAAGAGATGGGTGCGGGAGAACCTGGGGTCCAAGGCCACCTGGGGCTACATAGCTAGGTTACACAAACTTTGTCTCAAGACAAAACAAGCAACAAAGTATCCAACTTCCAAATCTAGTCACACTCTAGTGTGTTGTGGCCAGGAGTTAAAATTTGGATGGATGGGTCAGTGAGTAAAAGAGTTTGCTGCCCAAGCCTGATGACCCAAGTTCCATCACTGAAATGCACAGCAGTACAGAAAAAATCCAGCTCCTGCAAGTCATCCTCTGATGTAACACACACACACACACACACACACACACACGCTCTCTCACACACTATATATGCATAGGTATGTATATATGTATATATGTTTATATGCGTGTGTATCTGTGTATGTGTATAAAATGAGTAAAAATATATGGGAAGGGGTCCAGTTCAGGTCAGGAAAGATTTCTTTATACTCTTGTGGCCAGGCAGCGGTGGTGCAGGCCTTTAATCTCAGTGCTTGGGAGGAAGAGGCAGGAGGATCTCTACGCTGGAAGTCAGTCTGATCTACCGAGCAAGTTCTAGGACATTTAGGACTACACGGAGCTATACCAACTTCAAAACCAAACCACACCAAAACAACCAACCAATCAAACATACCTCTTTGTTTACTGAATGTGGAAGGTGGGTCCTGGCTGCTGGTGATGAATGAATGTCTTCCAGTGCTTACCAAGTGATGGTTCTAAAATATGTCTTTCAGAATTTCATCTTCATGGGTGATTTCAACGCCGGCTGTAGCTATGTCCCCAAGAAGGCCTGGCAGAACATCCGTTTGAGGACAGACCCCAACTTTGTTTGGCTAATTGGGGACCAAGAGGACACCACAGTCAAGAAGAGCACCAGCTGTGCCTATGATCGGTGAGAACCTCTGCAGAGGCTGCATTTGGCCCAGAGCAGCCTGAGAAGGAGTCAGCTCCATTTCAAAACTGTTAGCTAAAAGTTCTTCCCTGGGGGAGACGTAAACAATGCATACCCTACTATCCCAATAGCAAACCAAGGTAGGGTTCCACCAAAGTTCACTCCAGGGAACTCGTGAGATTGCTGGGTTTCTTTATAAATCCTAGGTGGGAGTTTACTTTCTGGAGTGTGGGTGCATCCCTGGCAAGTGGCCATAGCAGGAAGTCTTCACCTAGCAGAGATCATGACCTTTTTCACAACTGCGTTGATTAAGCCTGGATCCCTTAATCTTAGCAGGTTTATACACTCTATCCCTTCCCCAGGCCATGGGCATCAGGGGATGAGCTGCATATAGCAGGCGGTAGGGAGGGGCTCAAAACTCAGGAACTGGTCTTGTAACCCTCCCCACCTTTCTTGTGGAAGTGTAAACAGTCCACAGTCCCAACTGGGATGATCACAGGTGACTATCCAAGGTAGTGGTGGTTTGACTTGGAGACTAGCCCTGTGTCCATGTGATCATTCCAGCTGCAGCTGGGCCCGCTGGTTTCTTACGAATTGTGTGGTTGTGCGCAAACTTAGCAGTGGCCAGCACTAATATCAGAAGGGCCAGAGTTCAAGTCTCAACTCCACCACTTCACGTGTTGTGACCAACTGAGAGACTCTTACTTTGTGTTGGTTTTCTCACTTGTAAATCCCTGATTGTAGCATTGGAAGTAACTCAGTTGTAGGAATATAATGAGAGAAATGAAATAGCACATGCAAAATGTTTAACACAATGTCTGTCTTATGACCAGTGCTAAATACATTTGTATGTTCTTAGATGATACCTGAAACACTCAGGAAGCCATGGCCACAAGCAATTCCTGTGTTGTCACCAATTTTATCCCAAACATAGACCGCAGCAGGTCACCTCACTGCCACCACTAGCCAATCAGCTGTTACCAGGGCCTTGCTGCTAGAAACACTGCTGAAACGTATAGCTGACTTGTATATCTTGAGCCGATGTTTATGACCCTTGGGTACTATTTGGAAAGTCAAGGAAGAGCAGCGAGGTGGCTCAGCAGGTAAAGGTACTTGCCTCACAAGCATAAAGAACTGACTTTGATCCCTACAACAGGGAAGGAGAGATCCAGCTCCACAAAGCTGTTCTCTGATCTCACATGCTTGTAATGGCATGAACCTCAACAAGGAAATAACTTTCAAATTTAAAATGAGAGTATATTTTTAAACATTCATTTATATATATATATATATATATATATATATATGAGTACACTGTAGCTGTCTTCAGACACACCAGAAGAAGACATCAGATCCCATTACAGATGGTGGTGAGCCACCATGTGGTTGCTGGGAATTGAACTCAGGACCTCTGGAAGAGCAGTCAGTGCTCTTAACCACTAAGCCCCCAAATGAGAGTATTTAATACAACAGTATTTTTACTTTCTGCTTTAAGACAGGGCTTTGTCACGTAGCCCAGGCTGCCTCCACACTCACTATTTGGCCCAGGATGATCTTGAATTCTTGGTCTTTCCTCAGCCTCCACAGTGCTGGATTACAGCGCCTCTATGCCTGACTTGAATAGTTTTTAAACTATTGCTACACAGAAACGCAGATGCACATGTTTAAATGCTCACAATCATTGTGCACTGAAACTTTCCCTGGGATTTTTTTAAGCACTGTCAGCTCTGTTCTTTGAGCTAGAAGGAACTCGGGAATTTCTGAAGCATGAGTGCCAGTGACCATCTGCAGCAGAAACTGCACAGCCCGCTGTTCCCAGTGCTCAGCCAGCTGAGGAAGCACATAAAGGCCATCCTTGTAGCAAGCTTACTTCTTAGGTCTGAGGTCTGGATTTTATACCCATCTCTTGGCCACCTTTGTTCCTCTTGGGGATTTTTGAGGCTACAGTTTCCTTTTTGTCTATTATTGTTTCAGTCCTCAAAAGTGGAAGCCCAGTGTGAGAACTTATAGCCTCTCAAGTTCCCAGGCCTCTCTTCCCATTCTCAAGAATCTTCCACCAAGCTGGTAGATAGTACCGGCTCAATCGGCCATGCCAGCTATGGGACCCCAGCAGCTTAAACCCAGAAACCAAGCCATCACACAGAAGTAGAAAATCTTAGGGAGAGCCATGGAAGGGCAGTTTGATCCACTTTCCACAAATTA
This sequence comes from Micromys minutus, assembly GCF_963924665.1. NCBI lineage: Eukaryota > Metazoa > Chordata > Mammalia > Rodentia > Muridae > Micromys > Micromys minutus. Next base: position 355,890 of record NC_137981.1, on the reverse strand, counting down.
GGCAAGGCACTAAGATCACATAGACCTACCTGCTTGCCTTCCTTGGCAAATGCTAGAGGCCACTTTGTTTTGTTTTTTAAATTGTTACTTGAGTGTGTGTGTGTGTGTGTGTGTGTGTGTGTGTGTGCTGGTAAGTGCAAGTGAGTATGTACTGGAGGTCAGAGATATATGTCTGTCTTATAGCCTTGAGATCGGGTTTCTGACTGAATTTGTTTTGTTTAGTTTAGCTTACTGGTTATAGTCTATTATCAAGGGCAACCAAGACAGGACCTTAAATCAGAGAGTGAAGCAGAGACTGAGAAGGAATGCTCCAGTGGCCTGGTCCTCCTAAATTACCCAGTTACTTTTCTTTTCCTTTTCATTTATTTATTTTCATTTATTAAAAAAATTTTTCATACAATCCATTCTGATTGTGGCTTCCCCTCCCCCTACTCCTCCCAGATACTCTCTTCCTTCCCTCCTTTCCAGATCTACACCCTTTCTGTTTCTTGTTAGAAAACAAACAGGCTTATAAAAAATAATTATAAAATACAATAAGATAAAACAAAAACAATTAGAAAAGGACAAAAGAGTCAAACAAGGAAAAGAGCCCAAGAAAAAGCACAAGAAATGTGTATAGATCCATATATACAAATACACGTGAACCCTATAAAAACCCCAACCAGAAGCCACACTATATATGTAAAGGAGCTGTGAGATAAAAGGGGGAGGATACCCTGACGTAACATTATGACAGAAGGAGCTTCCAAAGATGCTGCTGAGTTTTTCTTTTTTGTTGAGTAAAATCCTATCTGCTGCTGAGATTGAAGCCTAGCCTTACCATGAGTTTGTTTTCCCAGTGAGACTCCCTTGGAGAAAACTAGATTTTCATTTGCAAGTGACTGTCAAGTAGTGACTGTCAGGGTTAGGGATAGGGTGTGTTAACACACCTGGTGCTGTGCATGCTACCACGGTCTCTGTACGTTCATACATGTGCCTGTCCTGTTGTATCTAGAAGGCCTTAACTCCTTTCTGTCCTCCACTTTCTCTGGCTCTTATAATCTTTCTGCCTTCTCTTCCTCAGAGTTCCCTGAACCCTGAGAGGAAGGATTTTATGGAGACTTCCCTTTCGGAGCTTTTCCAAGGTCTCTCACTGGACGTAATGTCTGACTGTGGGTCTCTGTGTTTGTTCCCATCTGATACAAGAGGAAACCTCTCTGGTGATAGCCAGGCAGGGCATCATGAATCTATGAATATAGGAGATGGTCATTTGGAGTCATTTCATTGCTGTGTTCCTTTAGCAGAACAATAGTATTTGGTTTCCCCCTAGGTCCCTGGCCTATCTAGTCTCAGGTTCTGGTCACCCAAACAGTTTGGGTGTGGGTTCCAGCTCATGGAATGGGTCTTAACTTACATAAGATATTGGTTGGTTACTCCACAAGCATTGTGCCACTACTGCACCAGCATAACTTGCAGGCAGGTCACTCTCGCAGGTAGAAAGTTTGCAGGTGGATTGCTGTTTAGCTTTCTCCGTAGCATGCAGAGTAACTAAATCCCAGTATTTACAGTACTGGTCCATAAGGGTGAAGGCTCTAGGTAGGCTCCAGCTTGACTTCTCTGTGTTCAACTCACTGAATAGGTTTTGTATTCAACAATAGGGCCTTACTGTCGACTGTGGAGAGCCTTGGCAATAGCCTGGATTGTTTGCGTGTTCCCATGGGACTTCTTGGCTAACAACTTGATTTGGTATAGCCCATTCCCAGTACTAGAAGCTTCATTTGGTGATGAGAGATGTCCAGTTGGGGCTCCATCTCCCCCAGTATTTGTCAGTTTTCCAGTTCCCCTTCCTAGGAAGGCCCAACCCTCCCCTAGTCCTTTACTCTCAACCTAACCTGTGTGATTATACAAATTGTAGCTTGCTTATCAATGACTTAACAGCTAACATCCACATATAAGCAAATAAGTAAATATATACCGTATTTGTCACTCAGGATGATATTTTATCGAGCTTCATTTACCTTCAAACTTTATGATTTCATTTTCAGTTGCTGAGTAATAGTCCATTGTGTAAATGGGCTACATTTTTCTTTTTCCATTCATCCATTGGTGGATATTAAGGTTGTTTCCAATTTCTGGCGATTATGAATAGAGCATCAATGAACATGTTTGAGCAACTGTTTTGTGATAGAATGAAGCGTCCTCTGAGTATATGCCCAAGTGGTATATCTGCATCTTGAGGTAGACTGATTCCTATCTTTCTGATAAACCACCATATTGATTTCCATAGTGGCTGAACAAGTTTGTACTCCCACCAACAATGGATGAGTGTTTTCCTTACTCCAAACTCTCTATCATGAGCGGTCACTTGCACTGCTGTCTTTAGCCATTCTGACAGGGGTAAGATGGAATCTCAGAGTAGTTTGATTTGTATTAAACTTATGGCTAAGAATGTTGAACACCTCTTTAAGTTTTTTTTTTTAGCCATTTTTGCTTCACGTTTTAAGAGTTCTTTTTAAAAATCTGTATCTCATTTTTAAATTTGGTTATATGTTTTCTTGATGTTCATGTTTTGAGTTACATATATTTTGGATACTAGCTGTCTTTTGATGTGTAGCTAGTAAACTGTCCCCTGTGCCAATGCCAATGTCCTTTGCCTTACAGAAATTTTTTATTTTCACAAGGCCCCATTCATTAATTTCTTAATTATTGGTCTTAATGCCTGTGCTATTGCTGTTCTATTCTGAAAGACTTTTCCTGTCCCAGTGAGTTCAAGACTATTCCCTATTTTCTTTTCTAGCAGATACAGTGCACCTGGTTAGAGGTTGAGGTCTTTGTTTCAGGTGGAGTTGACTTTTATACAGGGTGGTGGTATGGATCTATTTGCATTCTTCTACATGTAATCATCCAATCTGAACAGTAACATTCGTTGAAGATGCTGGCTGTCTTTTTTCCAGTGTGTATTTCTGGTTTCTTTATAAAAAAAATCAGGTGTCCATAGGTGTGTGAACTTATTTCTGGGTCTTCAACTCTATTTCATAGATCAGTAAAGTGTGTTTTGTGGTAACACCATACTGGTGTTATTGCTATAGCTCTGTAGAACAATTTGATATCAGGGATTGTGATACCTCTGGCAGTTCTTTTATTGTTCATGACTGTTTAATAAATTACTTTGGATAAACAAAACTGAAGTACTCCACTACTGTAGCTCAGGCCCTCCTGAATAGGGATGATAGTGCCTACAGTGGGCTAAATCCTCTTATATCAATTAACAATTAAAAATAAGCCCGTCACAGACATGCCCACAGGCCATCTGGTGGAGCAAATTTGTCATATTGAGGTTCCCTCTTCCCAGATATTTCTAGGTTTTGGACAAGTTACAAAACTGCAGCACCGGCAGCAAAACGAAAGCCAAACTCAGCTGTGGATAGTAAGCACTTGCTACAGAGATGGCAAGTGGGCCAGACTGCTCAACACACTCTAGAATCAAACTCCGGTCCCACAACTCTACAGCTTGGACTAACTCATGCACCTTCCTTGTCCCCACTCCAGGATTGTGCTTCGTGGGCAAGAGATAGTCAACTCCATGGTTCCCCGTTCCAGTGGCATCTTTGACTTTCAGGAAGCGTATGAGTTGTCTGAAGAGGAGGTAAGATTACCACCTTGTCTCTCTGATCCACACCCTGGAACTGCAGGAGGGCTGCTCTTGAGACTTAAGATCTGCCAACATTTCCTAGGAGCAGGACCAAGAGCAGCATCCTGTCCCTTGCACTCCTGAATGCAGTCTTTGATAACTCCGCGGCATGTCTCAGCACTCCGCCTCTAATTCTACTTCCATTTCCCTATAGGCCCTGGATGTCAGTGACCACTTTCCAGTTGAGTTTAAGCTACAGTCTTCAAGGGCCTCCACCAACAACAGAAAATCTATTTCTCTAAAGAAGAGAAAAAAAGGCAGTCGCTCCTAGGTTCATGCTGATATTCTCTTTCTTGAAGCTACCCCTTGCTTCCTAATAAAATGGCTCTCACAGCTCTAAGCTGTCTTCACACCCAGGAATTAGAGTGGCCAAGCTGCTTTCATTGTCCATTTGGGTTAAGTAGCTGGAGCTAAGTTGGGAAGAGTGACTTCTGTTACATCACCTTGACCTCACTGTCACTATTTAAGCAGCAGGACAGATATTAGCTGTCAGTTCCAGCTGCCAAGTTCACAGGGCACTCCTGTTTCCCAGAAGTGAGCACACATGGAAAGACTTGGCATACTTCCAATACCCCTCCCCACAGCCTACTTCACCCACAGCCCACCCCACCCACAGCCCGCCCCACCCACAGCCCATCCCACCCACAGCCCGCCCCACCCACAGCCCATCCCACCCACAGCCCGCCCCACCCACAGCCCATCCCACCCACAGCCCGCCCCACCTCCACCCACAGCCCACCTCACTCACAGCCCGCCCCACCTCCACCCACAGCCCACCTCACTCACAGCCCGCCCCACCCACAGCCCGCCCGTACTCAGAGCGATGCACACAAGCCATTGCCATGTGCTGCGCTCAGTCTTCAGACATCATGGTTTCCATTATCTGATAGTCAGCCTCACTTTGGACACATGCTCCAACAGCACCTTCACTCCCTTCCTCCCTTTCCTCTTCCTCTTTGTCCCTTTCCCTGAAGGGGCTCAACCTACCGTGCCTGTCCTGTTCCAGTTGTCTCCAGCCGAATATCCCATTTTTTCCCTGCAACATTGTCTACACTGTGTTTGTTACCACGGCCAGCACTGCAACTCACTCAAAGGCCAACTGGAACCAAAGGCTTCACCCCTTCCTGCTGCTCCTGGGATCTAGCAATGTCATGCTATCTTGCTTGTATGCAGGACACCCATTTCTGTGCATTCGCTTTGCTTTTCTGGATATTCTTTCTTTACTTTTGCTGCACTTAGGAATGGTGAAGAGCAACGACCCGCCTGGCCCTACTCCCAGTTTATCGTCTCAGAAGCAACCTCTTCACACAGCGCGGGCTCCCCGAAGGTGTCTATGCATAAACAAGCACATGTGAATCCTGAAGAAATACAAAGTATATTTCACTGTAAATAGGTGTCTGAGTTGCTCTTTTTCCTTAATGCACTGGGCACTGTGTGACTTTGATGTAAGAAAAAGGACTGTGTCTTTGTGTTAGTCAGCTCCGTCATCCTGATAGATGTCCCAGATCATCCTCATCCTGACAGATGTCTGAGATCATCTTAAAAGGAGGGCAGTATTTTGATTTGTGCTTCCAGAAGTTTCAGTCTATGGCCCTTACCACTGTTGATTCTGGGTCTGTGAAAAAGAGCGTGTAGTGGAACAACACACACACACACACACACACACACACACACCAAGTACACATGAGGTGGGCTTTTCTGCTCTTCTGGCCTTCACAGGCCAATATACAAACAAGAAAGGCACTCACACACATAAAATAAAGACAGGCATGGGTTGGGGGAGGCACAAGCCCAGTTTCCCTTCCAGAGCAGTCTCTCCTGTGACCTCCAACCAAGCTGCACCTCTTACAAGTTTCTCATCTCCCAGCAGTGTCCTGATCTGGTATATCAGCAAGTCTTTTCTATGTGAACCTTTAGAACTCACTACACTTCCAAATGGGGGAGGTAGTAGCTAGGATTATACACCACTTTGCCAAGGGAATAAAATCAAAAGGGCTCTGGTTAAGTTGGAGAAGATGTCTTTCCCACATGCCCGACTCATCTATCCCATGTTGAGATTCTATTGCGTAGCTCATCGCCCAGACTTTAGGGGAAGAAGGCAAGGCTGTTCCAGAAACCTTCCAGTCCCTAAATGGTAAAGTAAGGTATTCATATATGAGCCAGTCCTGGAGACAGGGCCTCTCACCTCTGCACCCAAGCACCAAAATTTCCCTGGCTAGCATGGCTAAGACAGGAATTCTGGGCAATGGGCTTGGGACTCACTGACAGGGAGACAGGGCAGGGGGAGGGGGAGATGGTCTGGACATCAAAAAGCCCTTCCCCATGCCTCTGAAGTTTCAACCCAGACGACATGATCTTTTGTCTCTGCCCAGTGGCAGGTTAGAGTCACAAATGGGCGTTTCTGCAAATGTCACTCTGGTAACTCAGACAGGCAGAGGCCACAGACTGGAGTTACTTTTACTCTTCATGACAGAGTCTTACATAAACCTTCTATACCTCTGGGTTACCAGGCTAGGGGACCTCCTTTGATCCCTCCCTCCCTCCCTCCATCTTCCCACCCAATGCGTGTGAGCATTACAGATGCCGGCCTCCACTGAAGGAGCCATGCAGTGCTGGAGACAAAACTCAGCTCACATGCTGTGTGCTGCACAGGTGCTCTCCTTGCTGGGCCACATCCCCAGCCCCTAGGCTGTGCCCTAAAAATGTGTTGCCTGGGCAGGCCGGATGGCTCAGAGGGTGAAGACATTTGTTGCCAACTCTGACAACTTGAATTTCATCCCTAGAGTGGACACAATGGAAGGAAGCCTAGTTCATCACCTTGTCCTCGGACCTCTCAACATGTAATAAATGTAACGAAAATGAAAATATCCGTGTAAGAACATGTAGCCTTAACGATATCATGGGATTCTGATCAGAGCTGACTTATTCACCAGGCACAGGTAGGCACAGGTTCTGGGGGTATGCTGGGGAACACAATAATTTCAGGGGTCACAGAAGAACATGCTAATATGTTTTCTTTGTAACCAACATAGATATAAAATGCACAACTTTTTTTTTTTTTTTTTTTTTTTTTTTTTAATCAAGAAGTGGACCTAGGAGTAGGAAACTTGCTAAGGCCCAGGAGAGTTCTAACAGGTACTTGTCTTTGCAGGCCTGTGTTCCCTGGATAGGGAACAGCTGAGCCAAGACCAGCACACATGGTCCTGTATCGCCACCTGGTGGCTTTTCTGGGAACTTCTGTTTAGGGTTCAATTCCCAGCACACACATGGAAGCTCACAATGGGCCCGAAGACCTGACACCCTCACACAGACGTACATGCAGGCAAAATACCAAAGCATGTAAAATAAAGATAAATAAAACAACACGGAAATTTAGGATGACGCTCTAGGAAGCACCCTTTGTGCCTGGACGCCATGCTAGAATAGGGCACGAGGAGCCCTCTCTAGGCTGGCGTTGTCTGGGCTGTATATCCTCTAGCTGTGTGACCTCGGGAGCGTTGTTTGACTTCTCAATTGTAGAATGTGGATAACATCAGACATAGTTTGTGACTGGTTCTAGGCTGTAGTGGAAATTCAACATATACACGCACGTGCATTCTCCATCATCCGCAACCCTGAGTTTTATCCCAGATTAGACATGTCTAAAACAAACATACCACCAGACAATATACAACTTGAAGTTGGCTGGCAGCCATATTTTTAAAAGTGTAAGTAAACAAGTAAAATAATGTATTTTACAAATGCAGACTGAAGGGTCAGTGTGTGCGGGTCAGATCTAGCCCATCTGCCTCTGGTTCCGGTTTGTGTTGTGGGGTCTTTCCAATGCTTTCGGTCTCACAGCAGCACAGCTGAACGTCTGTATGCGTGGGGCCACATGGCTCACAAGACTGAAAACAGTCTCTCTCCAGGCCTTTACAGGGAAGCAGTCTTAGCATTACTGACGGGCTGGTTCATATTTACTACCACCCTAAATCTTCAAACAAACAAAACCCCAGGAGCCCTTTACCCTCAAGGAGCATCTCAGTGTGCAAAAGGCATCTAAAGTGCTCAGTTACACACATGGCCCGTGAATACGCACTTGGAAATACAGGCTTAGAAACATGCCTGCAAATCCCATATGGGTGTTTATCAAACATACAGATGGCCTGCCAGCCTACCTGCCTTCTCTTCATTCCCTCCCTCCATCCCTCCCTCTTTCCTCCCATCCTTTCTCTCCCCCTTACCCCTTCTTTGTGTTTCTGTGTGAATGTGTGCATATGTGAGTGGGTCTGCAGGCCTACAGCCAGAAGAGGTTGAGTATCATCCTCTATACTTTTATACCTATTTCTTTCAGGCAGGCTCTCTCTGAACTTAACCCTAGTGACCATCCTGACTGCCCTGCTGGAGTTACAGGTATGAACCAGATGTGTGGCTTCTTGTGTAAACACAATGCTCTAAACTCCCGTCTGCGTAATTACACAGCAAACATTCTTAACTGCTGAGATATTTCCGGTCCCTCCCCACCTTCCTTTTTCCTTTTTAGTACATGGTTTCACGTAGCCCAGGCTGGCTTTGAATTTGCTAGGTAAACAGGGATGATGACGTTGGAGTTCTGATAGTTCTGCTTCCGCATCCAAGCCCTGATGTCACCAAACCTCTTTCCTGTGGAGCTGGGGATCTGGGGGGAGGAACCTAGGACTTTGCGTATGTCAGGAAATGCCTCTACTTTCTGAGACATGTGTCCATCCCCAGTACTTCTTAGCTGGCCTTTCGGAATAATTGAGGCATAAACATTTAGGACAGCTGCTGTTAGTAATGAATCTACTGCTCACATCTTTAGGATGGTGGTAGCGATATGTTGCTGTGCCTGGGAGAACTGAGGAAACGGCCCCTTAGATGGTCGTTTAGGAGGGTCAGGCAGCATGCTCATCAGGGAAGCTGGTCCTCTTCTGAGCAACTTGGACTTGCTGCTGCTAGAGACATGACAACTCATCACCTATGTGGAGAGAGCCAGGCCCGTGCCAGAGGCTTGCTAAGCGAGGTTTGAATGACAGACTGCCAGTGTGACCTACCACAGTCAGCTTGCTCCAAGGCTGCCCACCATCTTCCCTACAGACCTTCTTCTCCCCATCTGTGAGTTCCAAGACATGTCCTGGAAGTCCAACAGAGGATCCAGTGACTCCAATAAGCCCAGAGGGTTACTGGTATTTGAATAAACTAAGCAGTGTTTCCCAGCAACTCTGCCATGTCAGGCTGCTGAGTGAGTATTTCCACACTGTCCTTGGTCACGATACCTGTCTTTTGTGCTCTCTCACTCAAGGTTGATCAGGGAACACCAGGTTAAGTTAGTTTATTTTCTATTTTTTATGAATCTGTGAGATCTCAGGCTAAAGGGACAAACCTATAAAGGGCTGGAGAATGCTCTGTCCACTTCACTCCCCGAAGACTGAGGGTCTGCCCTCTTCACTAGATTGGAGAGTATCACAATGCCCTGAGTTAACAAGGCAAACTTGTAAATATATGGTTTTGCAAAGAGCTATGTGCATGTCTGGGCTTGCTCCCTATGAATATCTCCTAAGCAACGAGGTGCTGTGGACACTTTTCACATCTGGGATTGTGCCTGGAAATGCTTTTCAAGCAAAAGGAGGAAGATACACCAAGATGGCCCCAATAGTGGACCCAGTAAGGACTGGTGGTCAGAAGGCAGGCAGATGTGCTGGGCTGAATTCTGGTTATGTTACACTCTTCACTGACAGTGTCTTGCCAAATCGCCCGATTTGTAAACTGGCCGTTACTGATGTGGTTAGGAAGTGAAGTCATCTAGAGAGGCATGGGCCCTAGTTCAACGTGCTTGATATCCTTACGTGATAGAGGTTTTGTGAAGACAGCCCGAGCTGACCTGTGTGACACTATGCTGTCAAATACAAGCCTTCCCTCAAGGCAAGAGAGGCATGAAGGAGGCACAAAGCGCTTCCTCTGACAGATCCAAGGGAGCATGGCCTGTGGATCCCTTGATCCTGGATCTCCAGCCTCCAGAGTGGAGATAGAATGAACTTCTGTTGACTGAAGTCTCCCAGATGTTCATAGCATAGGAAAACAAATACAGGAGGGAACAAAGATCTAATGAGAAGTTAGGTTGTAGCTGTGGCTGTGGCTCCAGGATAATCCAGGGACACATCGGCTGTGGCAGAAACAGGTTACAGGTGTGGAGGTCCTTTTTCTTTATTCTTGCCTGGGATTCATGGCAACAGGACACTATCCATCTAGAAGTCACATGACTTGTTTTCACTAATATGAGTGTTAGTAACGATGCTTGTTAGTGCCAGGCCAAGTTGGTTAAGAGGACTATGCTGTCAGGCTTGGGAGCCATGCGGATTTCAGGTAAGAGTTCCAGGCCAACCTGAGCGCTACATGAACCTTTACCTCAGAAAAACCGAGTGAACAAAAACCTTTCATGATTCCAGTGTCTCTACACTCCCTATCTTTCTTCCCTTTCCACTGGGCACAGAGGACTCTAAAAAGAATTTTGAAGTCTGAATCCCAGGATGAGCAGCTAGACAGCTGCTACTCAGCTACTGGGCTAGGCTGGGACAAATCCATCTTCAATGAGTGGGGGGGGGGGGGGGAATGTATCTTTATTTGTTTAGATAGGTGGGACTTTGGAGCTGCCTGTTGCCATGCATGAAGCAGGGCAGCTTTGACTGAGGCAGGCTCTGAGGGGTGAGGGAAGCGGCCAGGGGAGATGGCAAGACCTTCCCTGAATTGTAGATATACCTGGACAGAGCAACTCTGCTATAAATACCATCAGTCTAGTGCGGAAAAACAAATGGTAAGAGATTGTTGCTCTCCTTAGCACCTTGGAAGCTCAGCAAGATCCTCCCCTGTCCAGGCCTGCTGATGTAGCACTGGATCTCCTCAGGAGAAGGAGCAGATGTGCCAGTGATGGATGGCAGGGTGGGGCAGCTTTGCAAGCAGCAGCGGTCTCTGTGTGTAGACAGGACCCCGACATAGGATGACAGTACAGCCCACAGGTGCATGCCCATGGTCACTCCTTCAGGTCCATCTCACCCAAGAAGGCGGGGCTCAGCAGAACATGAAGTGAGGTAGGGCTGGGCCACAACATCTCCCATCTGGCTGGTCCAGATGGATGATAGGGGAAAAGGAGCCACTGAGGCTTTTTTCCAAGCCAAGTTCACATGATGTCATCTGATCGCCGTGGATTATGGAAAATGCCATTTTTGATGTAAAATGACTTTGAGATGGGGTGAGTTTTGGCATGCGCTGGCGTCCTGTAGTCCTTCATGACATCCCCTGGAATACACAGCAGATGCCTAGATGAACAGCCATCACCACTATTTTCCTGCTAGTGCCTCCCCCTGTACGGTTGGGGTCAGCAGTGATGTGCTGTTAAACTGGGGTGTGGGGAATCTTCTGTCACTCAGGAATAGCCACTGCCTTTCCATGTCCTTGACCCCCTTCCTGCGGAAGCTCAAAACCCCTTATGATCAGGCTAGTGCCTGAGCAGTGTGGTGGAAACTCAAGACCTTGCACAGGCCCCTGGCCAAGATCTGTTTTGGTCAGCACTCAAGTCATTTGCCACGTGGGCCTCCCACCAACCCTAAGCTTCTTACTCCTGCCACTGTACAGAAAGATCTCTAGGTGCTTCCCAAGGTCCAGCTAGCTCCCCAGATGCCCACCCCTGCAAATTCTGCCTGTTGAACCAATAACAATAATTTAATAATAATAACACTAATAACTATACTTGTTACCACTTTATTGAGCACTTACTGTGTCTGAGGCATCAGGATGTTGCTTTATATAAACATAAGGGGATTTTTGACTGACCCAGCTGGGAATCTGGATATGTCCCCTACTTTCTTCCCTGTGGCTTCTTCACACCCTCTGCGATGAGCCGCCTTTCAGTTTATAATTAGGGTAGGAGACAGTGTCAGTCAGCAGAAAGTCTGGCATCTGTTCCCCAGGTGACACTTGAATTGGGTTTGGCTTCAGGGTGTGAGGTGAGAAGCTTATGAAATGTTGTAGAGATTCTGGGACAACTGTGGGCTTAGGCAGACGATGGTCTACCTTCTGGTGATAATCTATCCAGCAGAACCCTAGCAGCCAGAGAGCACTCAGAATCACTGCCGGCATGGCTGACAGTCTCCAGTCTGGGATGCTGGAGAACGCAAGGGCTGCCCGGGAACATTTGGATTGCAGATGCTCTTTAGAGTGTGCTCCATGTCAGAGTTACTGTACACGCCACACTCGCTCACACAAAAGTTATTTGTTACCTTTGTATCCTGTGTGTATCTGCAAAACCTACCAACAGTGGCTTCACAGACATGAACATGGGCCTGTGAAGCAGAGCGGAGGAGGAAGAGGCTGGGCACTTGAACTGAGATGCTCTCTGTGTAAATAAGAAGTCAGGTCCTTTTGGAAGAGAACTGTGCAGACTCACTACCCAGGACGGGACTCTGTAGTGGGCCTCCCTTATTACTTGTCTGCCATGGCAGCCCCCTGTCCTGATCCCCATATCTTGAGTTAACTCTTACAGCCAGTGTGGTTATGACCACCACCACCACCAACAGCAGCAGCAGCAGTTTCTGGGAACTTGGCCACGGTTCCGTGTGGGCCACTGGCCTGGTATGTGTGCAGTATCCTGAATTCCACCCCCACTCAGCCTTTAACAGCTAACTCCTGATCCCAGTAAAGGACTAAAAACAAAACCCACCTCACACCATGGCTGTTGCCTACGGCATGTATACAGCATGCATCTACTTATCTGCCTTCTATGAAGGGGCGCTGTCACAGTGCTCAGTGGAATCTGTCGACTGAACAAAGAAAGCAGACTTCCAGCTCAGGCCGAGTCTGCCTTCTCAGCCTGATTGCTCCCGAGATCCTTTGAGGGAAGAGCTGGGATTCAGAATCCCATCTCTCCCTCTCTGGGCTGTCCCAGGAGGATTCCACAAAGGTCACATCTCATGGAGCTTTTGATCTGAATTCCTGACCCAGATACTTTCCTGTATGTCTTTCCCAAATGCTAAGACAAAAGGAAGCAGAGCAGGTACTAGCTTATTCCCATTTCTCAGATACAGAAACCAAAGGCTCCGGGATGTGAATGTTTTCCTGAGATCACACTGTCTGGAAGCAGTAAAATCAGGATGTGAGATCTCCCCAGCCTCATTTTCTTGTTCACATTTGGTTTGGGTTTTTGAAGTTTTCAGGTCTCATGTAGCTCTGACTGATGTCAGACAGAGTGGAGACTGACTTTGAATTTCCGGTCCTTCTGTCTCTGTGTCTTGGGTGTATGAGTTACGCGTGTGCACCACTATGTTTGGCGTGTCCATGTTCATTCATTTCACAGTCACTCAGTGTCAGCTTCAAGCAGGCAGCTGGGAGGCTGTGAAAAAAGTCAACCAGGAAATCTTGGAACCCATGAAGCCCTCCAATCCAAATGGGCACACAGACTGCTTACTCGGCGGCTCTGTGGACTCACCGAGATGCAGAGGCACAGTTAATGTGCCTGGAGGGGTCTGGGAAGGGTCCTTAGGGTAGGTAGCTCTCAGCTTGATAAAGGAACCAGGCCTGACACCAGTCTGCAGGTGAGAAGTCTCCGGGTCTACTTGCAGGGTGGTGAACTAGTTTGGTTCTTTGTGTCAGGAGGGAGGTAGTGAAGACAGGCTGAGGAGGAAGTCTGGAATGGCAAGAGTGTAATGGGCTTACCCACGTGCCAGCCATAGTCCCAGGAAGACACCATCGGGTACTTGTATTTCTTCTCTGGTATCAGTTGATGCCGCTCCTTGAGGTACAGGGTTCGGCCCTGGCCATCGTGGGAGATGCCTTGGAAGAGCAGCTTCAGAGTGGCTGGGGTGGGAGGCTTCATTTCTAGGTCCTCTGGCCGACCCCGGGCTGCTGCACACTGAAAACCTTGTCTGCCCTGCCTCACTCTGCTTCCCTGGACCCCGCTGGTCTCCGGCCATCCTGCTTGTGCCTCTTTTCTGACAGGAGAGCCTGTGGAAGGCACTGGGCCTGCTTCCAAGCCTGACCCAAAGGTAGTCCGCTGGGACTGATACCTGGTCTTGGACTTCTCTTTCAGGTACTTGTGTCCATAGCGGATATTCCAGGTGGTCCGAGCAACCACCTCCTTCTTTATTCGCTCCCCCCAAAAGGCCTGGTTCGAGGGGTTGAGCAGTTCTCTCATGCTAGGGGGCCCAGGGGAGGGAAGAAAGATTCTTATCCCTAAAGCTCAGCAGTCTGTTTGGATGGCCGGTGTCTGTCTCCAAGGAAACGTGTAGCCAATGAGAGCCAAGTTGCCAGGGCTGCTAGAGAGGAGGGGGTGGGATGGTAAGGGGACTAGGATCACCTATTGGTGGGCCAGGCCAGGTCAAGTAGGTAAAGAAAGCAGAGCCATGGGACAGTAAAACAGCTCTGTGGGTAAGGGTTCTGCCATGCAAGCCCAGTGGCCTGAGTTCCATCCTGGAACTCAGCGTGAAAGGAGAATGCAGGCTCCCAAAAGCTGCCCTCTGACCTCTATAGGTGTGTCTGCGTTCATACATCACAGCACTCATATACAAAACACACACACACACACACACACACACACACACACACACACACACACACACACACGTACACACGTATGCAAGTGATAAAGAAAGATCTGAGTCTGGCCATGACCCGCCCAGGGTAACAAGTGTTTGTGGAGGAGTCCTACTGTTTTTCAGGGAATCATATGCCGAGTATTCCCAGGGAATGCAGGAGTCTTCCACACAGCAGATCCTGAAGTAACCTGCTATAGACCAGGCAGCCACATGGACCCACAGAAGGTCTAGGGTCCACCCTCATGAAGCTTGGGCATGTGGGTAAGGGGCTTGTCATGATAATTCTGCGGCCTCACTCCCCAGAGGGTCGACCCTGTCACTTGCTAGTAGCAACTAGTCTGGACACAGGATGGTTGTGGGAATACGTTTCAGCATTGAGAATGGTGTTTCACGGTGTGTGAAGCACAGGGGCAGAGTCTGGTTTAACCTCCATCAGTGTCAGGTGGGATTTAACACGAGCCTGTCAGGAACTAGGTGCTGTGCTATCTCCTGGCTCATGACCTCCTTCCCAGGTACGGAAATGAATGGACAGGGAAATGCCACAGGCCACTGCGTGTGTGTGCAGGTTCACACCTGTTTCCCACAGGCCACAGGCTGGGCCCTCTATTGCTTTCACACACTTCTGTGCTCTGACCAGAACGTCTTCAGATGTGAAAAATGAGGGCGCTAGTGACATTGACTGTGTAGTGACAGGATCCTGTATCTGTCAGACTTTTGGTGCTGTGACCAAAAGACATAAGAACAAAATTTAAAAAGCAAAAAACCCTATTTGTTGTGGTTCAGTTTGCTCTGGTCCGCAGTCACTTGCCCCTCCTCCCTGTGCCTGTGCAGAAAGATTAGTGTGGTAGCCAGCACAGGCAGATGTGGGAAGAAAGATGCTTCTCCCAGCCAGAGTGCACCTCCCAGGCCTTTCCAACTCTCAGTAATGCCTCCAAGGGCTTATCCATTCCCGAGGTCAGAGCCTTCATCAATCACCCCACAAAAGCCTTTGCATAGCAACCTAGTCCCCAACACACGTCTGTGTTGGACATCTCAGTTTCAAACCATGACAATCCCAAACCTCCATCTAAGTGGTGGACACAAAACTCTCCTAGTGAATGTACAGAGAGTGGACACAGGCAGGCCGGGAAAGGTTCAACCCCACCACAGGCTCTCTTGGCTTCTCTCTTGTCTGAAAAGGGCCACTAAAGAGAAGGCTATCCACCACGATCTAGGGCCACTTGTCTTTCCGTCCTTTGCTTCAGATGCACTCATTCATTCATCCAACAAACATGCATTTGCTCCAGACCCCATGTCAGGTACTGAGGAAGATGGGGAGGGGCAGCTCTTCTGCTCTCAGCCTGTAAGGTTTCAGTCCAGGACGTAGTTACAGCAAGGTATCAGGGTGGCCAGGAGACAGGGGAGCCTTCCTGGAGGGCGCACTCTTGGACTCAGGTCACGCCTAGAAACATGCACTAGCCAAGCAGAGTTGGGGAACAGTTGGCAGACTGGGGCCCTCATCTGAAAGGTAAGCATTCCTGAGTTGTCCCTGGGGGGTGGGGTGGGGGGAGATGAAGGCTGGCAGGAATTTGGAGACTTAGATTTAAACGCATATCAAACAGGAAAGCCTGAGCCTACTTCCTTTGGAGTGCTAATGATAGACCCCAAGTAACTTCTCAGCTCCCAGGTCAGGCTGCAAACCTTGGTTGTCCCGCCTGGAGTTGCATCAGAAATCCTGAGCCCACAGGAATAAGTGCTTCC
The DNA here is from genome assembly GCF_963924665.1 of Micromys minutus. Classification (NCBI taxonomy): domain Eukaryota; kingdom Metazoa; phylum Chordata; class Mammalia; order Rodentia; family Muridae; genus Micromys; species Micromys minutus. Next base: position 339,900 of record NC_137981.1, on the reverse strand, counting down.
TGACTTTGCCTGGCAGAGCACTGATTTGTATCTCCAGTGTATTTTCCCATTTTACAGATGTGGGGACCAAGGCCCAGAGAGCATTCCCTGAGGCGTCAGCTGGGTAGCTGCAGGGCTAGGATCATTAAACTTGAACCAGTTGCATCCTAATTGCTGCTAGCCTAGTCCTTCACTCATGATGCCCAGATCCAGTCCCAAAACGCTCTGGCTCCACGGTCCCACAGCTCTCCTTCTAAGTCCTACCATTGCTGGAAGGACTCAGGCATGTGTTCTATAAGACAAGTAGCTTAGGGGAAGTCAGGGCAAAGTAGGACATGAACCCCCAGGTCCTGTGCTTAGAACCATTATACTACCATCTCCCACAGACCAGCTTTCCCCCCAATGGGACATCCACCCCTTCCTCGCCTTGTTGGGGAGCCAACACACCCTAACATCCAGGCATCCTGGAAGCTCTGGTTTGCTCAGGTCTGTGGAGCGATAAATGGGATGAATGGAAAGGGGTCTTAGTTTAGAATGTAAGGTCCCCATTATCTCCCCATTTTACAGATGATAGCACCGAGACCACTGCCTGAGGCGACTCAGCTGGCAAACCACAGGGCTGGGATGGAAATCTAGACCTGAAACTGTTGCATTTGGCACACTGCTTGCTGAATCCTCATACACCATTCTGTTATTCAGACAGTGGGGCCCAGAGACAGAATGTCTGCTAGACTTTCCTCTCTGAGAACACCCTGCCCAGGTTTAGCTGGACCCAAGGAATGTGCCCCACCTCAGTGGTGACTGGGCGAGGCAACACATCCTGGTGGTCAGACAGAGGGGAAAGCCTGGCAATAAAAGGCCAGCAGACTCTTTGTCCTGGGAAGGGAGATAAACAAGTCCAAAGCTCAAAGCACCCTAGGATACGTGCCACAAGTCAGGCTTGTAAATTCTGGCCTCCTGGCTGCCTTTGAGAATGCTGAGGAAGAGAAAAAGGGTGTGAGAGGTGGGTCCCTAAATTCCATGTACATGAGCTGGTCCCCACAGCCTTGGGGGCCCAGACAAAGCAGAGAAGGATCTTTTGTTTGCAAGGACCTCTCCCATTAAGTATTTTTAGGAAAAAGGGCAAAGGAAAAAGAAACAGAATCCAGCTTGTTTAGAGTCTCTACTTTTGACACTTATAGGGAAAAATAATAGTAAGTTTTATTAGGTGATACCCACTTTATTTTTTGACCTAGGTCTCTCATGTGGTTTGGAACCTGTCAGTTAAGTTGGGTTGGGTTGCCAAGGAGGCCGGAGGACACAGCTGGTGCACCTTCTCAGCCCTGGGACTTCAGGTGGATGCTTTCGTGCCCAGTCTTTCAGATGGGCGCTGGTGATGAAACCCGGGTGTTTTGCCACAGTCTGTATTATATTCCCAACTCTCTTATTCCCCCACTTAGGTACAGATTTCAAGGGTGGAGCTGGGAGCACAGCACAGGGGTAGAGAGTACTTGTGTTAGATCTGCTCACCAATTAAAAAAAAAAAAAAAAAAAAAAAACAAAACCAACCAACCCCAGACCAGAATGCTCCACCTCCCCAGTGTTCGCTTTGCAAGCTGTAAAAAACAAATCTAGGAACAAGACTAGAACACTCAATTCCCCATAATCCTTTAGATGTTTTTCATTCTGTTAATCTGAGTCGCTTTGGCAGTCCTGGAACTAGCTCTGGCCTCGAACTAGAGATCCGAATAGTTTCTGTCTCCTACTCAGGAGTGTGCTGCCACTATCCTATGTACTGAGTTATATAACAAATGTATAAAATATGGCTTTTAAGGCCCCTTGAAGTCCTAGAACAAGTGTGTGTGAGCTGGTTAGTAATATTTGTTCCTTGCAGTCTCCTAATAAGGCCTCCCCTGGGCTTCAGAGGGTACTTTAGGAGGCAGAGTGGGCACCCAGGGTGGGGAGGGACTGCAATTTCCACTGGCCACTAAATAATGACCTGCTGGACTTAATAGCTTCAGCCAGGGGTCAGGAAAGCCAAGTAGCCAAAGTCAGGAAGGACCTGGCACCAGGCCCACAAGTTTCAAAATGTTCAGGGTATTGACACAAACAATGGCCTGTTTCCATGGCAGCCAAGCCCAGGTGCAGATAAGAGCTGCCCTCTGGTTCTAGGCACTGAGAGCAACAGGTTTCCACCCCATAGTCCCTGATGTCAGAGACGGCAAGTATGGGCTACACCTCAAAGGTAAAACGATCATCACCTACTGAATGCCAATCACCAGCCAGCTCCTAACATCCTTGTGAGGCCGATCCCTAAAAGGATGTCCATAGAAAGTAACAAGCAAAGAACTGTTCCTAAAAATACCAATGGGAGTTCTTGGGAGCCCCACTACCCCTTCACTAAGCCAGTTTACAGTCAGTATTTAGACGGTAGGACACCTTACACCAAAGTCAATGTTGTTTGTACAAATGCTTGGCCTCCCCAGCCTAGCTAGGCTGGAGGGGACAGATGCATGGTGGTATTCTTGTGCTTCTCTGGCAAAGCCAGCTTCACACTAGACATACTGGATTCCGCAGCCTTACAAAGGCTAGGAGGCCGAGTCTAGGGCAGGCTTCCAAGATACAAAGAAGAAAGAGCGCATCTGCCTTCCCTTCCTCAGAGGTAAACAGATTATCATTCTAATATGTAGCCAGGTCTGAAAGGAAAAACAAAAGCAAAATATAACAGAAAAAGCATAGTAGGGATGTAGTTGGGGAATGCTTGCCTAGAACGTACAAAGTCCAGGATTTGATCTCAGCATAGCATACAGAAGGAGGAGAAGAAACAACTTACTGGCTACATAGAAAGTTCCAGGCTCATCAGTCTGGGATACAAGAGACTCGGTCATATACATACACATACCACCACTAAAATAACATAGATTCCCTGCCGGAACCTCTGATCTCCCCACTCCTGTCAGCTTGGAGGTTTCAGGGTTTGTCTCCAGGGTACTGAAAGCTTTTGTCGGCTCTGGCCTTTCCCCGAGCTGCCTGCCTGTACTATACGAGCACTCATTCTTAGGTCTATCCCCATATGAGGTCTGGGTCTGTATGCAGGGTGGAAACTGTACCCACATTTGTTCTCCCATATGTAAAATGTCAACTGACCTGTGTAAGGTTAATGCCAATCAGTAATCATTTCTCCTGTCGGGGACAGAGAGGAGGGAGGGACAGATGGAGGCACTTGGTTGGTACCGTGTCTAAGGGAGCAGAAGCATGCGACAGATCCTATCAGAAACATGTTTCAGAACACAGATTCCTGATGATATCAGGCAAGAGGCTTGCTTAAAAGCCATAGCCTCTACCTGGGCTTCATATTTAGGGTTCCTAAGAAGTCATGTCGGTACCATGGCCCACACGGTCTTGAGTCCCTTTGCCTGAGGCTAGCCCTGGCTTCTCAGGAAAAGACAACCCTTTGCTTGCAAGAAAAGGACTGGCCCATTGTTAAATTACATCTGCACTCAAGAGATAGTGGGGTGGGGGATGATCAGAGGCCCACACCCCTGATTCTGAAGACTACAAGAACGACAGGGAGCCATTTAAAGATCAAACGTTTCATTTAATAAGTTATAAGGTACACTTTCCAGTCGGCATTTGATTCCAGTTTGGTCTCTGTGTCTGTTGTGCCTGGATCCCTTTCACATCCAGTTTCAGCTGCTCCAGGTCCCAGCAGGTGGCTTTTAGCACCCACACCTCTCTGCAGCTGCCATGCCTTGGTGCAGGACACCTACTTCACCCCTGCCACATCCATGACAACAATCACAACACCCCATGGAGGGGGGAGGGGTATTTAACATTCGCTTCAGCCATTTGGCAGCTCACACCAAAGCCTTTAAAGAGATCTTACATGGGTGCACCGGTTAGTGTCTTGGTCATTAAGGCCTTTCATCGGTCATAACAGGGGTAGCCACCCCTTCCAGCTTTTGCAAGAAGGAGGTCCTACCATAATTTATCAACGATCTCTGCCATTTAGCATAAGCAATGGACCCTTGGGGCAGCTGACAGAGGCTCTGCATTTGGCATGACCACATGTCTTCAAGGCTGTTTATAAAGAAGTAGGCGAGTGCCGAATTCCAAAAATGGGGATGGGGAGTTCTGCACACCTCCTGCTCTGGAGCTGGCTTCTGGATTAGGGCCCAAGACAAAGGCCAGCCATGGAGTATGATCTGGGTCTGACTTTATTTGCTGTCTAGTCTTGAGGGAGTGGGTTGCAAGGCTCTCTGGCAGGACCTTCTGCAATGACATTCTTGTTTGGTAAACACTTGGGTAGACCAGAAGCTTAGGAGAGCCAGTCAGTCCTGTCCATGTTCTTGTTTTCTGTCTGCAGTGACCTTTGAACTCAGAAGTCTTGATTTGGGCAGAGTGCCCTGCACTTTTTTGGCCCCAGCTTGCTCTCTGAAGATGTCCCACATGCCCTCAAGAGTCAAGTCTAGGGCACTAAAGGCACTTGGAATGAGTGGCAAGGTATTGGGATGGGGTTTCTGGCCCACCAGCAGGCTGCGGACATTGTAAAAAATGAATTACAAACTAGCAACAAAAGCAACTGGAAGGGACACCTCCAGCACTGGATACAAGGTATTTTAAGGCACAGTGACATGAAAGGGGCTGCCAGGGATGTGCTCTTCCCCCCACTTCACAGCCAGAACGTAATCTCCCTTCTCCTTGACAACGTATGTGACACTGTACTGTTGCTTGCCTACATGCTTCATGGAGACCTCTTCACAGGGGGTGGTGGGCCCATGGACCCCAATCAACAGCATGTTGGACCCTGGAGGGAGGAAAAGGGTGTTACTGACCAAATGAATCAGGCCCAGCAGAGAGGAGGGAGAGATGTGACAAAGGTAGAGACTGGGGATAACTGGCTGATCAGGAATGATGGCACCTGAGTCCTTTCACTGGTGACAAAGTGTGGCCATGATCAGTAGAGACACAGCCTGATTTGGGTTTACACACCAGCTCTCACACCTTCTGCTTTGGTGACCTCAGACATGAAACGTTCCTTTGCTCTACTTAAGCTGCGAACCAGGAAGGCCACTAGCTGCCTCTTCAAGCTTCTGTATGCCACAGAGGTGACTGAGTCAAGCCCGCAGCACAGAGAACTCAGAGCTGCCAGCTGTTAGGATCCTCATGTTTGAGAGAACCTTAGGGAAAGTACTTGAAGTCCCACTTGGGAGAAGATCACTTCTAAGTGGTCCAGCTAACTGACCCAAGGTAACCGCTACAAAACTTTGTAAATGAATTTCCAGCCCAGGTGTGTGAAGGTGTCAGAAGACCTAGAACTGGAGGTATAGATAGGGGTGAGCTTTCAGTGGGGTGCTGGACATTGAACGGGGTCCTGAAAGGAAAGTATTGATTGGTTCAGGACCTCCAAGACCAGATTCTCAGCAAAGGAGATGTATTTGCCCCAGAGGGGCAAACACGGGAAATACAGGATGAGGGAAAAGGGGAAGGGAACAAAGGAAAGGGAGGAGGTGTTATTTATCCTGGTAGACAGAGGACTGACCCTGGATAGAGAGGAGACAGATATGGTGCACAGAAAAACCTCCGTTTACAAAGGTAAAATGGGAAACCCCACGTTAGGATGAGGTGTTCAACTTTAATTGGATATGTCAATTAAGTGAGTCAAGGCGGCTTTTGATAGCTAGACCTTGGTAGTTAGCTGTAGAAGGAGGAAAAGGCCAAATAAGGGAATAGACCTTGGGGGCTAGCTTTAATGTCTTTTCGAAAGGCAGAGGAATGGAGGAGAAGGGCAAGGCCTGCCAGAGCAATGATCAAAATGTTCAAGCTGGCCAGAGTCCCTTCAGGTCCTCTAGAAAAGCAGCCAGTGCTCTTAACCACTGAGCCATCTCTTCAGCCCTAATCAATTTTAAGCTATGGTTAAAGCAACGGGTATCAGAGAAGTAGGTTAGGTAATCAGTTCACTTTGCTCATGGGATATGGGGACACCATCATATTTCTGTTTGTCTTAGTAAAAGAATCAAAAGAAAGGAAAATCATCCAAGAATATTAAGAGCAGAAGGACAGAGGAAGAAATATGGAAGAAACACGGCTATTTCTAGGTGGGGGAGGTGTGGACACTGAAGGTGATCCTAGAGTGAGGAGCACTGAAGCAGGATAGTCTCGTCTATACCAGCCCCAAGCTAACCCTTCTCAGCAGACCCGTGCTGCCTACCAGCTTTGCTGCAATCCACCAGGAAAGAACTCTTCTGGCCCACAAAGGCCTTTGACAACCCTGCACCCTTAGAAGTCACTTTGCTGGCATCTGAGGACGACTTGGGGATGGCACTGTAGCATGTTTCTGTTGAGGATCTGGTTACTGATTCCACCAAGATGGATGAGGTCTCGTTGGCTGAGCCTGGGCTGACCAGACGTTGGCCTAGAACATGGGAAAGAGGGAGGCATGAATGGCCAGGCCAGTGGGTGTTTTGTGTGGCGTGTGGTCCTGTCAGCCACGAGACAAAAATACCCCTTTATAAAAGATCCAGAAAGCTGCAATACCTGGATACAAAACCCACCCGATCCATATTTTAGATCCGCATATACGTTTGTGGTAGAAGGCTTCAAATCCAGACCACTGTGGATGCCAGGTAAGCAAACTATCATCAACCACAGCTACCATTTGGCTTTTGGCTACTTTTGCTTGTTTTTTCTTTTTGATAGGGCCTCATTTTGCGAAGGCTTGTCTTGAATGGCTGTTCTTCCAACGAGCCAGGGTTCCAGGAATGCACTACAAGGCCTGGCTCCCAGTCCTTTGAAAAAGAAAGGGTCTCAATATGTAGCTCAGGCTAGCCTCAACTTGTGATCTGGCTGCCTCAGACTACCAAGCTATGTCTTCTTCATCCTTAGGGTCTCTGACAACTAAAATTTGTTTTTCTCAGCAAATGGACCAGGTTCAGCCGTGGCTAATAAGGCCTAGTAATCCCTCCATAGGACAAAGACCCAATAGAATCCGTATCTTCTTCCTGTTGTTATTTCTATGGACGACTTTATGTACTTTATACAACACAGTGTAAGTGGTTGGGAAAACAGAAGCGGACTCTAAGCCCCAGAGAGGATGACTTTCCTGAGTTTTATAATTTTTCTACAATGAGTCCACAGAGAATCACGTGGCACAGAAGAGACGTGATTTTTAAAAAAAATATTTTTTTAAAGTGAAGATTAAAAATAAGGCCCCAGTTAAACCCATGTATGTTATTCAAGTCTGTAAATATTTTTTTTCTCTACTAGAGACAGAAAACAGAACAGATATTGCTTCTCTCTGCAGAATTCTTGAGTAATACACCATACACTTGTCACATCCACACTGTGAGAATAAATGTAAAAAATCATCTTCTATGCTTCTCTTCAAAAAACAATGAAAACGAGAGAAGATAGTATGAAATTAACTGTCCCTGACCCTCGGAGACAAAGCTGAATTTACAGTTCTATTAAAGTTTAGTAGAACTTGGAGGTAGGTAGGGCCTGCTGAGACTCAACGAGCACATCAGGCTCTCGTGAAGACTGCTCCCCAAAGTTCTAGTTCTCTATAACATAATACGTCATGGCTCAAAGGGAAGCAATTACCTTTTCTTCTAGGCTCGTATTAACATCAGGAGGGAAGGCGCTTCCGCCTTGGTGCTCCCAGAGCTGGTCAGTGTGTGTGCTGCCCACGTACAGCCTCTTCACATTCAAGATTAGATGTGGACTCAATAGATCTAAAAATCCCCTGTGGTTGCTACCATTGATAATTTTACAAGACCTGCTCAGCAGGGCAGAGGAGAAAAACCAAAGTGGTTCCTCATTACCTGTCACCTTGGCCTTGAATGGACTCCTAGAGATGTGGTTGGGCCCGCCATATTTGACACCAATCAGGTAATTTCCAGGAGCCATGGGAGTGTACATGACTTTGTACCCTTCTGGGATTTCCTGGCAATCCATTTTGACCTTGGATGGTCCTTCAATGGTGACAGATAATGTCCCTGGGCCTGCCTGAGTGGTGTTGATGAAGAATTCGGACTGGACACCTGGGAGAAAGGAAGCATGAGATATACGTTTGGAGGGATAAGGGGTGTTTCCTAGGAGAGACACAGCAGTGAGACACACACTTGCTCACAGTAAGTGCTGGCTGTGGTAACACAAAAACCAACTGGTTGTACATCTGAGTTCCTGGCACAGCGAAGCTCAGGGTGTGGGGTGCAGCTCCCTTGCCCAGGGAGGTCAGGAGGGTGGCTGACATTTCGCCCACCGAGTGCCTGAGCAACACTATTGTCTCTGGGAATGTGGCTGAGGGCGTGGTCACAGAGCGAGAGAGAGAGAGAGAGAGAGAGAGAGAGAGAGAGAGAGAGAGAGAGAGAGAGAGAGAGAGACAGAGAGAGAGAGAGAGAGAGAGAGAGAGAGAGAGAAGTGCTGCCTCAGGCGACAGCCTCTAGGGTAGGTGTGGCGCTCCAACCACTCCCTTCTCTGGGTGGGAGAGGCTGAGGAAATCTAGCCTCTCCTCCCTTCTCCTCATCTAGACACTGTGCTAAATCCTGCGGTTGGTCTGTGTAATTCCACTCACTTTGCCATGAATACCAGCAACAAGAGAAACAACGGAGCAGCAACTGTGCTGTGAGCACCACACTCTGCAACCACAACTCAATACCATAGTGTTTCCTATTCCACACGCTGTTCAGGCCACGAGTAACTTGGGGCGTAGTACTATAAAGTGTTGTGCTACATTCAAGCCACCTGTGCACAACTGTGTCTAGGCCCAAGAAGTCATTGATGGTGGAGGGGACAGATGAAGATAGAGAGGAAGACTGGTATACACACAGGACAACTGTCACAGACACCCTACTTGCAGACTTGAAACACTTGACCTCTCTGCCATGCTGTCCTGGGACAAAGGGAAGGCAAAGAGAATATCAACTAATGACTTACCCTGCCCCCAACACCCTTAATCTCTTGTGCCTGTAGCCTGCTTCCAAGTTTAGAGGGGCACTAGGTAGTTAGTGGGAGCTGCTGGGGTGTCACACACCAGAAGTACTCTAGGGGCACCCTAGTGTAACATCTTCTAGAGGCCCTGTACCTCTGCCAGAGCTGTAGACACTAGCCCAGCTGGGAAATATTTTGGTTTAACTACAGTTCCTGAGCCAGAGAAAGGATTATTGTTCTGCTTATCAATAAGACAAAGGAGCTGTTATGGTGTGGCCCCCAAACACGAGCCAGCTGTTTCTGGAAACTCCTGAAGCTGCTGTCTCAAAGTCTCCCTACTATCCCACCTTCACTCTGCTTCTGAGAAGCTGCTGGAGGCTGGGGGCCATGAGCCTCAAAGGGGTGGTGTGTCCAGGAAGTGGCTGAAAGGTATTCAAGGTGAGGCTGTAAAGGCTCCGCTGTCCTGGATAGAAGCTCCGCCCCTTTTAGTCAATGCAGACCCTGAAAAGGCAGTGATGTGACGTGGACCAAGCAAAATTAGGGATTAAAAATCAAGAACTATCTGGTTCCACATCACTTTGCTGAGCAGAAGTCTGACTTAGAGGAAGTATCTGTTCATCTGATTGCCAAGGGACTGGCCCAAGAGAAAACAGGAGAGAAAAAAAATCATGAGTAGACATATACCACCATCGACTCTGGTGATAACCAATGTGACGTGCATGGGGGTGGCCTTCTCCTCTACCTGCACGCAGATCCTTAGTCTCCACACTTCCTGCTGTGAGATCCGAAGAGAACAGCCCATGTAAGGTCTGAGCTCAGATATGAGTCTGGTCATGAAAGTACTCTTCATGCTGCAGCTGTGTGGACGGACATTGGTGGAAAGTTTGGGGACAGGTAGCCTAGGCAAACAAGATGCCCTCTCTGTGAACAGAGCAGTATTTACGGAGGGTGGAAGTGGGCGAGTTCTAGGCTTTCTTTGGTGGGACCAGATCCCTAGCAGCTGCACTGCTAGAATGCAGCCTGACAGCTGAGCTCCAGAAGGGTGAGAAATCCCAAGAGGAAATAGAGGAAGGGTGGGACGCAGCAGCCAAGAGGGGATCCGATGGCTCCTGGCTGCTGTGCGGCCAGGTCAAGGCCTGCCGACTGCTCTACTATCAGAAGGGCCTCTTGCGTGTATGGATGTTCTGGTTCAGAAAGCGGGGTAGGGTACAGTATGTACTTCTAGGCTCAGGAGCTCTCAAACTTCAAGATCACAGACCTAGAGATGACCCTCAAGTCCTATGCATTTCCAGAGAGTGCTGGACCACTGGACCATTTTGTCTTGCTCTCCCAATGTGCAAATTAGATCTCAGTCACGGGGGTAAAGCACAGGCTAAGAGTGAAGCAGGGAGTCCAGGCTCAGTGTGCCAAGGGCATCTGTCAGGACTGACACCACTGATGGGTGGTTTTATGGAGGACACTGCTTTGGCCAGACTTTCTGGCAGCATGCCAATCTACTGGCCACTCCTAACTTGGGCAGGGCTCCTCTACCACTTAGAAGGCTCTCACTTCAGGGTTGGGTTTGCTCAAGTACGGCAAACCATGTTCTGGTGTGTAGAAAAGACAATCTGTTCTGTCTGCATGGCAGGAGGTAGGAAGACCAAGAATCTTCCCAAGAAGCCCCAAGTAACAGCAACTAGAAGTAGTGTTCCATTGAGTCCACACTGTGGACTTCCTCTAAGATGCTTACAGGGCCAGAGTCCTTATTATCCTTAACGCTGACGTGATGGGCAGAGCTGAGGCCTATCTCAAGCTAACCACATATGTGGCTTTTGCTCGTGAAGGCCAACCAACTAGTTAAAAAGGATCACATAGAAATATCTTTCAGATGCCCAGGGAAAAGGTGAGTTGTCCATTCAGTGAGGTAACTTCCACCAAATTAAAGTTGAGCTGGGGATTTGTCTATGGAGACGTCAACCATTTGACCAACTTGTCCATTGTGCACCATGCCAGCCCAGGGACCTCCATGACTGGACGGCTGGCTGGCAGTGCTCATACCTGCAGAAGGTAGAACATGTCCACAAAGCTTGAGAACTTCTACACCCTTTCAGCAACTTTACCTCATCGGCAGTGAACAGAGAATACAAGGGGACAGATGGGCCATGAGCAGGCTTAGGCTGCTTAAATATATTTCTGGGAGGTTGGGATTGGCCTGTGAGCCTAGGAGCTGCATCATGGAATCTGTCCAAAGAAAGTCCTCAAGATGAGTGACATTAGTGATGCTGTCACCGTCCTGTTCCTAGGGCTGAGGAACTTGTTGCAGAAAGACTACGGACAAACTGTAATGAGGTATAAGAACACAGGCCTTACTCTGGATTTATCCTGGTTCAAACAATGGTTTCCAAAGTCCACCAAAGCATATATGCATGTATTTTCCAAAGGACAGAGTACAGAAGGCCTCCAGGGGCTAAAGATATGTACCCCAGCTTTTCCTAAGAGAGAGCTGCTCAGATAACAGGGAAAGCAGCATTTCTTACCTGTGGTGCCCACCTCAAGCCCAGCACCATAGGCTGACACAAGAGCCGGATTTCCTGCTTGGCCTGGCTCTCCAACACGCACTTTGAAAGGGCTCCCAACCACGTGGCTCCCATTAAACTTGACATCGATGGTGTGGACGCCATTCTCGTGGGGGATGAAGCGAACGGCATACTTATCTAGAAGGAGAAGATTCACCAGGTAAATGTGGATGCTAAGCAGCCTAGAGTTAAGTGGGGACAAGCAACCTGAGCTGGCCAGTCCTGAATCATTTAAAGACACCATTCTGCTGGGAGCCTGGCAGCTACCACACAGGTTTCAAGGCCAGCTAGCCTTACCTGTGTCTCTGTGATCAGCCCTTTGGGAAATGCTCCGACTCTCCAGGTCTGTTATATACTCAGGCTCCTGCCTCAGAATCTACCCTTTATGGAAACGTTTGATTCTCACTATTTGTCTACTTGAAGAGAAAAATACAGCTCCAACTGGCATTAAGTCTCTGTCATTCAGCCCAACTGTCCACAAGTACAACAGCCAGCCCTTTCTGCTTTGGGTCACATAGGTGTCAAGGTCATCTGTTAACACATGCTTGCCTAGACTGGCATTGCATGACATACCATGGGGTCTCTCACCAGTTAGTCCCTGGCTCCTTGAGGACCCGTGCTCATCAGAGATCTACCCAAGCCCTCTTTTTGTTTCTCTGGTACTCTCCACAAAGGGATGTTCTAGACTGTAGAAGCCAGCTACTCATATCTCTTGGCACTGCACGGCCCCTAGCATTTCCCAGCTGGGTACCCACCCCCTCCCTTAAAGGCAAAATGTTTCAGGGGAAGTGAACCCCACCCCAATGTCCAGATTCAGTCTCTTATGGATGAGGAAAATTTCCCCAAGGTAAATTTATTTCTTTAGCCCCAGCAAGTGACTCAGGAAATGGGCATGTGCCCCAGTTCACTGCAATGGGAGGAGAGGCTTGCTTAAAGATTTCTAGACTCTCAAGACTTTTGAAAACTAAGCAGTGGGTGGTCTTGTAGTCATCTCGCCTTGAAATAGAGAGTAAGGGCGCACTGGGCCCGATGGGACACACTTGAGAGTCTGAGGCAGGAAGGTCTTCAGTAGGAAAGTTTCCTGGGCTGTATTAGTTCTAGGCCAGCCTGGGTTACACAGAGTTTGTCTCAAGAAATAAAGCAAAGCAGAGAGAAAGAACAGAAAGAAAGTCTCTGGGGCCTTGGAGAATCAAAGCACTGTTAAACTCTGCTGTAGGCCCCAGACTAGGCACGCATATGAATTACAGGAACTCAGTACTGCATGTCCACTTGAGTTAGGTACTCTATAACTGCAATCAATAACACTCCAATTATGTCATGCCAGAAATGATCTGGGACTTCAAAAGCCACCTGGGCCAAGAACAAACTTCCTTGTAGCTAAGCTTAATGGCACAGATAAACACCACCAGCTGACTATCTGGGAGATACTCCATTAAAGAGACCCTGCTCAAGCCTTGTGTAGCTCTGGTCAGATATCCTCAGTTGAGCTACCTGTATGGGCACGTTCCTACCCATCCACCAAGACGCAGGTTTGGGCGTGTGTGCGTGTGCACGTGTGTGTGTGTACATGTGTAGTGTAAAGGCCAGAGGCTGACACTGGGTGTCTTCAATGACAATCTCACTTTTTGAGGCAGGTTCTCACTGAATTTGGAGCTCACTGATGTGGTTAGCCTGGCTGGCTGGCTAGCAAGCCTCTGGTCTCACCCCATACCCACCCTGCTGGGATCACAGTTAGGTGCCTGGCTGGATCAAACTCAGACCCTTATGTTTGTACTTTATTGACTGAACCATCTTCCCTAGTCCTAACATGTTGGCTTTCAGAATTTACTCTCAAACCCTAGGGCCAAGTGGACACCAAGAGCTAAGGCTCTACACCTTTTGGGCTGCTGTGTGATTCTGCTTTCTCAAGGGCAGAAACACACCCCTCTGCCAGTCGGATGCTCTAGCACATTCTCAATGTTAGCCAAGATGCTGTCAAGGCACCCATCTTCACTGGTCTTTTCTGTCCAATGAGACAAATATATATAGCTGTTTATGCATGCTCTAGAACAGCGGCTTTCACCCTTCCTAATTCTGCAACCCTTCAGTATAGTTCCTCATGTTGTGGTGACCCCCCACAACCATAAAATTATTTTTGTTATTACTTCATAATGCTAATTTTATTACCCCTAACATAAATAGCTGGGTTTTCCGATAGTTCTAGGTAACCGATGAAGGGGGTGTTTGAACCCCACAGGGGTCATGACCCACTGATTAGGAATTGCTGCTCTAGATTTTACCCTCACTGGATGCAGATGCCCGACAGCCACAGGTATCATCAAAGACCACATCGAATGAAGCTTTCCTGGCCCACTCTCCTATCCTACAGCCTGCTTCTTGGTTTTCTTATGGTTGTCACTCAGGGCTCTCTAATTTGCAGGTACTTAGTCTCACTCAGACTAGTTCTGGCCAGTAGATTTTTTTTATTGTTGTTTTGTTTTTGAGACATAGTCTAGCTTTGTAGCCCAGGCCGGCTTTTAATTTGAAGGCCTCCTTCAGTCTCTCAAGTGCTAAAATTATAGATGTGTGCCAACCCGAGTCGTGTTTTGAGGGGCAGGAATGCATATTCACTCGCTTTACCATCCTGACAAATCCCTAACAGACAGTAAATGTTCACTGACAGAATGGCCTCTTTAAAGTTGACAGACATAAGAGTCCCATAAACCTGCTGTATGAAGCCCTAGAGTTCTAGGTGCTCTTGGAATAAGGTAAGATCATGTCATAAAGTCAACAATATAATAAAGCCATAAGGTTTTATTAAAATACAATAAAAAACCATGACTAATGACATGTAGACAGAATCTGATAAAAGTCACAGGAAATAAAGCAGATCCTGTTCAAAGAAATGAGAAGAGATGGGTATTATTGTCACATAGTCTCTGTGTTCCTGGCAAACGTGTCTACCGTGTTTTATAAAGGATGCTAGGCAGTGTGGTAGGTGAAGGGGAGGCACAGCTGCTGGAGCACTGCCAGAAACACAGTGCTGAGACCCGTTAGCAGCCTCGCTCCTTACCTGGCTCCAGTTCAGACACGTGGCATTCCTCCACTGCTCCTGAGGGGCTATGCACCTTTGCGTCAATCTTTCCTTTTGCACCATTCAACCTTATAGCAAAGGATGCTGGCTGGTTAACTTTTAATCCTGATTCCTAAGAATTCAATAGATTAGACAGGTTATGGTACCCGGTGATCCTGCTCACCAGCACACGCTGACCCAAGGTAGACTCCAGGCGGAAATTCTCATGCAACATGCTTGAATGTTCCCATCTTACTGGATAACAAAACAGGGCAGCCTTTGCTTCCACATTCTAAACAGAAACACACACTGCACCCTTATATTCAAACATTCAGGGTTGGGGAGATGCTTCAGGGATGGGAAACTTGAGATACTCCAAACAAGAGAATATCACAAACAAGATCTGTACAGGCCAAAAACCTAGGTTGTCCCAGTTAAATTGCAGATGGTGTCGCCACCACCACCACCTCCTTCTCCTCCTCCACCATCAGATTCCTCTTTAGGAGGGGTCTGGGTGCAGAGTTCATGACAGAAGCTAAGTTTTATGTCACTGCCTTTGTTGTTACTATGTTTGAATGGGCAGCACTTTTGATAAATTGCAGAGAGAAATACTCGCCAAGCACTTGCACTTTGCCTTACTGCTTTTTTCAAGTACTAAACTAAGTTGTTAAATCTGATCTCAATTTCCTTGTTTGTAAAGTGGACAAACGACCTGGCCCTATCTCAGAGACTGGCTTGAAGAACCTGTGAAAGTGAAAGGTTGCTCAAGACTCAGCCCATTCACAAGAAGGCTCCAAAAATGACAGCGCATTGCTAAGTATAAATATGTATTTAGAAGTTGCCTCTGCAAGAAGAAAAGTGTGGCCTTTGTCTTGGTGTCTTAGAAAGTACACATTGTTGGAGGGAGGGGCACTAGGTACTCAGAACAAAGCAACGTTTTTGATTATGAAAGGCTCACAGTATCCAGGAAAGTAAGGTTTTACATGCCCCAGTTTTGTGGACAGCCATTCCTCAGATGGAGCAGGACTCGTACTTAGTATGCAAAGGAGCCATCCAGGAATGTGGCTAAAACTCAGATTTTGAAAATGTTTCTAGAAATGTCTAGGCTAGGCACTGGTACAAGGGCTACATCTTTACAGCAGGCCCTACCAACATCCTGTGCCCTGGGTTAGTCCCTAGCCACAGACGGAAAAGGACTACTTTGAAACACTTTAAATTGTGTAACAATAATTCAGTTTCTCTAGCAGCGTCTTAATTGGGCAGCCATATGTGGCTAGTGACAATTAAACCACACTGTGAAGATGAGGTGTATGGGGAATGTTCTATGAACTCTGTGGCCAGGAGGTTACAGCCTGGGGAGGGAGGCCGTAATACAAACTTGAGGACTCTTTAAATACCAGAGAACCCCCACTTTGTACCCTCTCCCACAAAATGCCAGCCAACTCCACTTTTCTATGAAGCCTCAAAAGCCAGATAAAAAACAAAACATGCTTCTCGACTCCCTAGCACCAGATGTTGAGGCCTCTGCTGAGGTTCTGATAAATAATTTACTCAGCACTGACCGAGTACACACAGAAATGCTTATGAGCAAACCATGACAGGACTCAGCAGAAGCGCTGGAGAGGAACAACAGTTTCTGTTACCTGAGTCTGTTGCTGCTAAATCCTCAAGAGGGAGATGAATGCTTCTGAAGATCTGAAAAGAAATCTTCGAGATGCAGGAAGGCAGCTCTCTGCCCTCAACAAATGCTGCATTTATCTCCCTCTAAAGGTTTTAGTTAAGTCAGCTACAAAAGAAAGTCCTGTTAAGAAGCCTTTAAATGAAACACAAGAAAAACATCTACACCACGGTGGACGACCAGTTAGGACCTCTGGGACACTCCCATTGAGACCTCATCAATCGTAGTCTGGGATCCTGGTGTGCTAACGGCTGGGTCTCTAACTAGCAGCAGGCTATTCTTTCAGCATAAGATGGAATCTCAATGTAAAGCAAGAGTTTGCAGCTAGTAGCTATTATCAACCATTCCAAATGCCAGACTGGATTCTTGACCCAAGTACCTTTAAGACCTGGGATAGCTAAAGGCTACTTAGAAACCCTATTAACTGGAAACTGATTTTGGTATTTGAGCGCTATTGTACAACCTACTTGCTTTTCCTAATTCAAAGAAGCTCAGTCAGTGTCTCAAGCTGATGGCGAGGCAGCCCCAGTGGGTCTCAGTGCGTCTCTGATACTAATGTAACTGTGTGTGTGCGCACGCATGCACCTGTGGTGATGCTAAAGTCAAGTGCACAGTGGCAGGGGAGCAGGTGTTTGGGGACAGAGCCCTCATTCTTGCTACCTGGCTAGAATCACCCTGAACCATCTTTAAAATGAGGTTAAGAGAAGCTGCCCATTAGGGTGTTACAAAAATTTACTGAATTGACACTCAGGACAGTCCCCTGTACACTTACCATAAATAAATCACCCTCATTCTAAAACAAAAACGCAGTTAGCTTTAGGGAAAGGAAGCCAACAGTCACAGGCACAAGTCACTGTCAGCACTGTCTGTTCTGTTTTCATATCTGCCCTGCTCCCTCAACCAACGACTAATAGGCTTCCTTTGTTTCTCTTGAATAAATATTTAAAAGCAAACTTGTCCCTCAGTGGTAAGTCTGTTGTGCTTGCATCAATTGTCTTTTGCCTGGAAGGCATAAAGAGGTGGCCCTGCTATAGGACTGCCACCCCATGAATGGCAACACCTGGGTGCCCACTGTCAGCAGGGCTTGGTACCCAGGACAGGATTCATGTGGCCTCAGGAGCCCAGAAGTCTCACTGGTCGGCCTGTGGCTAAGGAGGTGGATGCTTCCTTGTGCCTCACCTGAAGGCTCAGAACAGTGAGGCAGCGAGCGTCGTCTGAGGGCGCGATGACGGGCACCAGGTAAGGGCTGTCAGGGATGTGCTCATCGTTGAACTTGATAGACACCTCGTAGTTACCTGTTGGGATAGGAAAGCCCCACCATTTCAGAGAGTTCCGGAAGGTGTTTCCACTGTGGCTACTGCCTTAAGCAGGGCTTAGATGTCTTCAGAGACTAGAAGTACTTAAGGCCGATGCTGATTGATTCTATAGGTAAGGTCAGAGATTAGTGACCTGGGTCCACAGTGTCATCTCTGTATAGAATCCAAGAGACCCAGGGGCTTGAATAGGAAAAGCAGTTGCATCTCTATTTTTACTATCTCTAAATGAAGGATTCTGCATTAGAAATGTAAACTAGCCATCCCAGGACAGGAGAAGCATCTGCATCTTGTACTGCTACTATTATATATTATATAATACATTACATATTATATATCAAAGTATTTTTATTTCATTTTCATATTTATTTCATTTCACCATGGCTATCTTGATGTCATCACTTACTTATGCTAACCAGTACTTTGAAATTAAGACTATCAACAAACTTTTGTCAAAATTTAATATACTAATAAAGTCATATATACTTTACTGCTATGTATTTGATAACTATACTTTAATATAGCTTTACTTAAGATAAGGTTCACTTTGCAGCCCAGGTCAGCCTGGAGCTCACACTGCCTGGCTCACACTCTTGACGATCAGCCTCTCAGGTGGCATGGGACACTATACTTGCATTTACAACTGTATTTTAATAAAATTGATTTCCTTTATGATTTGATGTACTTTATCCATGTATGCCACAAAACTATTGGGAGGACAGGTTTTATCAGATGTCCAAAGGGTCTCAGGAACACAAAAGGTGACAAATCTCTGCTTTAGGTTCTCAGATGCTAAGAGCAGCCAAACCAGCTCCAGGTCACTCTCAGGGAGTGTCTGGATGGTCAGGGGACAGAATGCAGCATTTGAAAGCAAGCAGAGACCATCAGTAAGAGACAAGAGATGATGATAACAATGACCCTCATCTCTTGGAGGCCTAAGGCTCTCCCGTGTGCCCCACATGCAAATGTCTATGGACCCAACCTAAGCTGATGAGTTTCTGATCCTGGCAACTAAACCATGTCCAAACAAGGAAAACATCCTCAGTCAACCCTTAAGTACATACCAGGCTCTTGGGCAATATAAGACACACCGCATGACCCATTTTTATGGTCATCGAATGTGATCTCGGCCTTACTCGGGCCCTCAACAGCAATGGAGAGGCCACCAGCACCTGCTTCCCGGGTCCAGATGCTGAACTCGGCTGAGAGCAAAGAGACACCTGGTTAGAGAGAGTCCGAGGGCCCGGCCCCTCTTCTAGCTCAAGCCAGCAGTGTAGGTCCAGCCCCTTCCCAGCACTTTCCTTTTGCTCTAGCCCCAAGCAGAACCCACTCGAAGGCCATCATTGTGGTTTCTGCAGCACCATCAATGATCATGAAGTTCATGTGGATTCCGGCACCAAGAGCACAGCCAAAACCAAACCAGAAAAGGATGAGTGTGCTCAGATTCCTTTGCACCTCTTCCTACACACAACAGCCACCACAGGAGGGACCCTCAAATCAGTTTGTAGCATTCTAATGAGCCACACAGAACACCAGTTCAAGAATGCACTGGAAACAGTTGCTGCTCTCTTCTTAAGAATCTTAATGCACACTAATGTTAGAACCAGAAAAACCTGTCTAAGCCTGTTTGGCTTTGTGTAGGTGAGGGACTCCCAATGTTACTTAACTTATCATTTTCTTTATTTTATTTTTTACCGATTTTATTGGGTTTATTTTAGTGTTATCCCCTTTCCAGAATTCCCCTCCATATCCCCATCCCACCCCCCTACCCACCTACCCAACCCCTTCTGCCTCCCTGCCCTGACATTCCCCCACACTGAGGTATCAAGGCTTGGGAGGACCAAGGGCTTCTCCTCCCACTGATGCTCAACAAGGCCATCCTCTGCTACACGTGCAGCTGGAGCCATGGGTCCATCCACATGTACTACTCTTTGAATAATGGTTTAATCCCTGGGAGCTCTGGTTGGTTGGTATTGTTGCTCTTACGTGGTTGCAAACCCCCTTCAACTCCTTCAGTTCTTTCTCTAACTCCTCCATTAAGGACCTCATTCTCAAAAGCTTTGATTAAGGAATTTCCCTTACAGCTAACCACTGGAAGTTTTCTCTTTACAGTAATGAATATAGTGTACACCTATTTATCTCCGGTTAAAATTTGGTCCAAATTCTTACCTGGAATGCCTGCCTCTCCCCTCTCCAGGCCAGGGCCTCCTGCCCGGACCTTGTGAGCACCTCCTTCGCCAAGGGGCCCCACGGTGAACTGGAAGGGGCTTCCTGTTACGTGCTGCCCGCGGTACTTTACGCTGACTGTGTGAACGCCCATTTCCTGGGGCACAAATCTGACACAGTGAGAGTTCTTTCCCACAGGCACAATCTCTGCCTCTGTGACATGTCCAGAGGGGCTGGTGACTTGGGCAGACATGTCACTGCTGTCGATCTCTGAGAGTAAAAGGTTGAGAGAAGAGAGTTAGGGCAACACACAGGGCAGGCAGAGAAGGGTGCAGCAGGTTCAGCCCAGGGGTGGTGGCCAGCATGAAGGGGTACTCACACTTCCTGTCTCATTGAGCTAGATCAGCAGCTTTCCTCGCTGGAGCCTAGTTACCGCTACATGGCATCACACTAGGGCCTATGCTGGCAGCTACGGCATGTAATGAAACTCACGTTTTTCTACAAAAAGGCGCTGCTGCAGCCTGTCATGCACAGACAAGTTCTTTCCTATAGAGAGGAGGTAGAAGGCACAGTAGCCTTTCTCTTTCATTTCTATTAGCTTATGTACTAGGTACACAAGTAGGCTACAGCATGCATGTGAATGTCAGAAGACAGCTTGCAGAAGTTTTCTCCAGCCAACATGTTGGCCCTGGGAATCAAACCTATGTCATGAGCCTGAGTGGCAGGACCCTTAGCCACTGAGCCATCTCACCGGCTCCAAGAGCCCCCATCTCTTATCGTCAAGCTTTGCTGCTTCTTTCAGCCGATTTCAAAGGCAAAGGAGGAACCATGCACAAGCAAAGCTTTTAGCAAAAGTCAAGAGGCCATACTCTCAGGAAAACAATGCCTTGGGTTACAAGCGCCAGAAGCAAATCATGTCTGAGACGAGCTGCTCACGTCACATAGACAACTGTGCCTGCACTGTCATGGAGGAGACAAGCAGGTGGCACTGGATGTTGCCATCACCTAGAGGACCAATAAAACTGCACCGTGCAGCAGTTCATGATCCTGTAGCCTATGGACAGAGAAAGGAAGAGAGGATGAGGAGCAGTCATGCCATGGGTAGACCCAATTCCTCAGGCAAACTGTACCCCACAGACTGGTTCTGGAAGGGTACAGGAGAGGCAACCCGGGCTCAGTGTGGTAAGGGGAGCTCTCAGGATGACTAGGTGCCCTTAGAAGAGTCCCTACAACCTTTGTTCTTTACTTTTACCACATGAGCATACAAGCTAGCTACCTGCAATCCAGAAGAAGGTCTACCCATGCTATTCCAGTTTGACCACAGTCTCCAGAGGTGGTCACCCGGGAGGAGGGGTGCATACTCGTTTTTTAAGATATACTAGTTTGTGACTAAGATAACCCAAGAGGCCCAGGTCCTCAGAAGCTGATAAGGACTCCTCAAACTCTAACAGATGAGAGGGGATTCTCTGGATCATGGGGGAGAGTGTCTTCTGGAGACTCCTTTGTTATCAAGTAACTAAAAAGAACGACCGAGAGCCAGAAGAGGCTTCAGACAGAGCAGATGTCTACATGCACAGGTAAGAGCCAGCACAGAGAGGAAAGGTAATTGCAAAACAAAAAATGGAAGCAAAGCAAAGTCCACACCACAAGCTAATCTTAGAAATAAAGACTACAATGGAGATACCACATCTTCCTAGGAGAAAGAATGACAACAGAGCGCCTCCTGTTGGTGGATGATGGGGAGCAACAGAAGCCAAGGCCAGCCATCTTCCTCCACCTTGAAGCACATGGACTTTGTACTATCATATCCAGTCAACAGTTTGTAAAAAGACCTTGACTATAGTAATTAGATGTTAACTACATTCACATTTGATGACAAAGTTGGTACACTTGCATAGGAATCCATGACTACAGTTAAGCGGGGGTAAATGGCATGCACAGGGCTGGCCAAGAGCCCTTTCCTATTAAGATCAGATATGGTTCCTCTTTTGCATCTGTACGTTTTCATGTGTGCATGCACGTGCACATGCATGTGTGCATATGTGTAGGCCAGAAGACAACCTCCAATTCTGTTCCTTAGAAGCCATCCACCTTGTTTTCTGAGAGTGTCTCTCACTCTTTTGAGTATCAGTGACAGTGAGGCCTAGGACCTCTTGTCTCTGCCTCCTCAGTGCTGGGATTACATATAGGCATAATCACACATGACTTTTCCTTCTTTCAAATATACATTCTGGAGACGGAACTCAAGGCCTCATACTTGTGTGGCAAAGACTTTACCAATATGGCCGTCTCATTCCTTACACTTCTCTGGAGAGTCTGGACAACCCTCACAGGCCTTGCCAGTTTGTGGGCAGTGGAGTCTTGAAGCTTTCACTGAATACAGTGATTCTCTGTGCACAAGGAATCCCAGCCACATTTCAGACAGGCTGTTAGCTTGCTCAGAGTGCATGACTCTGTGAAAAACAATTCATCATGAAGTAGCTCAGTGGACCTAACCCAGCTTTGCAGCAAAACTCTACTCCTGCATTAAGGATAAGAGAGATGAACCGAAAGGCTGCTGCTAGATCTTCCCTCCTAAATACTTCCAGACATGGGTATCAGCAGGCCATCCTCCCACCAACAGTATTTTCATTGGCAAAGAGTAAATCTAAAAGCAGATCTATGTTCCCCTAGGCAATACAACAAGACTTTTCATTTGGAAGGAAAAGGTAAGAGGTAAGCACATTTTCCCTAGGTGAAGCCTCTGTTAAAAACAAAAAGCTCACTGTGGTGTCCCTAACATACAGCCTTAGCATTGTGGAGGCTGAGGCAAGAGAATCATAAGTCTGAGGCCACTCTGTGCTACATACTGAGACCCTTCCCCCCTGACTTTAAGTAAATAAGAAAAAGCATAAAATGAAAATGTCCTTGGGGTGGACAGTGTGCTTTAGGTCATGCCTGCACTTGGTCCTGAGGTTCTGGCTTCTGCCCTGTCCCATTAGCTCCACACTCACCTGGGATCTTCAGGTTAAGGTCACAGATACTGCCAACCGTGGCCACAGACGGAGCTCGGCTGGTCCGGGTGATACTCTCTTTGACTCTTCCCTCACCACTGATCTTCACGGTGAATGGGCTTCCTGCAAGACCGAGAGGGACCCTGTGAGCAGCCTCGATGCTGAGGCATGGATGGCATTTACCAAAAACCCAAGCACTACAGAGGGAGGGCAGAGGGGTCTCATACCAGGCACATGCTCGTCAGCAAATTTGGTGGAGACGATATAGACCCCAGGCACAGTGGGGAAGTAGGACACTTTGCAGGTACCATCCTCTAGGTCCTCTGTCTGGATGTCCACCTTGCTGGGTCCTTCTACTGCCAAGGATATGCCCCCATAGCCTGCAACACAGCAGCCAGTCCTGATATAACTCCTGAGTGCAGGGTGTGATGAATGCAGAAGGGATACCTGGCCCTTGATACTGAATAATTTCCACAGAGCAGAAAGAAAGTATCCAGCTTAGGAAGCCTATGGCTAAAGGCTTCGAGCAGACAAGTCCTTCCTTTAAGGCATCTATCAATGTCCCATATGAACAAGTGTCCTGTGAAACTGTATGCCCCTCAATAAATGCCTAGACTTAAGGGGTTATCTGAATTTTCAACCAGCAGACCCAAAAGTTCAACAGCATAAAACCCTACTCATGAGCATCGAATGGGGAGAGAAATGTCTCCAATCTCTGTCCTGGAATTATAACTTTGTCTAGAGCTCACCAATGTGGCTGCCATGGCCACTCAAGAAGACAGAGACAAAGGCACTAGGATGTGGTGTGGCTTGAGAGAGCCCGACCTAACTCAAAGCATCTCAAAGAGTGGTGTGGGGGATTGCTAAGCCTTATCTTGCCCAAAGCACCAATGGTGTTACAAGTACACATAGCAGGTATCTGTGAGATCTTGTGGATCTGGGTTTGGATCTTGGAAACAGATGGGATGGTAATCCCCAGGTATTTGAGTTTTTTCTCTATAAAGCAAAGTCCTGCTCTTGTGATTCAGGTAGAAGCAAGCACTCACATCTCAGAGGCTGAAGGATGCTTGGAGATAAAAGAGTTGGCAGTATGAAAAAAATGAACCCATTGACACAAGCTCTGGGCATTTCCCACGGGACTACCCTACAGACCTGCATCTCTCGTGTCCACGATGAAGTCCGCCATCTCAAAAGTCCGGCCTTCTGACAGGCCTCGGCCATAGACTTTGGCACGGCGTGCATCACCAATTTCAGACTGGACCACCATAATGGATACAGGGCTGTTGGCCACGTGGTTGCCGTTCTTCTTGATGCTGACTAGATGTTCACCCACCTCTCGGGGGATGAAGGAAATGCCTGGACCAGAACACAGGTGGCAGTTTATTAATGGAAGGTTGAGAAAAGATGAAGGCAAGTGGGGGAAGAGAATAGTTGTGATAGAGAATGTGTTCATGGTCAACTTGACACAGTCTAAAATAATGTAGGAGAAAGACCCTATGCATGTCTGTGATGGATGGCCTTTCTATATTAGGTTAACTGAGATGGGAAGAGCCAAACCCAATGGAGGGCTCACTCCATGGGCTAGGGTTCTAGACTGTATAAAGATATAAAATCTTGCTGCCTGTCACATAATAATTTCCACTGTGACGGGCTGTATTATTTACACCTTACTCTGCTTTTGCAGGGTCATTTGTCACAGCAGTGAGAAAACTGACCAATACAGCCTATTCTCAAAATTAAAAATGTGACTGTCTTATGTTGCAACAACCCAGCATCCACAGATGTTAACACGAATGGGGAGGCATACATGTAATACGAGTTTACTGTAGCATCCTTCAATGAACCACCTACTTTCTAAGGAGTCTAAGCTCCCCACCCCACACCCCACCAAGCAGGCAGCCCAAAGCTCACCAATGTGGTTGTTGGGTAGCCTCTTCAGCAGACAGGGCTC
This sequence comes from Micromys minutus, assembly GCF_963924665.1. Taxonomy (NCBI): domain Eukaryota; kingdom Metazoa; phylum Chordata; class Mammalia; order Rodentia; family Muridae; genus Micromys; species Micromys minutus. The sequence goes on along the minus strand of NC_137981.1, from coordinate 315,303 downwards.
ATCACGTCCAGATGGGGCCTTGATACTGGCTGTCAGTGTGCTGAGGTCAGTCTCACTGATGTCCAGAAGGAAGTCAGCAGCTGAGCCCAGCTTCACTTGGGAGCAGCGTCTGCTATCATCTGAGAGAAAGCAACACAGTTCCTATGACGTGCTGGGATATCTCTGGCTGTTTAGAGCACAGTCTACGTGATGCTTGGAGATGCGCAGTCACGAATGTCTTCCCGCAGGTGTATGACCATCACAGGAGGATGATGGGTGGTTATGACGGGTTCAGGAGGAGACATGGAGCTGGAAGGAACCTGAGCTACAAATCCTTGTGAACTGACTTTTAAAGGAACCTTGGACATGAAGAACTAAACTAAATATCTATCCCTCACTCAGTAAAATGTGGATCAAAGACATCAAGACAAGACCAGGAGTTTGGAAACTGCAGGAGAAAATAGTAAAAAAAGACTCCAATAGCACAGTAAATAATCTCCAAATTGACAAATGGGATTATGAAATTAAACAGCATTTGCACAGCAAACAAAACATCAGAGAGAAGAAACAGTCTATGGAATTGGGGGTGGGATGAGATGGGGACGGGGTATAACCTTGTCTACACACCAGGCAGGGAATTAATGTGTATAATATAAAAAGAACTGCAAGAAATTAGTAAAAAAAAATAATCCAAACAATATATGGGTTAATAAGAGTTCTCAAAAGAAATACAAATGGTTAATAAATCCTTAGCCTGCAGAAAAAATAATGCAAATTAAACCTACTCTTTTTTGAGACAGGGGTTCTCTGTGTAGCTCTGGTTATTGTAACTCTCTGTAGACTAGGTTGGCCTCTAACTCAGAGATCCACCTGCCTCTGCCTCTGGAATGCTGGGACTAAAGGTATTCACTGCCATTGCCACTGCCACCACCTTAATCTGTCTCATCCCAATCTGAATGTCTACCATCTGTAACTCAAAGAACAACTATTGCTGATGGTTGGGATGTAAACTAATGCTGCCCTCTGCGAAAATCAGTGTGGAAACGTCTCAAAAGCCTGAGAGTAGATTTACCATTTGACCAATTTCTGCTACTCCTGAAAGACTCTAGGCCAACATACCAGAGACACCTGCACATCCAAGTTCTCTGCTGCTCTATTCATAATAGTTAGGAGACAGAACCAGCCTAGAAGCCCATTAGCAGATGAAAAGATAAAGAAAACAGGCTGTGTATATAGAATAAAATAATATTTAAAAAGCTAAATCAGGACACCTGCAGGAAAACAGATGAGTGGAAATTAGCTGAAGTCAAGCCAACTAAGAAAGACCAACACCCCATGCTTTCTATCAGATGCTGTGTGCGCACACGTATTCTCGCACACATGTGTGCACACCAACGGGAGGCAGTTCTCACTTGCTGCTGTGCCTTTGGCCATTTCCCAGAGAACCTTGATTTGTGTGTGCATCTTCCAGAGAACCCACCATATGTTCCAAACTAAGCAGGCAGAACAGAAGCTGGGAGCGTAGGTTATGGAATGGAATAAGTTGCCTGTGAATACCAGTGAATTGGCTAATGGCCACCTCTTGGAGCTTCAGTTTCTGACCAGTAGAAGGAACAGATGTCTTATGTAGTAGGCTGCTGATAGGCCTCTTCAGTTCCTGCACTCTGCTGTAAGCATTGCCTTGATGCCTCGTTCTGAGGGCTTGCTTTCTGGTTGCTAACTCTTGCTTTTTCTTTGTTGTGAGAAAAGGAGGATTTAGGCAGCTCCATAAAACTTAGGTTTCACAAACATGGGAGAAACCAAGTGCCAACCTAGCTTGCCACCCCAGGCTGAGGAGGAGATGGGTGGGGCAAGGCAGAGCTCGACCACCCATGAGAAATTCCTGTAAGCTGGATAACCCTACCTGTGATCTTGGCAGTGAAGGGGCTGCCAGGGATATGCTTGTCATTGTACTTGACCAGAATGCTGTAGTCCCCTGGCAAGGTGGGCAGGTAGGTCACTGTACATGTCCCATCTTTGTTGTCAATGCAACTGATCTCTGCTTTTGAGGGTCCTTCAATAGCCAAGTCCAGACCACCTAAGAGAGAGGGTATGGAGAGAGGGCAGTCAGAAAGAAATACTTATTTCTAGATAGACAGTATCTCTGTGGGGACCCTGACACCAGGGCCAGCAGACTCACACATCCCATATGGGAATCGAGTCAAAGCAGTCTTCAGAGGAAAACCTAAGGAAGCAATCCCTGCTTAAATAACCCCAGGGCTCTAGGGCTTGAGAGATACGGATGAGACAGGGTGCTACGCATCAAGCACACACAGGGTGGGCTAGCACAGACTTTCACAGTGCTCAGGGTGAATGCCACCATCAGAGCCACAGGCTGAGGAATCTGTGAATACTGTGGTTAGCAGAGCACTTCAGCTACAATGTACAGCTAAATAACTCGTGGGAGGTCCTGAGGACCGGCTAGCAAAATGAACAAAAATAAAGCCATTTTCAATCAAAAGCCCACTTGAATTCTCAGTGAGTCACATGAAATAGCTCATAATACAAATCTGACTCAGTCACAATAGAATTTAAACATTTCTGTTTTGAGCAGGAGATAGATTTTTCTATGAGAGAAAATAATGAGACAAATAATACCATATAAAATGATTTTTTTCCTTTTTCTTTTGAGATACAGTCTCCCTATATGGCTCAGGCTAGTTTTATACTCCCAGTCTCAAGAGATGCTTCCTCGTCAGTCTCCTGGGAATCTGGGACTACACGAGCTCTACCATTCATAGCATGTTTCAAAAGGAAGGCTACACACGCATAAACATGCAAACCATGCAGTACCTTCTCCAGCATCCTCTGTGACGATCGTGAAGGTGGCAGTTTTGTTGGCTACTCCATACACAAGGCCTGGACCATATGCTGACACGCTCCCACTGTTGGGGTAGTTCACATAGAACTGCAGGGGGCTCTCTGAATTTGCCAAGGACAAAGACAAAACAGGGACTCATTAAGTGGTAAGTGATAATCAGATAATCGGCAGTATATTAAAGTCCTCCCAGCAGGAGAGTCTGTGACTCTTTGAAGCTGTTCTAGACCAGAACAGGGTGGAGAAACTGATGCAGGAGATTTCATCTCAGCTCAACAATGAGAGGGACACATCTGCATCAGGGAGGTAGAAGTCGCTTCCTAGCAAGAAGGCTATTTGTTAATGCAATTTGAACTCTAAGGCCTGATCTAAGAAGCTTCCTTAAGGAAAGGACCCCACAGTGACCCTGCTTGCCCACTGTTACTCTTATCCCTATTTAAAGCTCTTTAATCTCCAGGATTCGGTGCAAACCAGGAAATCATCTGGGGTTAGGGGGCGACCTATGTACAGATTAAAGATCCATGTGTATTAACTTCAGAGGTTAACCCATGGTGTATCACATTAGAGACAAAGTATCTTTATATATAAGACTGGTATATTCCAGAGCGGGTGGTCTGAAACCTATGTAAACCTAGAATCCATATAAAGGTATAAAGAGAGAACTGACTCTACTAAGCTTTCCTCTCACTTCCACATGTATACCTTGGCATGTGTGACCATATATATCACACACACACACACACACACACACAGAGAGAGAGAGAGAGAGAGAGAGAGAGAGAGAGAGAGAGAGAGAGAGAGAAATAGAAAAGAACCACTATGTTGTTCCTTTAACAGGATAAATCTAAAAGCACCAGTAAGTACATTGGAGGCACATGAAAACGTAGTCACACTGGCAACAGAGATGAAGGCTGAGGGCCAAGAAAGGACTTGCTGTTTTTGGTACTTTCATTGGATAGCCCAGGCTGGCCTCAGCCACCTGAATGAGTTTATAGATATCTAGTGCCTGCCTGAAGCTTGAATCATGACTGTTCTTTAAATTCTGTATCTATATCATTAGAATACTTAAGCAGAAAAAAAATTGCTTTACAAACCAAGAAGTATATTTAACTCATGCCTCAAAAGCCTAATTTTTCCAAAAAGAAAACAGATGAAGAATATGAAGATTCAACCCACAGAGAATTAGAAAGACACAATATATGGAAAGCTTTCTCATTTCATTTGCAGGAACAAACACCAAGGTACCATGCATTTTCAATCACCAGACTGATTCCACAGGGCAAGCCCACAGCACGGCAGGTGCTTTCTTTCACTACTCGGACCCATATGGAACAGCCCCAGGAAGGGCACTAGGCTACAGGCCCGCATCTGCCCAGAGTGCCAACAAGAGAGGCAACAGCAATGGCAGAAAGAGCAGAAATGCTCCCCAGCGGGAGACTGGAGCATCTGCAGTGTCATCCAGATGAGGGAGAGCTATGAACCAACCCTGCACAGCTTTCCTGGACGTGCTGTCAAGAGAGCAAAGGCAAGGACAGCTGATGTGAGTACCCACCCATTTCTGTAAAGGGGGCTGGATTTTAAAATATGTGTTCTTACTTGCATGCAGTCTTAAATTTTTTCTAAAATTGAACATAAAATTTACCAATAATCAATCTCCAGGAGGAGGCAAAGGGAGGTTATAGGTATGATCACATTACCTACTCAAAATATTAAATTAGTAGAAATGTAAATAATTACAAAGACTAACTACCAACATTACACCTGTTCATAGGTAGGAAACACAAGCTAGGTCTCTGTATAGGGGCCATCTGTCTTCTGAGCCCTGTGTCTTAGGGTATAAGCCTCTCCTAAATCCCATTACTTCTCAGGGTCTTGCAGGCCAGGCCAGAAAGCCTCATTTTTTCTGCCTCATTGTATCTGGCCACACTTGACAGTTATGCAGATACACAACCATAGTCATACGTCCCTGTACCCTGGCTTAGGAGGCTGAGGTGTATTCTCTCTTCAGTAAGCACACTCGCAGGCTGTTTTTGGAATGAACGCCAATACAGCGTTCTTGGATATACCTTGGAGAGCTCCATAAGTCTCCCAGATGTCCAGGGGACTGGAGAGCCGCTATACCCCACTTACCAGGGATGTGGCTGCCCATGTACTTGATGTGCATCTCATGGAGGCCAACTTCAGTGGGGGCATATCTCACAGTGACTGTGCCATCCTTGTTGTCTACAATCTCAGGTGTAGCTTTCTTTCCAGAAGGCATATGCACCTGGCCTGGAGGGCATAAAGACACAGGGCAGTGAGCTCACTGGTGGCCCACAGAGGTCTTCACCACAAAGGTCAGACCCCAGAACACTCATGCCGGGAAAACACCCAAGTCCCCCTGTTGGAAAGCTGAGTCTGCCTTGCTTTCTGTGGCTTCCCTTGGTTTCCATAAAATACAGCAAGCAACCAGCTCATAAATAATACATAGTGACTCCAACGTGCCAATGAAAAATGCAAAGAGGTTCTGAGAAGAGCACAAACCAATAAATAAGAGAAGCAGGAAAGGAGAGGCTAGGCTAGGCTCCCAGAAAGGGACTGACACTACACATTCATGTGACGATCAGGTTGTATTTGGAAAGTGAGTGGTTAGAGAAAGCAGGGAAAAAGAAACAGAAACCTGGAAGCCAGTGGTATCTAAACAAAGAAGTTCTTAGCCTGAGGAGAAACACAAGCTTCCTCAATAATGTAATGCAAGCTATAAACAACCACCTCTTCAAAGAAACAAGTTCTGCATCTTTGTCCCTGGGGAAGGAGCCAGGTATGAGGTGTGGAAGTCACCTCCCCAGCACTGCTCTGGGGTTCAGATGCAAAAACAGATAAAGAGTAACGTGGATCCCCCCCAACACACACACACACACACACACACACACACACAAAGGCTTTACCTGTGATTTCTCCTTTCCTAACAGCAAATGGAATCACCAAGTCAAAGGGCTTGAAGCCTAGGCCATTCATGTCACTCACTGGGACATAGGCCTCTTCCGTAACCTAAAAACACGAGAAAGTGTTCACTTGGTAAAATGAACAGCAGTGTGGGCTGGTGGAGCTATGGGGGCAGAACCCTGGGAATTCTACAAGGCAATGAGGCCTGAATCTGGGGGTGCGGCCATGAGTATTTATGGGCTTTGTGTGACTGGGCATGGGCAGAGTTGGAAGACCCCAAGAAGTCCAATGATCATTCGCTTGCTCTACATTGTGCTTGTAGAATTCCCAGTATTGCCCACAGGGAAATGGAGAGGGAAGAGAGCAATGTCTGAGTACCAAGAGGCTCCACACCTGAAAAGGTTAAGTTGCTTGTGGCCTGGAAAAGAAGGTGGGTTTTAAGTGGCACAGAGTGGTAGCGGGTGGCTTTGCCCCTAGACAGAAACCAGATGCACAAGTAGCAGCTTGGAGTCAGGAGGAGGCCTGCCAACAGCCGTCCGTCTTGCTCTTTAAACGTGGGGGAAAACCGCACTGAGCGTGATCACAGGCATGATGGCTGGATTCATGGGGAGCAGGAGGTGACATGAAGGTGGATCTTACAGAGAAAGTGGGGTTGTGATGATGCGGTGATCAGTGGGGGACACACCAACGGCCAGGACACCAAGGACTTAAGCGATTCCCCACAAGCAGACAGCAGCTTTTCTAAAATGAAGGCTGAATAAACCCAGAAATGCAAAAAGACAAAACGAAAACCAAAGTGTACCCAGGGCCTGAATCCAGGGGGACATGCATTTACCGGTGCCTCCTCCATGGCTGTGACTTCCCCATCGGTGGCCTGGTTGATGGCAAACGGAGGTTAATTGGGAATCGTACCAGAGGGATAGTATTACCCAACATCCTACAGCTTGAGTGCTATCCCCTCCCCCACTTTCCCAACAGGTGCTGGTTATAGTGGATTTTTTTTTTTTTTTTTTTTTTTGAGACAGGCCTCTCATGTAGCCCAGGCTGGCCTCAAATTCTTCATGGTCTCCAACGATGGCCTTGAGCTGCTGATTCTCCTGTCTCCATCTCTCAAGTACAAGGCTTATACAAATGTGCTACCATATCATGTAAGAGCAGTAAGTTCTTACTGCACTTCTTAGAGGGAAAGCCGGACTCTCTGCAAATGTCACAGGCATTTTTGTCCTTTGAGTCCACAGTTCACAGTAAGGAATGTGCACAGGCGTTTGACCAGAGCCACAGGTGACCATAAAAGACAGAAGCCGGCTTGGTGGCTGGTCAGACTGGCCAGGGGTAACAGCAAGTGACTCTAGACAGATTACTATGGAAGAGTATCCGTGCAGGCTTGGGGGAAGCCGGCGAGCATTGAGGCTTCATGTTATGATCCCTTGCACAAAACTCTGTGTAAGCAGAGAAAACAGACAGCAGTCATCCTGACACAGAGTCTGGGGAGAAGTGGGTTTTGTTTTACTCAATGTCTTATTTTTCGGATCTGTGAGGAACATGTGTGTTCATGTGAACACAGCAGGGAACAGTGTAGAAGCCAGAGCTCCACACATTTGTTTCTTTCTAGTACTTTCCACTGTACCTTTTAGCTTTAGACATATTGATTTGATGCGTAAGAGTGTTTTGCCTGCGTATATGTGTGCACACCAAGTGTGTGCCTGGTGCCAGCAGAGGTGAGCATCTCTCCAGCCAGGGTTACAGATGGTTGTGGGGACTGAGAACCAAATTTAGGTCCTCCACAAAAGTGGGAAGTGCTCTTAGCCACTAAGCTCCTACAGCTAGTTCTTGAGGTTGGGTACTGGGCTCTCACTAAACTTCAAGCCCATTGATTGGCTAGATTAACTGTTTAGTAAGTACCTAGGATTTTCCTGTTTCTGCCTCCTGAATACAGACATGTGCTGCCACACCCAGATTTTTACGAGTGCTGGGAATCCCATCTCAGCCCATGCTTGCACAACTGCTTTACACATGGAGTCATTTCCCTGACTTTAATCACTGACGTGACGGTTTACTTCTTTCTTTCATTTATGATGTAGAGGTCTTAAGATCTGTTCAGTAGATTTTAAAAATGATTTATGTGCAAATATGTTTTGCCAGATGTGTATCTGTGTAAGGGTGTCAGATCTCCTAGGACTGGAATTTCTGACAATTGTAAATTGCCATGTGGGTGCTGGGAATTGAACCTAGGTCCTTTAAAGAGTAGCCGGTGCTATTAACTGCTGAGTCATCTCTCCAGTCCCAGTCATTAACACGCTTCAAAGTTTTAGCACATTCATTTAAAAAAAATGTCCAGCTTCATGCTCCTGATCCAACTGACCCAACAAGGATGGGCCCCTCATCATCATCCCCAGCTGTAACACGGAACAAAGGAGCTGTGTACTGTGCCGTCTGCAGAGACGGCTTTTCTGACATCTAGCTTTGTCTCTAGGGCCAATTTTGTGAGAGGCCAATTCACAACCATGTCACCAACAGGAAGGTCTTTCAAGATTGTATATACATTCTTGCCACTAATACTTCTCAAAGGTATCAATTAGGCTGCTTATCCATGAACCAGCATGTTACACATGTGTGACATACTTAACTGAGCAAGCCTGTGGTCTCCCTAAGGCATTTGCTAGTCAGGTGTCCATGTTCTTCCAGTTTTGAGCCTTCAAAGGGAGATTTGAATCACAAAAGGGGTGCAGTGAATTCCCTCAAGTTGTAAGCACTCAGGACTTAAGGGATGCTCATTTCTAATGAGTCTGGAAGCCTCCACTTCAGGCCTCTGGCCCTCTGCTGATGTGGTCTTCAACATTTTACCTTGACTTTCTCACTAGGACCTCAGCTTCTTCTTATCCCAGGCCATCACAACAGCACTGAGCTCTCTGCCCAGGGTTGTTGCTCTTCCCTAATCTAACTAACAAGGTCATACCTACTAGGGGATAAACACCATGTAGCACAACTACAACTCCGAACACTTTTCTAAATAGAACTGACATTCTCACTGCAATACTTTCTCCTCCAGAGAAGAAAAAACTCCCAAATGGACAGTGTCCAAAGTTGACAAGTGTTTACATATTTGAGATATGAAAGAGCTTCCAGACCTCTGGCCGGATGTTTATAGCTAAACACACATGGAGAGAAAAAGAGAAAAGCTACAACAGATTGTAGATGGGAACAGGGTCTGTTTGGACTTCTGTTTGGAATGGGCTCTTTGTGCCCTTCTCCAGTGCTATACAACATAAAGTCATCAGAAAGCACTTCACAGGCGGTGGGTGGAGTCTGGTTACTAGCAGCCCGGGATCTGTGGTTGGGTAGCTGTTCAGCATCAAAGGATAGTGAGGGAGCCCACAGGGCACCTGATAGCTGTCTAGACAGGGCAAACAGGGCTTGCTTCTGAGGCTTCTGTGGTAAGTCTGTCATTGCACCAGCTCCTATGGAAGACCCTTAATAATTAGAGAAGATCTAAAAGGCACCCAGGACTGAAAATTAAAGGCTTCAGTTATTCGTCAGCCAGAATGGTCACACAATAGTTCCTTTCTATTCTAGATCTTTCTGGCTTTAACAGACAACACACATCCCCCTTCTGAATCTCACGCAAGCACAACTGGAGGTTCTGTGCATCCTGAAATAGCAGTGTCAAGTGTGTAGATAAGAGCATGAGGACCCTTCTCTAGCTGCGGAGATGGGAAAAGAGGCACAAGTACTTTTCCAACTGTTCTGTGAAACTGTCTCCCTCTGAGCTGGCTTATGTGAAGACATTGCCTAACTTCCTTGGCATGACAGATGCCTCCATGACTCAAAGAAATTTCCCTCAAAATTGTTGCTTCTAGAGATAATACCTAGGGTCAAGGTTGTAGGGGAAGATGGCTGAGTAAGGGCTCAACAAATGACGTTTGTGACTGTATCTGCTAGTAAGAGCTGGCTCAGGAGAAGGAACCTTGCTCACCATGACTGTGAAGGGGCTATTGGGAATGTCAACGCCTCCAAAGCGCACATAGATAACATAGGTGCCTGGCTTGGCAGCAGTGTAGAAAATGTCATAGGTGCCATCTTCATTTTCAATGACGTCAGCCTCAGCCTCGGTGCCATCTGGGGTCAGAATCACGCAGGTGACTTTCCCCTTCCCTGCAGTCTTAGCGTCCACTACAAAGCCCACTTCCTCGCCAGTTTTTACAGTGGGAGCAATACCAGGACCTGTAAGAAAGGTCAGAAGGAAATCAACGCATTGGCTGTGGACATTTGCCGCGGAACAGGTCATACTATGTTGTGTTGTCCATGTCTGTGAAGATCAGACCTTTACTGTTGCCAGACAGAGGGGCATCTCAAAGATCACTGGGAAGGGTTAGTATCTGGACGGAGCATATTTTGGCTTTGTAATCCCTTCCCAAATAACAGCCAGCCAGTCAGCCTGTCTTTCTGTCTCTGATTCACAAGGAGTATAACAAATTATACAAGGAGAAAACGCATCTGTCAAAATGTGCAAAGCACAGAAGGACAGCAGGGAGTGCTGAGAAAGCTGCTGATACAGTGGGAAGCAGAAGAGGAGTGAGTGCAGCTGGTTGAGAGGAAGGCTCCAACCGACAAAACAAGAGCTGAGACCAGCAGGTACCAGCAGCCCAAGAAAAATAACTGCAAATTCAGGGGAGGAAACAGTTTTGTTAAGCCAGAGGTCCCTAGATCTCACTCCACATGCCCTCAGCTGGTTGTTAGGAACTGACACAGCCTGGTAGTGGTGGTCTGGGCAGTGTTTTCCAGTGTTTGCACTGGGTGAGATGAAAAGGGTCAAGGTTTGTTATGTACAACCTTGAGCAGGATGAGGTACAGAACAGATCACATCAGATCACATCCATATGTATGTATTTGCATGTGTATGTATGGGCAGTTCTCTCAGTACATGGGTTCTGGAAACTAAACTTATTGGCAATTACTCCCATCCAATGAGCCATTTTGCCAGCCCAGGTCTCATGTTTTAAAGTCTACACTGAGCTGCACAAGTTGTTCTTAGAAACAGGAAGGTACAACACCAGCTAGACTGGTGTAGATATACAATCCCAGCTCTTGGGAGGCAAGGTGTGTGTGTGTGTGTGTGTGTGTGTGTGTGTGTATGGCAGGGTTGGGGGGAAGCATCTGGCAGCATTCTCAACTACAGGGCAAGTTTGAGGCCAGCCAAAATACATGAGACCCTCCTCCCTTTTTTAAAATGGGGAATACATTGGACTGGTAAGATGGCTCTGTGGGTAAAAGTATCTGCATTCCCCTTGATGTAAGCCTGGGACCTGAGTGTGATGTGCACAACCCCACCCATATAGTCAAGCAAGCATGTCTAAGAAGCTGAAGCAAGGGTGAGGGTAATATAATCATTGGTTCTGGAAAATCCTAAGTTCTTCCACGTTTCTTCTCCATTGCTGAGCTACATAAGACACTCTTGAATGACTTCCAAACAAATGAGCCCACCACACACAGAGGCAGAAACATGCTGCTTCTCACAGTAGTTTCTGTCAGAGACTCCACTGGTACCCCCACCTCAGAAGTAAGAGGCCCCTTGACTCTGACACCACATTTAGCATCTCTCCTGCCTGACCTTACCCCATCTGTGTCATAACTCCTCTATGCTATCTCTGACACCTGGAGATGACTCTATAATTTAAATGTTCTCACCTCCAAAAATCTTCACTCTGTATGTATGACTGGCTCCCAGAGAGCCTAAGCAACCTTCTCTGATCACACAGCTATTACGTGGCACAGAGAAGGCCAGAACACATACGCCCAACCCTCACCTTTCCCTGCACTCACCTGTGGCCAAGCACTTGCTGGCATCGCCTGTCTGTGTGGCCCGGATACGGTAAGGAGAAAGTGGGATGTTGTCTCCACCGTAGGTGACCCCAATCATATAGCGTCCGGTCTTATCAGGGATATAGGTAACAGCGTATGTGCCATCTTTATTGTCGTGGACAGTGGCTCTTTGAGGCTTTCCCTCTTGATCCTGTAAATCACAGAACAATGGTATTTGGAATGCTGCTATCAACATAGAGAAAACAATCACAGCAAGCCACGCTCTGTACTTGGCACCTCTACAGGTGGGAAGAGACAAAGTGATTTCTTGGTGTGACCCTTTTCTGTTGTTTTTGGGTAGGGAAAGAAGATGGCCACAGACCACACCATAATGGTTTGTCAAATAGTATTTGAGCATGACATACACTGAACTACAAAGACATGGCAAAAGCTTACAGTTCATCTTTCCTTTCCCTTCCCTTCCTGTTACAAACAGAACACTCCTTAGCTAGGCACACCAAATTCAAGACTCCACATGCTATAGCAGCTTAGCCACCAGGCACAACCATGTGACAATGAGACAAAGGAAATCTCGTAAGACTGCTTGAGACAGATCATCCATCTACGAGAGCCATTTTCCACTCCTGTCTTCCTTTCTTCTGATTCACCTATTCCTGAGGACCAGAGAGCACTGGCAGGCTCATACATAGTCCATGAGAAGACATTAAGGACAGAGCGACACACTATGTCAGAGATGCTGGCTTTCTTGTGAGTCATAGAGCACTTAGGTGGCCTACCTCTGGCTTCCTTCCCAAGGAAGGACAGTCCCATGTTAGAAGTTCTGTGGTATGTAAAATTTTAGCTGTAACCAACCCAATAGGCAATTAAAACATTTAAAATCAGCATAAGAGATACAGTAACACAGAGCAACATAGTCAATGCAGAAGCTCAGATGAGCACCTTGTTCTCCAGTGGAGATATTTACCCATAGAAGCCCCAAAAACATGTACACTGGGGTAGAAATTAGTCATTAAACTCCTGTTTTTATCCCTTTCCAGAATATTAACTCTTACTAGCAAGGTTTGGTTCCACCCCTTCCACAAATACAACAAAACAACCACAAGTTACCGTGATCTGGACAGCAAGTAGGCCTTCACCAGCATCTCTGGCATCAATGGCGAACTCTACAGGTAGGCTGGCGGGTACCCCATAGGCACTGAGGCCAGGCCCAGAGGCAGTCACTTTGCTTGCATCATATGTGGGAAGGACCTTGACCTTAAAGGGACTTGACAGACACACAAAAGCCTGGTCAGTAAGGATGCAAGTCAGCCCTGCCCCATCTGATGTCTCTTATTCAAGGAACTAAGGTTGAAAGGAAAGTTTCTATAAGAGGTAAGAGAGAGGGTTTAATAAAGGACCAGAGCCATGAGACAGTAAACAATCATAGCTTCCCTAGGAACCGAAGACAGAAGGGCCAGACCCTAGAACAGGAGTCACATTGCCTACCTGATGTCACCACACTGCTCTGTACCATGTGCTAACTGGGCAGTGGTGAATGGCTGGGGAGCAGGTGATACCAGAGCAGTGGGTGGGCAGGTCTGAGGCTGAGATGCTCACCTTCGAGGGATCTCTTCATCAGCATATTTGACCGAAACGATGTAGGGCCCCTCCTGAGATGGTGTGTAGGTCACTGTATGGGTGCCATCCCCATTATTCACCACATTCACTGGCTCCACGAGGCCTGAGGACAGAAATGAGAGGTTTAACTGACAACCTGACCTCCCGTTCACTCATCCATCCCCACGGACTGTTGGTTCCCACTGAAGAGCAGCACGAAAGCAAGCTGGCCAGAGTCACGGGATGTAAAAGTCATAGTGGCGGGACTGACCCCAAGAGACACAGCCTTCCATACTTCCCTCCAGTACAGTTAAGAGGACTGCCCATGCTTGTTGCTGGAGGTCTTTGCAGACATGCGACATACCCTTTCAAGCTGGTTAAGCATGCTTGGGTGTGCCAATTTTATTTTACAGCTGAGAAAGTGCATAAGTGTCTAGAAACCTCAACAGCAAAATTAACCTATGGGCTGGCTGGTCAAGACCTGTACCCACCTTTCAACAAGAACACAGTGGTGCCAATGTGTTTAAAGACAAAGTTACAGAGCAGGTAAGGGTGCCAATCTCAGGGAACAAGAGGGTCATCAGTGGGATGCTATGGGTAATGGTTTGAGAGAACATTAAAGCCTAATTAAGGCATGCACTAGATTGATAGATTCTAGACCCCCGCCCTGAGCCTGAGGTCAAGGAGGGGTCACAGTGGCAAGGGAGGTTAATCAGAGCAGGGCATGCTCATTAAGCAGAGCAGGTGATGTAAGCACAAGAGTTTTAGAGGCTAGGCTCAAGGCATTCAGGTTACATAATTGAAAGCAGCTGCTAATGGGAAAGCACAAACCTCAAACCTGTCTCTATAAAGGCAGCCTTTGGGTCAGCTTTAAAAAACGAGTCACATGACTTTCAAGGGACTGTGCTATGACTGGGAATCTACTGCATTACCTAAAGTTCCAAGGCCATTTACTTGAGAAGCCCTCCTCATAGAGGCTGGTATGCTATGTAAGTAACCCTCCCCACTCACACATGCAGAAAGACAGACAGACAGACAGACAGACAGACAGACAGACACACACACACACACACACACACACACACACACACACACACACACACACAAGATGTTCAGAAACTTCACTAAGGGCAAGTCTGTCACATGACCTCATTCTTTCAGACCTGAGCTTCAAAGGGAGAACCTCCTGCTGAACTCCACTAAGGAGAGGTTCCTCTTCAAAGGAGGAAGCCTCAGCTCACTACTTCTGGAAGCCACAAACACATCACAGGGGAAGTCAGGGGCAGGAGGAGAGAAGCCCAGATTACTTAAGAAATAAGGCTCACTATGTTATATGGAAAGAAAGGTACTCGTTAAATACTGGAAGAAATTTGGCAACAGGTTTCAGTAGTTCAGGTTTGTCCCCAAATGGCCCGCTAGTCACTAGAAACCTTAATTCCAGGTTGTCAGCAGTGCAGGCCAACTGCCAACAAAACTCAGTCCCCAAGTGATCCCCTCTCCAGGGAGTTGAATGACAAAGCTATAACCCTGACCAAGATTCTGGTCTATTCCACAGCAATACTGAGCATCTCAGAGGGGATCATCTCCAAACCTTACCTCCTGCTCTCATTCAGACCAACCCCCAGGCACCTCATAAGTTAAGCAGGTAATGGTGCCGCTGGGTGAACAGGGCACGATAAAGCCAATAGCACCTTTAGGCACATGCTTGAAGTTCTAGTACTCAGGAAGCAGAGGCAGGAGGATTGCCGGTTCAAAGCCCGTCTGGGTTACTTAAACCACCTTTGAGAAGCCTGAGATACAAGCTTGCTGACAGGACACTATCTGACATGGGTAAACCCAGGGTTTGGTCTTCAGCACCATGAAATAATAAATAAAATTATAAAAAGAGATTTAGGACTATGTTATTAACAGGAAAAATGGACTTATGGAAATATGATACACCAATTTTTAAGCAGTCTTTTCTGCTGGCTAGCTAGACTAGGGAACAGTAAATGAATTGAGAGTATTTAACTATAAGTTCATGAACAATCTCGTGAGAAAGAATCTGCTCTGGGCCATGGTGGGGAGAATGTAGGTGTCAGGGAGGATGCAGACTCACCTCTTGGGCCCAGGACCCTCACTTCCAGTGGAGCCAGGCCAGCCTTGCTGCAGTCCACAGTGAAAGACTGTGGGATGCATGCTCGGACACAGGAGCTCAGACCGGGGCCGGCAATTTTGACCTTGCTGGGATCCACGATATCTTTCGATGGAACTCTGAAGGGGCTGCCTGGAAGAGTCACAGGATTCTGAGCATGAAGCAATCAAGAAGAGAGCACCTCACACAGACCCAGAACCCTGACTGCATGAGCCTCAGTCAGCTCAGCCTGCCTCACTGTTCTTCCCACGCTGTCATCCAGCACTAACCACATGCAGACACAGGACTGGGGCCTCAGTGAACCTTCCCAGAAGCCAGAGTCTGGCAATGAGGACATGCTTCTAACATTCCCTGTGGCATCACTGGAAAGCATAACACACAGAAGACAATACACATGGTCTGCAGGAGACCAGAGAAAGATATCCATTAAGACCCAAGAAATGAGGTAAGAGAAAGCAGCTACCACTCAAGGGAAGCAAACAGAATGCTGAACATTTCAGCTCTCAGGAGCTATGTTGACCAAGAAGCACGACACTGAGACAAGCAATGCCTCTGACTTGGGGGAGTTCTGGAGTTCACCAGGAAACTGATACTCAGCTCTGCGAGGAGACAGAGTCTGAAACATAGGAGAGAAGAGTAGAGCAGAGGGGTCGACTCATACAGAGGCATAAAGAAGAGGAGAAAGGTTCTTGAAAGAAGCAAGTAGCTTGGTGGGAGGAGTACACAGAAGAGCAGAAAAGAGTGGGTCTTACTGTCTCTCCCTCCCATGGAGCAGGTACATTCTGAGCACACATGATCACCTGGTTCCACACTTTCTCTAATGGTAAGTTGTGGTATGCTCCATGAATGACTTGGGAAACCTCAGGGTCACTCGCTCTTTAATGATGTCAAACATAAAGACTGGTAATGCATGGTGACTCCAGAAAAACCAAGATTTGTAAGTGAAGCATTAAAAAGAAGCCAGGGCAGAACCAGGAGTGCCCACAGGACTTCTCACACAGCAGGCATGCCAGTGTCCCCAGTAGCTCTCAGGCTGCCAAATCCATTGCCAAAGAGCTCTGAGTATCATTTGCTGCACACAGCCTGCACATTTTACAAGTATCGCGAATGCCAGACTCCTGCCACGGAAATAAATGTCTCTGCTGAGTATCTCAGAAAGCATCCACTTAGCAGAAACAGGGGTTATAAATACACTTGCATGAAGAAATGAGACTCTGGCAAAGATGTGCACCCCTTCCAGGCTAGGGCTTAGAAGAAGCAAGTGATTTATTTGGGGGAGAATAACAACAGACTATCTCTGTGGCCGATCACGAAGCCTGAACCCGGAAATTGTCTAAACTCAACCTGAGTAGAAAGCCTTAAAGCAGAAAGCAATGGTCTAACATGTTCAGAAACCATTATCTGCCAACATCCTCCTCTCTGTTCTAGATAAACATCACCAACTGACCAATCACAACCCTTCATGGATCCCAATTAATCAACTGGTCTACCACCAAGACTGCAGCTGAGTCACCACAGGATATTTGTAAGTTAATATAAGATGGGATGTTCTGTTTGAAATAATACTACTACCTAGCGTGTATGAGGCTGAGGCAAGAAGATTCCAAGTCTGAGGTTCTATCTCAAAGCAAAACAAAAACAAAACAAACAAAAAACCCCAAAAACCTAAACCAAACAACAACAAGCCCACCAGAGGCTTGCATCAGGCCAGAAAAACCTGACCCTTAATCATCTAAATTCCAAGGAAAGCAGATAAGATGATGGCAAGTCACTGGAATGGGCTCTCGGGAGTTGCCCTGGCTAGATAACTTGACATTCAGAAAAGAGCCTCTGTTTGGGATCATGCTGGTTACTCAGCTCTGGGAGGTTTTTGTATTCATTTGTTTAGTGCTGACTGACAGGCCCCTTTCCAGGGGAATTCCAAAGCTCTTGGCACGCACTACCCCACAACAGAAGCCAGCAGCCCTGCCAGCCTTGGGGAAGGCACCCTGGAGACAACCTCCTGCACATTCTTGGTGTTCAACTCTGCAACAGTACACAAGGCACACGGACCGGCTCCACAACCCCATTCTGTCCCTTCCCCACTCCCTTGCTCCCTATCAGCGTGAACAAAGTTTAGTTGCATCAGTGAGTGGCTCCAGGAGTGGAGCTTTGTTTTATTTCTAGATGAAATGCTCTATATGAAGGACTAAAAACAAACAAACAAACAAACAAACAAACCCCTACATTGATAGAAGTAGCTTTGAGGAGAAACTAGTCATTTTGAATGCCTAAAGTGTATACAGACATATCAGTTCTGTCAGAGATGAGAAACCCTGTCTTACACTAAAGATATAGATCATCAAATAGAAAGCAAATTATTAAGTAATAAGTTATATTAGTATATCTTTGTCATCAGCTGCCAGGATTAACTGTGCAAAGAAAAAAGTAAGATACATAAAAAAAAGTGAGTAAGAGCCACGCCCCAAAGTCCTGGGGCTGAAGGACTGGCTCAGGGATTAAGAGCATTTACTGCTCTTACAGAAAACCTGGGTTCAATTCCTGGCACCCACACAGGGTGGCTCACAACAACTGTTAACTACAGTTCCAGAGGGTTCAAAATCCTCTACTTCTATGGATGCCTGTGTGCATATGCCATAGCTAAGCTCCTACAATTACATAATTATTAATAATAGTAACAATAGTAGTCGTAGTAACAATAAATAATAATTTAAAACAGAGATTTTCAATTTTGTAAGGAATGAACTTCTGCTTAAGTCACAAACTAGGTCATAGGAGGCTCTCTTTCTAATGGAAGGCCCAAGCCAATGGTTTCTACCATGTTGCTGGGTTCAACTGGGAGTTGTACTGTTCTGGTGCTGTAGTCCTTATTAAGGTTTCTCCAAAATCAAACTGTTCTTTCTACTAAAGGGAAATGGGCAAAACCAAATCTACTTTCATTTATTCTTTGGGATAACTCACCAGGGATGTGAACGCCTCCGTATGTGATATTAACGTCATAATCCCCTGGAGCAAAAGGAATGTACTCCGCACTGCAGCTGCCATCTTTGTTGTCCCTGCAGTTTATCTTTGACTCCGAAGGCCCCTCCACAGTTATGCCAAGCCCACCAATCCCTGCTCCTCTGTAAAGAGTGGGGAAGTAAAACGTGATCAGCCCACGCCAGTCTGCTTACTGCCAGAACTCGCTCACAAACATTTTATAAGCCATTCTAATTAGTAAACATGATTCCATCAGTGTGGCAATACCTCTCAGGCAGGAATTTCTCAGACATGTAGTACAGACCCGTGGTTCTCACCCTTCCTAATGCTGTGTGACCCCTTAAGACAGTTCCTCATGGTGTGGCGACCTCCTAACTATACAATGATTTAGTTGCTACTTCATAACTGTAATTTTGCTACTGTTATGAATCCTATGTAAACATCTGATACTGACCCCCAAAAAGAGTTGTGACTCACAGGTTGAGAACTTGCTATGGTATAGGGCACAAAGACAAATACAATGTGAGTGTGTACCTTAGGGGTACTGAGCCTGTGCTCTCTCACTGATCTACAGACACATCCCCTGGGAGTAAATTACAATAGGAACCTTTTGAGTGTTTCTTTTACATATAGGGTTGTCTATATTCTTCTGCATCATGAAGTTAAGGAACTTTTATCTAGTGGTATGCTGGGCATCTTAATGATTATTAATTACTATAATCATTTCTGATATTTTTTGCTATTGTTTGTAACATAAATCTTGACAGAAGAGAATGTTTAATATATCTTTTGAGATGTATCTTACCAGAAGTTGAAAGACAATGGCAAGTAAATAGGGCACAGCCACAGTCCCCTTTCTTCCTTGAGACAGGGTCTCATTCTGTAGCTCAGATTGGCCTCAGACCTTTTCTTTGCTTAATGGATTAACTACATAGGGATCATTACCTTGAACCCAGGACCCTGCCTACCTGGTCACCACTGTGAAGACATTAGCTTTGTTGGTAAAAGCCTCTTTCAATCCAGGGCCTTGGGCATGGACCCGAGATGGCTGGCAGCCTTCAGTGACAGCCACTTTAAATGGGCTGTTCGGGATGGGCACATCATCATATGTCACCTCTACTACATGGAAACCTGCCCAGAAACAAACAACAACAACAACAACAAACCATTTGCATACAATGTTACTGCTTCAGACTCTGATGTAATACTTATAGCTGGAACTCTAGCTGCTACTTGAGAAGAGTAGATTAAGAACATAGTAACAGGGCTGCAGACAGGTGCTCAGTGGTAAAGTCCCAGCTCCTACATTAGTTGGCTCACCACCAGCTATAACAGTAAGCCAGTGACTCTAATGCCTCCTTCTGCCCTCCATAGGCACGCGAACACATACACACACCAAATCTATCTATGTTTTTTGTTCATGTGTCATATACTATCCCAAGTGATGAACACTAACTTTTATTTAAGGCAGTCACTCTAGACAGACTACCCTGATTTGGAGAAACACTGTCCAGGCATTAAGAGATCACAGAAAACTCAGGAAATAGAAAACCAGCTATCTATATATACCTGAAGATACCTGTATAGAATATTTATGGGACCATATACTCAGGAAAGGGGCTATATAGTGTTTCCCTTTTCTCTTTATGATTTTCTGATTTCTTAAAATTTTAATAATAACTACTACTATTCAAAAACAAAAACTGTAAACAAAATATACAAATCATACACTGCTAACATGCCATGGCATGAGTATATAATCTGCTCAAATAAGACTGGGCTTTGCAAAGTATAACATGGGCCAGTAAAGAAGGCACTGCATGGCCAGTGGCTTCTGTGTCATGTGCACTGTTCTGTGCTGAGGTAGGCTGAGCTCACAGGTAAGAAGTCAGCGACAGTCACTGGAAACAAATAGCCAAGCACAGCTCTGAATGGAAGAGTCATGAGCACAGAGGGGATGGTGTACCTTTCTCAAACGGTGTATATTCCACTTGATAGGTCCCATCAGCATTGTCCTTGACAAAGCACTCAGTGGAGGCCCCTGAGGGGTTGGTAATGTGAGCTTTGATGTGGTCACCTCCAACCTGGGTAAGGGGCCTCGAGTCAACTGTGAAGTCGGTTGTGGCCTCCCGAAACACATCTATAGAACAACCACACAGATAAGAATGTTACCTATAGATAAGAATGTTATCCTGGGCCCAAGCAACCCCCAAATGAAGACTCTTCACATTCTGGAATACATTAAGTATATCTGGTGCCTTAAGGATGGCTTTGTTGATTGTGAAAGTGAAGGTAGGCTCGGCCAAGTGACAACAAAACTCAAAGATGGGGATCAGGCCAGGGCAGTGGTGCATGCATAGAGTTTTAGCCACTCAAGAGAGGGGAGCAGGAGGGCTGTGAGTTCAAGACCAGTCTAGGCTGCACAGTGAGACCCTGTCTCAAAATGAAAGCAAAGGTAGAGATCTAGGACAAGGGTAAAGGCAAAGAACCTCTGTCCTCTGTGTATTACACACATTTTACATCATTTCATTCCAACTGAGTCCCAGAGACATTAAAAAAATAATACACAAACTCTCTGGCTTTTCCATAGAAACTTGAAAACTTGCCCAAGAATACTAGGCCCCATTCACCAGGGAGAAACAAAAAGTGGGAACAGCATGATCCCCCTTTCCCTCTATCTGTACCCCTCCTGCCCTACTCCATTAACCACTCAAAGAAGAGGCTATAGTGAGAAAGCCATCCCCCTGGCACATAGTTGAGTTTCTCTTGGAGACTCACCTTTGCCTTCGATCCCTGGCCCAAAGGCTTTGACCCCACTTGTGTCTATGGCTGGCTCCACCTTGACCCAGGTGGGAAAGTGTGGTACAAGCTCACCACCGTACTTCATGGTCAGCGTGTACATGCCAGCTGTCAGAGGCACATAGGTCACAGCGTAGGTACCATCTTTATTGTTCTGGATGGACACTTCAGCCTTGGCACCCGAGTCTGAGACAGCTTCAAGGCCCAGAGCCCCAGGCCCTGCTTCTGAACAATCAACACAAAGGATTCCAGGTTCACCCACTTTTCCGTGTTCAAGTCCTGGTCCTGATGCCACAACCTTAGAGGGGTCAAATGGCATTTCAATGTCGGCTTTGAATGGAGACCCAGGAATATGGACTTCTTCAAAAAGAATGTTGACAAGGTATTCTCCGGGTTTTGTGGGAAGGTAGGAGACAGAGCATGTCCCATCACCATTATCAGAGCATTCAATTTTGGCCTCACATGGACCTTCCACAGTTAGGCCTAAACCTCCAGTTCCAGCTCCTTTCGTGTCAATGGTAAACTCGGAAGGCTTGCCTACAAGACCTCCTTCAAGGCCAGGACCATGGGCCTTCACCTATTTGAACAAAGAGTAAAAGTGAAATCTAATATGTAGCTGCTATTTCTGAGCAATCAGCTCTGCCCCAACACTCGTGACCACAATCACACAAAAGCATGTCAGTATCTTATATCCCTGGGGGCACTCTCACTCTCTTAAACACACACATGCACACAAGTTTGCTTCACTGGGGCCTGAAGAAGGTAAGTCACAACAGCTTGAACTCTTACATATCCATCCCATCAGTAAATCTTTCGTAATAAAACTGTGTTTCAGAAGAGATAATTTTATAGAATTCATAGCACTCACTGCTAGAAATAGTCCCACATCATTTGAAAAAAAAAAAAAAAAAAAAGACTAGGAATAAGGATATTTTTGTCTGCTAAGATAGTTTCTGTAGGGTGAACTTAATCTCTGTAAGGAACACTGGGCTGAGGCCTCCACAGTCTCACCCATCCCTATGAATTGCCTAGTGCCATTATCATGCTAAGCAATAAAGGGAAGGTCTCTAACCAAGTATTGCAGACAGAGAGCAAACATGAACGGGGTCATGGCTCAACTGTTGAGGGAACCCAGCACACTGAATTGCAGAACATCAGTCAGCCATTGAGAGTTCACATTCACCACAGAAAAACTTTCCCAGGTAGGACCAGAGAACTCCAAATCATATTTGGCAACAGAGCAACCCCACACTGACCTTGGTGGGATCTGGTGGCAGCGAGGCCTCCACAGTGTAGGGGCTCCCGGGCACTGGGTGTCCGTCATAGGTCACGTCTACAGCAAACAGTCCCTCCTCCCGAGGAATGAATTTGGCTGTGCTGCATTCTCTGCCAGTCACTGGTGCTACCAAGCATGGCACCACCTTCCGAGAAGGGCTCAAGATTGTCACATCCAGCTTCCCCTGGCCTCCCGCCCCATTGGTGTCAATGGCAAATTCCTGGTCCTTCCCAACCTCAACTCCTGTGGAAAGGGAGAAAAACTAAAGTGATGAGCTGCCCCCTGTCAGCAGCAAGAAGAAGAGAGAAAAAGGTGAAGCGGAGCCATTGGACACGGGTTTTTACCTCAGTTTCTACTGTAAGCAACAGCTGACTCAGAGGTGCAGAAGCAGGGCTAATACAATGGCATTTATACACTGCAGTGCGTCATTAACAATTTCTATTCCAGTGACAAATACTGTACATTGTCTCCTTCGACTTACATAATGACACTATGGGTTGTTAATTAACAATGGTGGCCTTTACAGATGGGGAAACTGAGGCCTCAAGAGGTTAAGATTGTCCAGGACAACATATCTAGCAGATCACAAAGCTAGCATTCAAGCATAAATTTTCTAAATCCACAATCAGATTTGAGAGATTGTAATTACAGTATAGTCCAACACGGCCTGCTTCTTCACTTCCTTGAGGCGATAATCTTATATGTAAAAACATCTTTAATTTAAGTCAATGTTTTCTTAATAACTCCTGGCAGAAAATGCAGTCCTACTGCCACCCCCAACCCACAAGAAGGCAGAAGTCACAGAGCTGGAAAATCCTGAGAATTAACTTTGATATCTTTTAAATGGCCTCTGGGTCACATAGCAAGATCTTGCATATTTAAAAGGGTAGGGGTAGAAAGATGGCACAGTGATCTTGCAGAAACTGGAGCTCAGTTCCCAGCATCCACATCAGGAATCCCCTAGCTGCCTGTAATGCTCTCCCCCAATATATAAGCATAATTATATATTTAAAAGTAATAAAACTAAACTTTAAAATAGTCTTTGCCAGGCAAGGCTGCAGGAAAGCCAGGTGTAACTTTGACAAAAACAGGGAAAGGGTTTCAGCCAAAACAAAAGCACTGGGATTACAAGATGCTGCCACAACCCAGTCAAATCTTGACTCTGGGGACATCGAGGAGCTTGAGGCCAGCCCAGCTGTCCACACCTCTTTGTCCCAACAGGACAGAGGCTTTCCCTAGCAGGCACTGTGTTCTTCCTGCTTTGGAGTCAAAAGTCGGTCTCTGTGTCTCAGGGAAAGAAGATGCAATGGAGACACTTTTTGAAGTGTCTTTCACATGCTCACAGCTGGGTATCCCCAGACATAAAAGCCAGCACCCTGAGTTCCCACTTAGCAGTTTCCAGAAAGTGAGATAGCTTCCTTCACAAGGGCATGGAAGGCACAGCCAATGAACGTTCTCACTGAAGGTTAGCTGAGCTCTCAGGGAATTTTCACAGGGGTGTAACCTGGAGTTACCCTAGGCATGAAAAACTTATTCTGCTGACTTGGTGCCCCTGAAATCAGGTGAGCATATATTACTGAGGGACAGACATCTAGGTTTGGGAATCCCCAAGCCATTAATTGTTGCGGTAAATATTAAAAGATGGCTTAACCTTTTTTCCTGTGTTTGCAGGCTCCCACAGTGCTATCTGACACTACAGGGATCTATAACTTGCCACTCTGTCACCTCTGCTTCTGTCCTGGGTGGATATGATGGCCCCAGCATGTTGTATTCACTCACTTCCCCTTGGAATGTTGTTGCCAAGCCTATGTCACACACATCCCAACTTTATGTGCTCTGCCACTACACCCTCTGAATTCAATTAAGTAGTCACATCAAAGAACACTCCAAACTACTCTGATCCAATAGGTATCATATAATTTGCCAACCTAGATAAGTCAAATGATCTTGCAAAATTCCATTGCTTATAAAACATTCATAACAACTTTCTTTATGAAGAGATGCAATGAGAGAAACATACATATCTGCCTCCATCTTTGTTCCTCCCACAACAGTTAATACCAGTCAAGAAGACTGAATTGTGTTAGGATTTCCAAAATGTATCACTGATCACAAGCCAAAGACTTTAGGCAGGGTAGTACAACTTCAGTGCAAAATAAATAATGCCATTTGATTTCTCTGGCTTCTATATGCAGGAGGAAGGTGTGGAAGATGCAAGACCTTACTTAAAACCCAAAGATGTTTTAGAATTCATCAGTCAATTCTCAGAACTGTGGTTAACTGTAGAAAAAGGGATCAGGCACATATCCAGCCTGCAACTCACAGGTTCCACAGAGCCACATTCTGCCTAGGATAGCCACCAATGTAGCCCATGAGGAAGTCTCACTTGAAACATTTAAGTAATGAAAAACAACAACCACCACCCCAAATCCCTTAACTGTGTGGTTCTTGAACAAGAACTTTGTATATGAGAACACACATCATTCTGCAATGTCAAAAGGTAGGATGCATGTGTGTTTAAGACCCTGATGGTGAAAAAAAAAAAATGGTTGTTAGCATGAGAATTACAAGTATTTTAAGACCATGTGTGGAACCTAAGACAGCATAAGTAAGTGTCTTTGTACTAATACTGTACAAGTCTCTTAAGTTAGAATATCTCCATAAAAAAACAAAAACAAAGAAAAAAAACTTTAAAGGGCTGGGAGCGCTTGCCTAGCATGCACAAAGGCCTGGGCTCTAGTCCCAGAACCACAAAAACAAACAAACAGGACTGGAGAGTTGGCTCAGCAGTTAAGAGCACTGGCTACTCTTCCAGAGGTCCTGAGTTCAAGTCCTAGCAACCACATGGTGGCTCACAACCATGTAATAGGATCTGATTCCCTCTTCTGGTGTGTCTGAAGACAGCAACAGTGTGTATACATACATATATGTATATTCCTTCTAAAAACAAGCAAACAAATAAACTAACTTTAAATTTTAAGATAAACAAACTGATGTCACAATGCACTTATAACAGTCTAAAATGAGGTAAGACACACAACAAGCTAAAAAGCAAGAATAGAAAGGGAAGGCTGTGGTTTCTAAGTGCCAAGGAGTTGATTTCTGTTACGGCCATTGACTGTAATGTGATACCGATGCCCAAGGTGGTTGGCACAGTGTGACTCTCATTCAAAAGCCAACCTTCTCTAGCCTTTCTCTTAAAACTTTCTGTGGTAACATCAGCAGTCACACCAAGCTGACAGCATGCCAGCTTCTGCACCATTACCTCTTTTAATTTTTTATACTACCTCCCTGAGTCAAGTGTCCCCAAACACCCCATACGCCCTGCACAAATGAGGAAGCCACAGCTCTGGTTCAGACCCAAGACTGTCCACTGCAACATCTCCCCGAGATAGAATTAGTTTCTCTGAAAATTGCATCGTCTGAAGGGAGTGTTACATCGGCCACAGTTGCTGGTTGTCAGTGACCTCGCCAGACACTTACTGTTGTCCAGTCCGTTGATTTTTATCTTGCTCAAATCCAGTGGTGCAGCAACGCCCACGGTGAAAGGACTTTTAGGAATGGGGTCACCACCGTAAGTCACTAGAACCTGCATGCTGCCCTGGAAGAGAGAGAAAAAGAAGTATGCTTCTGGCTGGAAATGCACTGAACACTCCCTGACCCCCCAGAACCTTCATTCCTCCCAGGGACACAATGAACTTGAATCCATTAACCCAGTTTTAATTAGTTTTTCTTGGGTCTCATACATTTCAGGCTGGCTTCGAACTTGCTATACAGCAGAGGATAACCTCTAACTTTCAGTCCTCCAGTGTCCTAGGATTATAGGTGTGTGTGCTACAACACGTAGTTAATGCGATGCTGGGGACCCAGCCTATGGCCGCATGAATGCCAGGCAAACATTCTACCAATCGAGCTGTATCCAGTTCGACTCTTACTGGCTTTAGGAAACATCTCAATACACTCTTTTGAAATACATGGCAAGAACAATAGAGAAATCAAGTAAAAGTAGACAGGGACAGTATGGGGACTAATGCAGGGCTTGTGCTATAAACTTCTGTGTTGCTTCCTCAAATCAAAGATCACAAAACAGGGCTGCAGAGATGGCTCAGTGGTTAGAGCACTGACTGCTCCTCTAGAGGTCCTGAGTTCAAATCCCAACAACCACATGGTGGCTCACAACCATGTGCATAGGATCTGATGCCCTCTTCTGGTATCACTGAAGAGAGAGAAACAGTGTACTCATATGCATAAAATAAATGAATCTTAAAAAAACAAACAAAACATGGAATTATAAAAAAAAAAATCACAAAATAGGTCCAAGGTGTAGTTTTTACTGCTGCCTCCCACTTTTCACGAAGAAACTTCTTGGTTCAGAGGCGCAATGGAACATGCTCCCAACACACTGGATTCATACCCCTGGCACCCAAGCCTTCATCTTCTTTGCTGTGCCACAAGCACCTCACTGCATGCCACAAGCCAACCCCAGCCATGGATGGGCATAGCCACTGGGCTCCGACCAACAGAACCAGTTCTTCAATGCCTGGGGGGGGGGGGCTCAAAAGGGAGGTGTTCACAAAAGAGTTCTTAGATCAGCCCATAGACACTCCACTAATTCCACTGAAGGAAATAAAAGCCGTGCTGGAAGACTGGCTGGGTCCCTTGCTGGAAGCCCTGATGGCCGAGCGACCCTGCAGCTGTTGTTCTTTGTCCGCAGGTCCTGAGCCAGCTCACTGCTGACTTCCTCTCTCCACCTTCAGCTGCATACTCCCTCCTCCACAGCAAGGCTCCAGGAAAGCCTGCTGCAATCTCAGCAGGCCCATGTTGTCCTCGCCTCTATGTCCAGGAATAACAAAGTGTGGGAGAGTGAGAGGAATCCCTAGACAATCCAGCAGGCTCTCTGGCACACAGGCCCTGCTAAAAGCTGTCACCAATCGAGTGTTAAAAGGGTGTAGCTTTTGGCCTGATGTATATTTTCTCACATTCCTTTTGTAAATAAAGAACGGAAAGAGAGCCAAGGGGAGGAGGGATGGCTTCATCAACCAAGGAGGAAGAACTGATCTTTGAGGAGTTTTAATATGCTGCACAAAACCAACAGGCTGATCTTCAGGGTCTAACATTTCATGCTGAAATGTGCATAGGTCAAATTCTACAGAGCTGGGAGCCAGCCAAGGAACACGAAAGGTCTCCCCGAATGCTTAAAAAAAAACACTGATTCATTATTGCAGCCACTGCAATATTCCCAACACTGCCAGCTCTCCTGAGCCTCCATCTCCCCTCTGGCCTCTTACCTCCTTGGGTGCTAAGCTAACTCTAAGGCCAACTTCAAGGCTAACCAGGCATCTTGGTAAGAGAGCTCTCCTCTCCCCAACAAATTTTCTAGCCATTTCCCTGAAGTGCTAGAGCAAAAGATTAGTCCCTTTCCAGATAAGCCTGCCCAGCTCATAAAAGAAGGTATGTTTCGTTTCCATTCTCAGAAGCAACACAAAACTCAGATAGGAAATGAACTCTGCCTTAAACAACCAAAGAGTGGGTGTGGGCGTGTATAGCCACAGGACTTACAGCTCCAATCCCTAAGCAGCTCCAGTTTCTTCTGAGGCTGAAGTAAGAACAAACCGGACTTTTCTCCCACAGAACTGTCTCAGGTGGGGAGCACCTGTGTGTTCCACCAAGATGAGGCTGCCTGCAAAACAGCTGTTTCTCCCTACATGCTTCTGAGACGCCATCTTTATTTCAGAAGACCCGCTTTGGAGACTCCTGAGAGACACTGTCCCCGCTGTGTTGGGTAATCTCCTCTAGAGTCCTAAGAGGTGCCACCACTTTGTTGAGGACGTTTCAACCTAGGGATGGCTATCCTGAGAGGCTTGTGAGCTCACAGGGTTTCATGAGGACATTTGTAGTACACACGACTGCTTAAACCTAGTGACATAGCACAGCAGTTAGTCTAGGGTGAGAAGCCTAAACTACTTGAGACTAGGAGACTGCAGACAAGCAATGTCCTTGGCGAAACCCAGGCTCTCTGTGAAATAGTCTTTTTCTGACCTCTGAGAGCATCCTACAGCCCCACCTATCATGCCTGCTTCTTGGAGGCAAAACAGCTCTGACCACTGTATCATTACACACACCTAACCGTTCACATTATTTGTCCACTGTAGGGAAGCACCTGCAAACTGCCATTCAGACACTAGCAGGCAACAGAAGCCAGCGGTCAAGACTCGGGTTCCTTAGGGACATAGGGCTTTAGCTCTTCAAAAACATGGTCTACATTCTGAAATGGAAGTACAAAAATCTAGGCCTGGATGCACAGATGCCTCTCTGCACACACCAAACAGCTGCCTTTCTAGAAACCTCTAGTCTGGCAGTCCCCCAAATTCATCACAAGAAAGTATGGCCACAGGCATTAGTTTCCAGAGCATGCCCTCTTCTCCACACAGGAGACAGCCCTCTACTGGACTCTTAACCACTCCCCACAGCATGGCTGATGGATAGTTAGTTTCCTTCACCCAATCTGAGGCTCTGGGTTCCTCCTGTGAAAGAGGCACAGGCTGTGCAGCTGAACTCTTCTACCAGATTATAATGCTACTTAGCCAACTGAACTCAACAGACGCACCCTGTCATTTACTCCCTCAATCAGCTGTATATACACAGGGAGCACTTACAGCGCCATCTCCGGTGCAGGACAAGCCATCCTACCTTGTCATGGTGGCTTGAATGAGCAGGATTAGGAGGTGTGGCCTTGTCAGTGGGCCTGGAGGTCTCACAGTCCATGACAGGTTAGCCTCGCCCTCTCTCTGCCTGCTCCCTCTAGACCAAGATGTAAGATGGCAGCTTCTATTCTAGTGCCTGCTTGCCTGCCTGAGTGAGCCATGTTCTGAATCATGATGGCAATGGATTAACCCTCTAAAACTGTAAGCAAGCCCCCAATTAAATGACACTGTGTAGAAG
This sequence comes from Micromys minutus, assembly GCF_963924665.1. NCBI lineage: Eukaryota > Metazoa > Chordata > Mammalia > Rodentia > Muridae > Micromys > Micromys minutus. The sequence continues at coordinate 285,996 of NC_137981.1, read as the reverse complement.
TTGCCTTTGTGATGATGTCTCTTCATAGCAATAAAAAAAATAACCGGAGGAAATATGCCACCAGTTTTCTTTGCCACAGGGAAACAAATGACAATGGGCTCTGAGGAGCCATGCACTGTCTACAGGAGGGAACAATCTTTGGACATATCATAGCCCCAAGAAGCCTCCCAGTGTGCCAACAGCCCTCAAAGCTGCTGCTACTAGAGAACAGAATGAACTTGCCCTCAGGGTCATTCTGAAGTAAAGTGTTTCCTAATCTAGCATCACTTCAAACACAACAAAACTGGGTTTAGCCTCTTGAGATAAATGCTGATTGGCAGCTTAGTTTTACCAGGGTTCAAACCAAACCCTGATTTCATCCTAACTTACTAACACCTCATCCAAACGACAAGAAAATATGGTTTGGGAATTAGGTCCCAAATGGCTCAGAGAAGCCCCTGTGGCTTTGAGATCTTTACAATGGCTTTCTTCCATGGGATGCAAACAATTGGTCAAGCTCCTAGCTGAAGGTCCCACCAGTCCTCAGAACCATCAGTGAGAAAGAACTGCCTGCTAATCACTTCATCTTCTGACAAGGCACAAAGACAAGCAATCTTTGAATGTGTAACTTTACTATTAATAATAAGGAACCTTTCAGTGGGCCTTCTTAAAAGTACAAGAAGAAAGTCTGGAGGTAAGAGGCCACATGTCTTGAATGTGGTAGTCACGTCTTACCCAGAGAATGCCTCCCATTGTCAGAGACGCTCCGAAGAAAAGATATTAACTCCAAGGATCTGAAACTCCTGAAGCAAGAAGACTAGCCAGGCACACCCTGTGCTCCCTGTTCTTACTGTACCCCTGATCTTCCGCAATTGACTACCACCAGTCTCTTGCTGAGGACCCAGGCAGAGAGAGAGAAGACTGAGCAGTGTTTCTGAAGACAGCCTAGCCCTTGTCCTACAAATGGTTTGTTCACAAAGGGGCTTCCCTTCCTGCAGAATGAAAGCATGTTAGAAGCTTAGAGCAAGTGTTTCTGACATGAGACAGGATTATTAAAATCCAGACTCTCCTGCCAGGGTATGTGCTGTGCTGACTCTGGAGGTGTGAACATGAAGCAAAACACAATTTTAAAGACGTGTAACAGGTTCAGAATTCCAGCTTTGCAAGATAAGAGTGTGAGGAAGCCGAATGGGGGCAATGCCCATGCGGCACCATGGATACTGTGCATGCTTCTCAAGTTCAGCACAGTGGCATACAATATTGCCACAAGAAGGATAAATTTAAAAATTAAGCAAATAGATATAAACTTGTATGGAAAAGGTGGTTTTTAGACCCTTATTGCATAAAATAACAAATCTGCCTAGACAGCAAAATTCCTCAGAATTCCTGCATTTTGTAAAAGGGAGCCATTTACTGCCTTAAACAGCGGGCTGTTGGGCTCTAGGGATTAAAAGCTGAATGGGCTCTTTGAGAAAAGATCCCACTAAAACACCTCATAAAAAAGGTAAACTATGTGAAACTGCCTGCAAAGGAAACTGCAGGTGAGGGAGCTTTCTATAATTAATAAAAGATTGAGAGTCAGAGGAACGGGGGGGGGGGGGGGGACTATGTAAGGAAGTAGACCTAGTAGTTCTATACATAAGAAGTTAGTATTTCTCTGATAAAACCCCAAACTGAGGTAGAGATATGGGGCTGCCTTCCTTCTTCTCTGGGAATCCCATAGCACCCTCAGGCTCTCACACTGGGGCACCTCCACAGGCACCGACCATCCTCATGCTGTCCAAGACAGTACCGTGGGGGAAGGACTAGAGACAGGAAGGACCCTACCTGCTGGGTTGGCGTGTATTTAACAGTATGCGAGTAGTCATAATTATCAATGATATCCAAGTCCTTCACTGCCTCCCCAGGAAGGGGGCTGGAGAACTGCACATTGAGTGGGGCTTTTCCGGCTCCCTTGGTGTGAACAGTGAAGTGGGTAGGCTTCCCATTTTCCACGCCTGAAAGGACAGGGAAACAGGGTTGGTTGGAGAGGTTTCACTTTTAGAACCAGTCTGACAGGTTCAACAGCATGACACTCAGCAGCAGTCAGCCAGCCATACATGGTTGCTGCCACATCTGAGCCTCCCCATAAAGATGAGGCCTTCTAGGTGTAAACAGAACACACACACACACACACACACACACACACACAGGCACGAGCACAGTGCCACTGGCTACAGAAAAGTCAAAGCAGCATTACCCACCGCCATCTTTATTTTACCTGCTTTACTCAGCCCGGGGCCTTCTGCCTTCACCTTGCTGGCATCGTGGGAAGGGTCAACTTTGACTCTGAAAGGGCTGGCAGGGATTTCCTGAAGCAAAGACATCCTCATAAGGATGGTTCCTACAGCACTGTCAGAGCACCTTCTGCCCAAACCCAAAGGACAGTGTTTACCCCAACACCCACTTTAACAAGCGCTGAGCAACTTCCATTACTGTAGGAGAAGCCTACACACACAGGTGCAGATTTGGAACAAACACCCTCATGTCCCAACATCAGATGTTTGAAGACAAAGGATAAAAAAAGTACTACTCAGAATAAAGTAGAAAGCAACAATAAGCAGGGTTAGGAGATAGAAAGTGTCCTCCAGGTGTGGTGGTGGGCTGAGGAGTGAGGGCTTCAAGGAAGTAATCATGAGATGGACAGTGATTGTTCACAAGGAATTTAAAGGTGGTGGGAGTGAAAGTACATTAAATTAATTAGGTCATGCCAACTTAAGATCATTAACTTGAGGCACAGACTGTTCTCCTGAGCTTCGTAATTTTTATATAGTTAATTTTGATCATTAGAATTTCAAAATGCCTGGTTTTGGAGCTCTCCTCAGAGGATTACTATTAACACACAGCCGATGCTTCAAAAAGCTCTGACTACAGAAGTTTAGGGTGGAGACCAGAGTTACTGCTAAGAGATCAAAGTAAATCGAATCTAGAAGGTGCCTAACGAGAAAAGAGTGAAATTTGGCTTAGCACCCCATCCTCACCCCCTTTTGGTTTTAAGAAAACAGAGAAACTGAACACAGCCCTCAAGGCACTTTTCTCAGCTGCTAAACAAACAAAACAATAACAATCCCAAAGGGGACACACACAAGGCTCATCGCATTTGGCCCCCTGTAGCCCCAACATACCTCAGATGCAAAGAGAACCTTGATAGTGTATCGCCCAGGGGCAGGAGGCACATATTTGACTGTGAATGTGTCGTTGGCATTGTGAATAATGTCAAAATCGACATCTTCCTCTTCGTCACTTAACACTCGGGCATCGCACTTGATGCCAACACTGACATCACCTGGAACAGACTGGCTTATTAGAACCAGATTGCAAGCAACAACGTGTCATGTACAGTCATACTGCAAGAGCAACCCAAGAAAGGGGAGGTAGCAAATCAGGGTTTCGGAAAAGGACTCACAGAGGATTAGCTAAGGTATCACTAAAGAGCCAACACAGCTCATTAGGACTGTTCACTGCCCTCCAGTGTCACAAGAACAATCATTACTGGGGTGGATAAAACCTAAGCTCACCTTCCCCAGCCTCGGTGCAATCCACTGTGAAGTGAGTAGGCTCATTTGCCTTCAGACCACTCCTCTCCACGCCTGGTCCAAACACTTTGACTTTTTGGGGATGGCTACCTTGCCCAATGTTGACCTAGAAAACATAAACCCAATAAAAACATCTATATCCAAAGCACTCCTTCCCAAGGTACAGCATAAGATGAGAAAATGGCTGTTTTGTAAGTCTATTGAGTATTTTGTCCTTTAAGACAAGTCTCTTCTCAAGGCCTATCCAGAATGGGTTCTTTCTATACATTTGCCTTGGCCATCTATAGACAATGTATAGACTTACACACAGCCAGGGTTTCTCATAGGATCAGGATGGGTACCTCACAACTTACCCTGTAGGGGCTATGTGGTATGTTCACACCTCCCCAGACCACAGCTATGGTGTGCTTGATAGCTTTAAGTGGGGTGTATGAGCAGGCATAAGTGCCATCCATTCTACTCTTCATCTGGATGTCAATGGGCTGGCCTTCCCCATCCTGCAAAAGAGCCACAGCATGAACTGAAGTGTTTCTCACAGTGTCTCCATCAAAAGGAGGTCACTGTGGTTTCTAGAGATAGATGGCCAAGATACCACCAACGTATCTTAGTAAATCATACAGCAATTACAGTGTGCTATACAGTCCCAACACACAGTTCATGGGTAACAAGAAATAAAACCAAAAGTCCCCCGAGTGCGAAGGCCTCACTAGTTTACTTAGGATGATCTTGATGTCTTACCTTGGGCCTCCTAATGACTAGGGATCATGTACATGGTGCTGTGCCCAATTTCATTTATTCACTTATAATTACTAAGAATAAATACTATCTTCTACCCCACCTAAAGCCAGTGCCACTTAGCCCTTCATTTCAATCCTAGAGTTAAAGTCCTTTGGCTAATTTTAACTAAACCGGATAACCAATAATCTGTATTTTGTTCACAAACCTATTAGGAATTATTTAGACTCAGTCAACTAAAAGACATTACAGAAAAATCTGAAACAAAAAAGGCCTTCTTTTGACAGAGCATGAATCACTAATATCATGAGAAAATGTGATGCTTTATATCCGTCCATGTAGTCCTCAGGTCATACTGTGGGATACTATTATTGCTTCTGGTGTGCTGGATAGAGCTGAGATCATATTCAGTGAGCATCACTGTCACTCCTCTGACCTGACAAGTGCAGGTGGCCCAGGCCCAGATACTTACCTGAGCCATTATCTTTAAGGGAGCGTTCCCAGCATCCTTAGGATCCACGATGAACTCGGCTGGGTTGTTGATAGTACAACCAGATTTCTCCAAACCTGGCCCATATGCTTGGACCTAAGGCCAAAACCAAATAATGATTATTGTTTCCCCTGTGTTAAAGAATGGGATGAAGGGGAGGGTGCACAAAATACCTGGTCCTTAGTTAAAGATGGAAATAGGAAGTAAAATTGCAAAGTAGGCTGAAACTTACAAATAAAGACCACTACTAGCTGTCCTTGAAGAAGAAAACACTCAAAAAACAAAATCCAAACTAACCCAGCTACCTGCTGTACTCTGACATGCTAGAAAGAACTTCTAGTTCCTGGGGCAGATTTTTAGTGTGCTTGAAGGAATGGTTCCACTTTGAAGACTGAAGGTTGCAGCCACCACAGGTCAAAGAAAGTGCCACAAGTTAGCTCATTGATGGTAGTCTACAGACAGCTATAAAAATTGGCAAGATGAGTCTCTTCCACAGGACACGCATGTCCTTTAACCATCCCAGAAGCTCTGGGAGAAGATACTCTCATTCCTGGTCCATAGACGAAAATGCCAAGAGTCAGAGAGATACACTACTTTCCCAACATCACGAAAGTTCTAAGAGGTCCTCTTCTGCACTCAGATCTAACCCATTCCTGTCTACCATAGGGGACACTGGGTAAAAGACTGAGTGTGCTCACTAGATCTGGGTTGTAGTCTCCAGTGGCAGGGTGGATGAAAGCCATGTATGGGCTGTCCTTGATGTCTTCGTCGTCACACATGATATGAACAGCATATTCCCCAGGCTCCTTGGGCCAGTATTTGACATCACACGAGCCATCATTCTGATCGTCATACTCGATCTTTGCTTGGGAAGGGCCTTCAATGGCGAACCCTGGGGACAAAATGGAAGGGCCTTCCTGGTTACACATGGTGAGAATTATCCAGCCTAGGGTACTACCACCTCCTGTTCTCTGCCTCCTGGAAAGCAAGTAATGAGCAGAAAACTGAAATCAGGTGTGCCTCTTTTCCAGAAACCAGGGCACTGGTTCTTAACTAGAGGTGGAGCATTACACTGGACATTTCTGGTTTTCGGATGACATGAGAGTCAGAGGGGGGTGTTGATGAAGCACACAAGGGTCAGAGAAACCCTTCTATTTGGGTGTACAGCAACATATGCCAAGTCCTAAACCAGTACTCCCTGGTCTAAACCCATTTCCAAGTTTTTATCTGAATAAATTAAGTGAGGTTATGCACTCAGCATTGTTCATATAACAAAATCTTGGATGTAACTGGAAAGTCTAAGAACAGACTGAAACATATCAAAATCCCACTGAAGCCATGGGAAATAAAGGCGTTTCCTCCACTCATCTGGGCATAAAGACAGAAAGCTATGATTTTGTGCAGGAAAAGGGCAGAAGAGAAGACTAAAGGGCTAACTACTTCCTTAAACTACAAGTACGTTCCAAAGTGATTCCACTTCCTACTGGTGAAAATTAGGTATGTCCTAATTTTTTTCCCTCTTTTGCTCGTTACTAAAAGTAAATAGGTGTCAGTAAGATATAGCTCCCTGGCCAAATTCAGCTTACTGCCTATTCCTCTAGAGAGTATTTTACAGGAATGTAGACACACCCACTCATTTATGTATTTAATAACTGCTTCAAAGCCACAATGGCAGTCACATAATTGTGACAGAGATCATGCGACACACAAGGTAAAAATACTGAGTATGTGGCCCTTCCTAGAAAAAGCCTGACTCCTACTCCATAATGATTACATGTTTTGTCAGATACCCACTTAAAATATATTCAGTTATGTGCCAAATAATATATTTACTTTTTCAAATGTCACCAGGACGTACCAGGTCATCTGTTTAAGGGTCAGTTACCAGTATTTGTCTATGATAGTGTATGTGATGTTTAGCATACCGCCACCCCGTTCCCAGGTAACTGGTGAATAAAAAAAAAAAAAAAAAAAAAGAAGAAGAAGAAGAAAAAAAATCAAGTGTTACAGGCACTGGACTGAAAGCAAGAAGAAAAATAAGAACTAGAATTCTACAGCATCCAGGAGGCCATGTGAAGCCATAACACTAGGGACACCTCATTACTCTCAGCCTTACAGTAGTGGCTGGGCAGCTGCCTCTACTTACCCAGAGTCCCAACCTCAGAACCAATGGACTCTACCACAAAGTCTGCTGACCGACCAACAACGCCACCGTGGAGTCCAGGACCCCACGCACGAACTTTCTGCATGCCTGCTTCAGGGCCAACTTGAACGTCAAAGGGGCTAGAAGGAAGGAGCAGAAGAGGACCATAGAAGGGGGTAACCATAACCATGAACTCTTATCATAATTCTTTCCACTTCCCTGCTCTTTTGTACAGAGGCTGAAACTCTAGGTAAATGTCTTTCCCCACACTGGTCGCCCCCACAGCCATTGTTATGTCAACAATATAATGTAATATGGTTGCTTCAGGAGCTGGGGTAACTGGGCTGTCACTCAAGCAACTCGCTTGCTCTGATTTGCTCATTAGTGAGTGACCTTTAGTAGGCAGGGCCCTCTACAGTGGGAGCTTTAAAGATAAGAATATCCAGCCAGGGCTGGAGAGATGGCGCCACAGTTCAGAGCACTGACTGCTCTTCCAGAGGTCCTGAGTTCAAAACCCAGTAACCACATGGTGGCTCACAACCATCCGAAATGAGATCTGATGCCCTCTTTTCTGTGTGTGTGTGAAGACACCTACAGTGTACTTACATATAATAAATAAATAAATCTTTTAAAAAAAGGTCTAGTTAAAAAAATAAAGATAAGAATATCCACATTTCTCCTTCTCCTACCTATGCTATAACAGGAAAAATAGTTTGAACAGGCTATATTCCATTCATATGTAATCAAACATGCTTTAACTTTGGCAAGGGAAGTTTCCAATAAGTGTGCTCAGATGCTGAAACCCCTATGTAAGAGGTCCCCTTATCCTTTGTTTTATTTTATTAGGTTTCAAATGCAGTCTACCATGTGTGTATCATTTTGAGATAATAGTGGCCCAGTCCTTGGCCATGGTGCCCACATTATCCTTTTCACCTGATCTCACCCTACAGGCATTATGTCACCTACTACCACAGGATGGGGAAGTGGCACACAACATGGCACAGTCTGTTAAAACTAAACTCTTTCAACTTTTCATCTTGTTGCTTCATTGCTACCGGTCTCTTATTGTGTCTATTTTATAAATTAAATGTTTTCCTGGGTGTGCAAGCCTAGAGGTGGAGAAAACCCAGCCTGTGACACTGTCTAGGGTGGGTTTCGAGTGTTTATTTATGGTTTTAGAAGGAAACTTTTATGGACAAGGGAGGACTACTATAATACTCAATTATTCCTCAAGACAAACAAAATGTATTCAGCATTTAAACTACCCTCAGGAGAGTGGCAGAGAAGGGGTCCAAAAAGGAAACTGAAACAGCCCCAGGCATCACTGTGGCCAGGGGTCCCTAATCCCTGATGGCGTTCACATAGAGGGGTTTTTTATGTAAACCATAGCCAACCGTGCCCCTGTGGTATTTGTGAACAGAGGCATTCATTGAAAAGGAGAGCCTCGGCTTATATAAAGCTGTATAGACACACAGCCCATTTGCTCTCCATTACAGCTCTTTCTGGTCTCCCTGCCTCCCACCAGGCACAAACCACCAGCATTTGATTTAAAGCAGGGCAGCTGAAACCACAGTGACTTTCTGCTGCTTTTGAGAGTAAGCCAAGTGTCTGTGCTGCACTGAAAAGGTGGGGGGGGGGCAGTGGTGGGGGGAGATTTCAACAAAGCAGACCTCTCTTCCCTCTGGCAGCCTGGGAGGCAGTGGGCTCCTGTCACAGGCTGTACATACCTTTAGACAAGGCCCATCTCCAACCCGGACTCACCTCTTTGGAATGTGGTGCCCTCCCCAAGTAACTGCAATGCTGTATTTTCCTGGTGTGCTGGGATAGTACTCAAACGAGTAGACCCCATCCAGAAAGCCCTTCTGCTTGACCAGTTCCTCCAGGCCCTCTGTGGAAAGCAAGTACACAGCCTTTGCAATATAATCCTTGGCTTACAAGGAGACTCCCCACAAAACACAGGCAACCTATAAAAATTAAGCTCCAAATGCGAGATCTCCCTCAAAAACTGGGAAAGGTTTGCAAAACTCAAACCAGAGCCATCTCAGCCTCCAAGAGGGAGAAATGGAAGACTTCCCAGCTAGCTTGCTTCAAATGGCTCTCGGCTGGTGGAGGCTGAGGTCCCAGGCCAGATGGGTTGTTTGCTGTGTCTCAGTATTGCTCAACAGTCTCCGCTGCCTTCCAACCCCCACCTTACCACCCCCTTGCTGCCCCACGGACACCAGAAAGAGAGGCCATCTTTATTCTTGGTCTAAGCACCTATGAATCTTTTTCTGCTAAAGCAGGACAGCAAAAGAAGTTCTTATAAGCTCTTTATGAGAAAACAGGTTTTATGTTCTATATGTAATTTTGGATCTAGCCATCAGGCAGAAATGTGTTTTATATTGTGAGTCAAGAAAAGTCTCCAAGGTCAGAAAAGAACCCGGGCAGGGGTGGTGGACTGTGGGAGGATACAGGGACAGCCACAGAGCTACTTCTATTTGGCTTTAGGTCTGGACAGTCTAGAACCTTGGCTGTCCTTGGAGCAAATCCTTCCCCAAGGCTCTGAGCTCCAAGATCACATAGGAACTTCCTGGGCTCAGATTAATGCCAATACAGAGGATGAGAGAAGCACAGGCCTCTACAAACTTGGAACTAAAACCACCAAGTGCTGCTGCACCTGCGGCTGGGCCTTCAGAGCTGCCCTTCTCTGTTCCTGGGAAGAAACAAGACAGGAGATGCCGACCTCGTGCCTGCTGTCTCTGTCCCAAAGGAGGAAGGAGGAACAGACTGCTGTGGAAACAACCCTCTGCCAACTACCTACAAAGAAAACCATCCTAGGGTATTTCATTCTCCCATAGCAGTGATTATATGAATGTAGTCATTGACATAATTTCATAGTCTATAAAAACGCAAAGGGTACTGGAGAAATTATTGGTCTTTAACACCGTGCTTGGATTCCAGATCAGAACATCACAATCCATGTGAGTCTGTAAGAATCTTCCACTTTATACATAAATCTCTTCAATTGAGAGAGAGAGAGAGAGAGAGAGAGAGAGAGAGAGAGAGAGAGAGAGAGAGAAGAGAGAAATATGTTATTCCAAAAGCAACATTTCTCCAATATCCTTACAGCATTGTTTCCTATCCCAGAGGTCTTAATATGTAAGGCTACCTTACATATTAGTATGTAAACGACTCACTGGTCTTGCCTACCTATACCCAAGGCAGATGTTACTAAGCAACCACCATTCCTTTCTCTAAATAGGACTCAAATCTTTGCTATAGCTCTCTGGGAGATACCAGTCAGGACTGGCCAATAGATACTACCAATACAGCATTGCTGACAAACTAGCTAAGGTTTATTTGAGATGGTGGAAAGAAGAAAGTACTTACTAGGGCCCTTCACAGTTACAGCAAGCTCTCCACTTCCAGCTGCCTTAGTATCCACCTTAAAGTCTGCAGTCTCCCGGATCCGGACACCTTTGGGCTGCAGGCCTCGACCACTGGCCCTGCAGGCATTTGGGTTGCAGGCTACAAACAGAGTTGATATCAGTTCAACCTTTTAATATTTTTAAAATGACAAGAAAGTTCAGGTAACTTGGGCCCACTCCACACCCCATTCCCTACTGCCCCCCCCAAGAAAATGTTTGTTTTGCATGAAAAGCATCCAGCAGTTGCCCTAGACCAGGGGTCCTACTCAGGAAGCACAGCAAAGAAGAACACAGCATGACTTTGTCCAGCTTCACCACACAAGGGCTGGGCAAAAGTTATTTGGCCAACATCAAAGAGAGCAGAGCAAATCCACACTGTGCTGCTCCTGGTACTGGCTTTTATGAGCAGAGGGGCACTAAAACTACTGAATGTGATCCTGACCTCACTGTCACACTCCAAGGTCAGGGACTGGAGAGCCGATATCCAAGTCAACTTGGAAAATGCAGCACTCGAAATATCCATCTGAGTTTCAAAGCATGAGCATTTCTGAAGATCCGGACATGGCTGTTGTCTTCCACGTGAACAGCCAGGCAAAATAAGAAAAACCTGAAACTGTGCTCTTAGCCAAAGGTGGCTGTGACAAAGCTCTGGACATCTATAAAGGTAAACCTCAGCAGAAAATGCCACGCCTGACATGATTTCTGGTCTCCTTTAAAAACCACAAGGATGAAAATTAAGAACTCTGGTGATAGCTAACATTCTTCACTTGACAGAGCCATGAAACTACTCTTCCAAGTAGGGTCAGGAAGGAGGCTTAGGAAGACATATACTCTTCCTAGAAATCCTTTGCCCAGCATGGACAACTTTTTCCTTAAGTAGAAATGGGAAATTGATAGGTGCAATGTCCTATTGTCTACGCACTGGCTTTCCTCTCCAAACCTCACACAGCACATATGACAGCCCTTCATACACAGGCTTCAAACATGGATGGACAGAAGCTCATTAGATACAACCTCCATTACTCCCCAGAGGGGAGCACAGACATCCTTGCAGTTAGAGATCATGTTGGATTGTTCATGGAAGAACATGGTATGTGGTGGCATTTAACAGTCAGTGAAATTGGCTTTCCGCTGTTAAAGACACCTAAGTATGTATGTGTATATTGAAGGTCTAAAGATGCAAGCCATGGTCCTGAACACGTCAGGCAAGCACTCTACTACTGAGCTCTTCTTAAATTTTGAGAGAGGCTCTCACTAAATTGTTGTCATGTGGCCCTGGCAGGTCCTGTATCAACTACCCAATAGCTGAGACTAGAGGCCTGTAACAGCAGGCCTGGCTAAAGCTTTTTTCAGTGTTAAATCATTACAATAGAGGGCAGTACATTTTTTAAAAAATGCTGACTGCGCCAGAATGAATAAACCAATCCATGAATGAGAGATTAGGAATCACTAGAATGAAGAAAGCTGTCTTGAACCATCTTCTTATGCCAAAGGAATTTTGATTATGAATATCTAGAGGGAGGGTTATCAAAGGAAGAACACATGTGTAATAAGTCACAACAAAATGGCAAGAATTTCCTGGGGTGAGGGCTTATAAATTCGTCTTAAAACACACACAGACATCAATTGGAAATACAAAGCATAGTCAACAGGCTAAACATGGGGGAAAGGTAACTGTTCAGTCCCTAGGAGCACTCAATCAACTCAAACATTTAGCCAACTCAGCTGCAGTTTGTGGGATGTATCAGATCCACTGCCTTCCCTCAGCACCTTGCTTAGGCTGGGATCTGGCCTTACAAACTGTGATCACTAACGCCTGCACAGGAACTTCCTGAAGCCACACAAAGAATTGGCAAAGATGCCCCACCCAACCAACCCTTACCAAAGCAAGGGCCTCTGGCCCAGAGCTTGCAAATAGGAAGCCAGCAGATTCAGGGTCCAGGCTGGCCCAGAGGCAGGATTCAGAAGAAGGAGCCAGGTCTGCAGGTGCAGAGGTGGAGGACAGAACAGGGAGAGGTGAGTAGGTTAGAAAAGGCAGCACAGTTGGAAAACATCAGTAACAACTGAAAAGAGCAACAAGGTTGGGGAGGGGAGAGAGATTGAGTGCCTCTAATATCAGGGAAACACATGCTCCTGGTTGCAGAGGGATTCGGCAGAGGAGATACAGGCACAAAGGACATTATAGTTCTACTGATACTTTGTATCACTGAGACCCACACTGCCAAGGCCTCAGTGACTCCACCTGCCAAATGCGGGTGGCAATCGTACCTGAAACATACAGACTTGGATGGGCTAATGTAGCAGAGATAGGTGCCCCACAGCCAGTAAAATGCCTGGAGCATGGGGACTTGCTGCCACCAAGCTTGTTCCTGGACACCAAACATTGCACACTTAAGTCTCTGCACACAGATTCGATATCCCTTATCAAAAAGGGCTTGAATAAAAGGATGTTGCCGTAAGGTTTTAAAGGGGTTGGTGGTGGCAAAACCCCTGGAACTGGAGTTATACAGAGAAGAGTGACTGGTGCGGCTGCTGGAAACTGCATGCAGATGCTCTGGGCACTCAGGGCAGCTCCTCACCACTGAGCCTTCGCCAGCCTTTCAGATACATGTAATACATGGACTTTATTACCGACCTCCCTAACCTAAAAATCTGAAATGCTCTACCTAAACTTTAAAACTATTTAAATAATCACGTCAGTGTACAAAACAAATAAATAAAATGCTTTTTCTAGATTTTGAAGTAATCCAGTAGTTTGCAGATTAGGGATACTCTCCATCTGTGGTACAGATGGACTTAAAATGTTTCCCAAGGGCACAAACGTTGAAAATGTGAGAACCAGCGGAAGGGAGGTCACTGGAAGCTTGCCCTGTTAAGTACTGGTGAGATCCTAGCCTCTCTCCATCTCTCCTTGGTCTCGTGGCTCCCTTTTGGTAAACAATTGTTTTGCCGTGTTCATTGTGGATACACAGCATCACAACAGGCCCAAGAGAAAGCCGGCCATGAGACACATAGTCTGGTCATCTACTAATGTGATCCTTTCAGATGTTTTGACACAGGGAGGGAGGCTGAGGGACACAACTCATGACAGCACTAATATCCTAAAGATGAAAGTACCACTTCCTGCTGAAGGGGTCCTGGCAGGAGGAGGACGGAGAGGGCCCAGGTCTGACAGTCTCCATACCAGGTGGTGAGCCAGCACTTACCTTCACCAATCTGTACACCAAAGGGGCTCTTGGGAATGGCATCCCCAGCAAAGGAGACCTTGACCACATGGGGGCCAGGCTGCACTGGCTTGAAGACACATCTATAAACCTGGTTTCCTCTGTCTTCCACCAGCAGTTCCACACTGTTCTTGCCCTGGGGATCCTCCACCTCAACGCCAATGTCACCCACACCAGCTCCTGTGAAAAGGACAGCGGTTCCATGAGCACTTCTTCCCCTTCTAAAAGCTTGCTGTCAACCAGTGCAGAGTGCAAACAGAAAGGGTCACTCAGGCAAGGCTGTACCAACTGTCATCTTTCTTTCCTTTTATTTAAAAAACAAAAAACGTAAAAGGAAAGCTGCCAGGTGGGAAGTCATGCTTTTAATCTCAGCGCTCAGGAGGCAGAGGCAGGAGGATCTGAATTTGAGGCCAGCCTGGTCTACAGAGCTAGTTCCAGGGCAGCCAGAGCGACACAGAGAAAGCTTGTCTCGAAAAACACAAAAAGAAAGCCAAGAAATCGACATGATTCATTTATTCATTTTTGCTGCCTGCTTCCCCCAGTCTTCCATAAAACATGGTCTAGCATGTGACTGATAAAATTTCGTGCAGACTTAAATTTGTACAAAAATTGATGACTTCTCAGAGACAAGAGTGAAGATATGAAAAATACAACTAGCTCATGAGAAAAAGTTGTTTTGTCAATTTAAAAGACAAAAGGTTTGGGTGCCCAAACCGTCCCGAGGTTTCTGTGTTAGACCCTCTAGCAAAGGTCCAAGTCATTGGAACAGTGACACATTACCAGCTGTGTAGATGTCAAAGTAGGTAGGTTTATTGGCAATGTTCCCTGTAGTTTCCAACCCTGGGCCTTTCGCAGTGACTTTGCTGGCATCTCCTTGGGCTTTGTCAATGTTCACTTCAAACGGGCTCTTAGAAATGTGCTGTCCTGCAAAGAGGACTATGACCTGCAAGTGACAAGACAGAGGTAGCAGCTTCTCCCTGGCTAGCAAGAACTACCCACACTCACACACACCGTTCTTCAGGAGTGCACACCTGAAGGCGGATGGCAGCAGGAGCCCTAAAATCAGGGAACTGAATCCCTACCTGGACCCATCAGGCACATGGTATCCGTGATATCCTCATCTTGAATGGAAAGTGCTTACATCATACGCACTTGGGTGTGGGCACCCTCTCCCTCCCAGCTGTGCTTGTTCTGACCCGGGTCTCTGGGCTATCCAGCCTCTCCAGTTCCAAGCCATCAAGGCAGTGTCAGACATGGGCTCCCTCTTATAGCATGGGCCTCAAGTTAGACCAGTCATGGGTTGACCACTCCCCCAAGCCCTGTGCCACTGTTACCCAGCACATCTTGTAGGGTGCTTGGCCCTTCTAATGAAAACAAAGTCACTTATACTTAGATCTCTAGGCACAGAGTTCCTTTAATGATACAGACAGGGTCACTGCACTCAGAATAAAGTGTATCCTTCTAAGATTTCAAAAATAGAGTCAGATTTTTCATGGGCTAAGATCATTTCCAAATAAATGTGTTTGCGACAAATTATAATGACTTCTGCCGAAAACTTTATCAAAACTTTCTCATCCTGAGATATTTCAAGAGAGCTCGACTGGATTTCCTATGAATCCATTAATTATTAATGAACTAGTTTCATTTAAATATTTTTTTTAAAGATTTCATTTTCCTAGATTTATGGAGTTCTGGAGCAAGAAGAATCCTAGTGAATTCACAAAAACTCAAGAAAGAACTGCAGAACCTTTGGGAAAGTCTAAGCATGCCATAGGAGGGTTTTTTGGGGGGCTGTGCAAAGGCTCTCTTCCAATGGAAGACATATTCCTAGGTTACCCACTGCTGTAGCCCATGCTCTTAACTCTTGCCCTATCTATGGAATGGCCTCAAAGGGAGCTTGATATGATGCTGAAGTGAAGGTCCTGCAAGCAGGATCCCGGGTCCTCAGAAGCTGTGTATATTCCTTGCTGCTGCTAGTGGGCTGAACTTGTGTGTTCTCTGGGCTCAAGACTCTCTGGCCTATCACAAAGATGAATGAGTAAGAAAGCATTCAGGGCAGAGGCCAAAGTTTATTCACTATATTATCAATACTCCAGACAGACAGCTTCAATCTTCAGGTACCCATGTGGAATTAGTGGGAGGAAATCAGAACATCGTGAATGACTTCCCTGGGGAATTATAAACAATGGAGAGTTGCTATCTGATGCCGAGTCTAATTTATAGTCTACCTTTTCCCCCAGATGACCTTGCATAATTTTAACCTAAGTCACTTATGGCTTTTGCCTAGCATGCTAGAGATCCTGCCTTCCACACCCAGCACAATACAAACTGCCAACAAGACCATTCCTCTTCCTAAGATCTTCCTTTAACACGTGACAATACAAGCCCAAGGACCAGACCATGCCACGGCCATGGTGTCTTATCTTACTTTGTGCAGTCCAGTGACTCTGGGCAGATACTCCACAGAGTATGTCTTGTTCTTGTCACTGTCTGGGGTCACATGTGCCTAGAAGAGAAGATGGTCATCAATCAGAGAAGGGGAAAGGTAAGAGTAAGTGGGAAGGAGATTCACCTGATCACTGATTGTTTTGGTTGGTACAAGTGCAGAAGATGCCAGACTTGGTCTTAGGAACAAGAAAACCCAGGAAGTTGGGCAGAGACCCTGAACCAGAGAAAGCTAGACAATATGTCAGCATATTTAGAAGTTCAAATAGTACTGTGATCAGATCAAAGACCCAAAGATAGATGGTCAGCAGAGGAAAATCAAGACACCTCAATTAACAAGTCCTGTGTCTTATATCCCAAGTATCATTTACTTTATCAAACACTGTGTTTGTGTAAATCACTAAAGGCACAGCCCATAGGCAAGCTGCTTTAGCCACTGCAAGCCTCAGGGTCCTTTGGTAACATTTTGGCTGAGTGCACTGTGAGGACGTGAAGATGCAGTCTCTAGTCACATGACTTGCCCAATGACTCTGGAGAGAGGTGGGACCCTCCAGCATACCTCTTCCTTGTTTCCTTCTGGGTCCTCGACAAACACCATCACATCTCCTTGCCCAGCGCTGATGGTATCTACCGTGAATTTGGCTGGCTGCTTCACCATGTTCCCAGTGGGTTCGATTCCTGTCATGAGTTTACACAGTAAATTTTGAGTTGGGCCATGTCTATCATCCAGTATGTTCTTTTCTTTTTCTTATTTTTTTTTCCCTCAGAAAACTGAGAGATAAGACCCTATCTTACTAATCCCATGTGGAAGATGGGAACAAACTACCACAAAAGGAATAGGATAGGTTCAAAGTCTTAATTTCCTTCATGTTATATATCGATATCCAATTTTAAAATATTCAAGAGTTTCAGACAGTGGTCCATGAAACAGTGAAAACACACATTGGTATAGTTAGCTACCAGCAGGGTCTGCCTTTGCAAGTCCATGCAGAAGGAAGTTGCATATTTCTTTAAACAACGCTGTATATACTTTTTAAAAAGAGATTTACTTATTTATTATATATGAATACACTGTATCTGTCTTCAGACATACCAGAAGAGGGCACTAGATCTCATTACAGGTGGTTGTGAGCCACCATGTGGTTGCTGGGATTTGAACTCAGGACCTCTAGAAGAGCAGCCAGTGCTCTTAACCACTGAGCCATCTCGCTAGCTCCATACACTTTTTTTTTAATAAAATGCATTTCCCTATTATTTGCAATTAGACTTTTAACTTTAAGATGGCTAAACAATAATAGGTAGACTCAAAGACAAATACCCCATATTTTTCTCATATGTGGAAGCTAGACTTATATATAAGTAATATGAAAAGTAGAAACAAGACCTTGTGGAAAAAGGAGTCTTCAGAAAGGAACAAAAGAGTAATGAGGCAAAGCCAGTGGGATCTGTGTGGTTTCTCTAACATGTGGAACCTAGGTATTAAAAGTTAGGTGAGGAGCTGGAGAGATGGCTCAGCTGTTAGAGTATGTGCTACTGTTGCAAAGGACCTGGGTCAGTCCCAGCACCTACATGCTGGTTAACTACCATTTATAACTCCAATTCTTCTACAGGCACCGGGATTTAGGGCAAGTGCAATGGAGGAAACAATATGAACGAAGAATGATGTATGAAGATGATGGTGATGAGAGAGGGAGAGGAGGGGGAAAGAGATGGAGAAGAGGGAGAGGGAGAGGCAAGGCAAAGTACGCTGGGCCAGAAGCTTGGCTGGTAGACTGCTCACACAAAGCTATGGGCCTGATCCCCAGTACTAGCCTGATACCAGCCTGGGCAGCATGAGACCCTAGAAGAACGGGGAGGAAGTGATAAACCTACTATTCTGTATACTTGAAGAAATTAATTTTAAAAAAGATAATTGAGCTAATTAGAGACAGACTCCCATACTAGCAGGTATAAGAAATGATACTCTTTCATTAGCATACCTTAAAGATAGCTGCTCTCTCAAGTTAAATCTGGAAGTATTCAAAATAGCTAAGATATGGCTTCTGCTTAGAAACCCATTAATAGACAGAAACAAAAACTGTGGTATATATGGACTAATATTCAGTTGTAAAGAAAAATGAAGTTCCCCTATTTGGTGTAAAAAAGAACAGATAACGAAGAATATTATACAAATCAAAATAAGCCAGAAGCAGAAAAGCAAGTGGTGCGTGTTCTATCTCAAATTCGGAAGTTAGAAAGTCAACCTGAATGTGGAACGTATTCCTCGGGATTGGAAAGGAGGGGCTAGCTGGACAGAAAGAGCTGTGTTGGGTCCGAACAACGTACAGTTCATACACACAAGTAATTTTACCCTGAACCCACTAAAACACTCAATGCTAATAAAGATGTAACAATGGACTGGAGAGATGAGTCCGTGGTTAAGAGCACTTCCTTATCTCCGTGTCCCCAGCACCCACATGAGATGGTTCATGTCCTCTTCTGGTCTGCAGGCAGCACCTGCGTTCATGTGCACATGCTCACAGAAGCACACAGATAAAAAATAGATAAAAGCTATTACACGTAGAAAGCGTACAATCGCTCACTCACGCCCTTCGTGTTAACAATCGTGCAAAGTGCTGACACTCATCATGACCAGAGCACTGAAAATGATACGGTCAAGAAACAGCGTCTCACAGCCACAAGGATCCCTCGTGTTGCCCTTTTAGGAGTCCCACCCACTTCCCTTCCACCCCACCCTTCTCTTATCCCTGGCAACCACTAATCAGTTCTCCATCTCTGTAATTTTACCATTTCAAGAATGTTACATAAATGGAATCATACATTATACAACCTTATGGTACACTGGTCCTTCTCACTGAGAATCCCGTCCATTTACACGGGCTGCTTTTTCACCGATGAGTAACGTTCTATGCTATGTGATTGTTTACCCTGCTCCCCAACTGAGGGACGTCTGGGTTACATCCAGCTGTCTATCATTCTAAAAGCTGCTATAAAGGCTCAGATATAGGTTTTGTGAGAATTTAAATCAAGGTGTAATGTTTTATGTCTATATCTTTCTCCTAACATGGCTCCTCTCACAGAGTCCCTAAAATGCCCTGTAATGTTGTGGGAGTGACCAGTTCATGACACATGGCTTCCTGGAATTTCCTGGGCTGATAAGCTTTTGGTGGGAATCTCAATTGGGAGCTGTCACCAGCAGAAAGTCAGACTTGAGAATCTAGAAGCTTCTGTGTTCCTCCAGGTGTATAGCCCATCCCAACTCTCAGGATCTCTTGAACCTCAGGATATAGAACACTTTTCGTCCTAGAATAATATCAGGACACCTGGTTATTTCCCGAGCTTGAGTTCCTGGCTAGCCTAAGCAGGCCATAGGAATCTGATTTGGAGTCCAGCAATAATGAAATTGTGAATAACTCCAGATCCACTACTTGAACCAGTATCTAGTGCTGATTACAGAGATTGAGGCTTTGACCTGCAGCTCCTCTGGCTATCCTGGAACTCAGCAGTCCACCTGTCTCTTGTGCTACAATCTTCCACCAGTGTCAGTATGGATCCAAAGCTATTGCTTCAAATACTGTAGACTACTGTTACACTTCCTTCAGAACCTCTGCACTATGTTCCTTTGCCTTCTTTCTTTTCAGAGACACTTGGAATTTTGTTGACACCTACAAAAAAATCTTTCTGTTTCTTTTCTTTTCTTGGTGCTAGGAATTGGTCTCACATGTGCTAGGAAAGTAAACTGAGGCTAAGTTCATTGCCAAAACTTCAATAGCAATTACGTCAATGTGACAATTCAGGAAAAACCAATGCCTTTGTCCCAGTCTCCTTACTCAGGCCTTTTGTTTAGTTTTTAGATTACAAATCCTGTGTGTGTTTTATTACACTCACACCCATTTTCTTTCCTTTCTGTGACAATAAATGGTGTGCCATTTTAAATTCCAGGCTCCACATGTGTATTTTACCATGTAAAACTAGACTAGATTCTGGCATGCCACTTTTGTCCCTAAGAAAGCTTTATTAGTCTTTGGGACCTTTTTATTTTCTTTTCTTTTATTTTATTTTTCTAGCCTGGCTGGCCCTGAAATCACAGAAACCTGTTTTACTTTTCCTGAGGCTTTTCTCACTTTTAATTGTTTGAGAAAGTCGGTACAGACCAGTACATCGTCTGTACATGGACAGTTTTATTTCTGACTTTGCTGTTGTACCCCCACTTCCTACCTACCCTCACCATTCAAGCCCCCCTTAATATGTTGCAAAGAAATGGCAAGGGCAGGTCCCACCCCAGTCCAGATCTTAATTATCAGTGAAAGGCTGGGAGTGTTCTAAGATGAATGGGAGCTTGTGTGTGTGTGTGTGTGTGTGTGTGTGTGTGTGTGTGTGTGTGTGTGTGAGCTTCTGTGGCAGTTATTTTGCACTGACTTGAAGTTTCTCCTTCCCCTTTTTGGAGTCTTATCTTAGATGATGGCTGAATTTTGTCACTTGCTTTTTTTTATCATCAGTATGACCAACCATGCTTTTTTTTTTTTTTTTTTTTTAATTCACTAACCTGTTCCTATAATCTGGTTGACTGAATTGATAAGATTTTTAATAGTGAACCAGCCTTATACTGCTAAAAAAACCTCACTTAGTTACAATGTGTGACTGATTCATTGTATATTACATGTACATTGTATATTGCATACATCATATGTGTGTGTATGATGTATATTATACATGTGTGAAGTACATGTTAATATTTCATGATGTGTTTTTATATCTATAGTCCACTGGTCTCTGAGTTTTGTTTTGTTACTGGCTTTGGTGTTTCATTAAGTGAGGTTGCTATCTCCGCTGGTCAGTTTTGCCAACTTGGCACAGCTAGAGACACAGGGAAGAGGGAACTTCAGCTGAGGAACTGCCTCCCTCAGCCTGGCCTCTGGGCATGTCTGTGGATTATGCTGATTAATGATTGATGTGGAAGGACCCAGCCTACTGTGAGTGGTGTCACCCCTGGGCAGGGTATGCTGGGTTGTAGAAGAAAGGCTGGTTGAGAGCAAGCCAGTAAGCAACACCCCTCCATGGCCTCTGTTTTCAGCTCCTGCTGGGGATGAGGGTGGGGAGGGTGTTCTAGCTTGAGTTCCTTCCTATTCAGGCTTCCCTCAAAATGGACTATAAAATATTAACTGAAATAAACCCTCCCTCTTCCCCACAAGCTGTTTCAGAGTATTTCACACAGCAGCAGGAAACAAAATAGAACAGCAAGTGCTTAAAAATCTGTTTTAATTCTTAAGTGTTTGGGGAATTCTCCAGTGAAATCACTCACCCCTGGAGATTTCCAGGAGCCCCTACAATTTTACAAATTAAATTTCCTGGATGTTTACAGGCTCATCCAGGTTATCTGGCTGAACTGTGGTAGTCCACTGTACTTAAGACATAACTTCACTACATGGTTTCTTCCTGTCATTTCAAGACTTCTTCCTTCATGTGCTTCCTTTAAAAGGTTATTCTTTCAGGATAGACTTCTATGGACAAATTCTTTTGCTTTTTCTTTGTCTGAAAGTATAGGGACTTCTCCTGGGTAAAAAGGATTCTAGTTGACAACCTTTAAAAAAAAAAAAACAAACAAACAAACAAAAAAACACTCATGCAATGCACTGCCCCTTCCTTCTGACCTCCATGGTTTTGATGAGAAAGCTGACATTCTGGTATTTCCTTTGGGCAAGCTTCAGCTATCTCATATCATGCTTAAATGTTCGTCCAGGTCCTAGTAAGGGCAGAAGCCTGTGATCCCAGCATTTGGGGGTGATGGCAAAGGGATTCAGGCTATCCCAGACTTAAACAACTTACCTCTCTTTGTCTTTGGTTTTCTGAAATGTATCCAGATTTGCCTTTTACCCCAAAAGAGCTATTACGCATGTTCTCTCGGATGGGTGTTTCTCCTGCTAGCTTACTGTCTCCACGCCCACATAGTGCCTTAAATGGTCATTTTAGCCCCACCTTTTCACCTCTCACGTCTCCTCTAACGTGATCATTCCCACTTTTGTTTTAGTTCCCACAGGTCCCAGGGGCTCTGTCCATGTTTCTTCTTTTCATGTCTTTCATTTAGACCTCTGTCAGCTCTCCTGTCTCCTGTCCACTAACAGATCCTTCTGAACACCCAGCCTGCTGCTGAACGCATCGTAGGAGTCGTTTCAGTTTTTATTCCTCCCCTGAAAGTGCCCAGAGCTTCAACTGGCTCTAATGTCTGCTGGGTGTGATGGCTTCTATCTGGGAATTCTATTTCTCTGCTGAAACTGTTTGTTTGTTTTCGTTTGTTTCAAGAGGATCATAATTGTTGAAGCCTTTTTAAATATGGCCATGGCACTAGGTATTTGTCATCACTGTGACCCAACACCTGACAACAAGAAAGCATTAATTGGCTTACAGTTCAGGAGTCCACCCTGGGTGGCAGGAGCTGTCTGGTCAGTGGGTCACATTGTATCCGTGGTTAAGAAACCAAGTGGACACAGCTGCTCTGCTAACTTCCTTTTTATTTTCCTCATCTGAGATCCCAGGCCATGAAATGGATTTTCATACCTCTGTTAACCAAATCTAGAAAATCTTCTACAGACTGGGTTAAAAGCTGGTCTGTTAAGTGATTCCAGACACTGTCAAGCTGAAAATATTAACTATCGTAGACACTTTAAAATGGCTGGCAGGTAATTCTTACATTTCTATCAACCCACTATTGGCATCAACCATCATTTTTGTTTGATCTGAGATATTGGTTCATGGTGTGACCAAGATTTTTAAAGTTGAAATTTAGACAGTTTGGGTTTTATGTTATAGGACTCTGAACCTGGTAACTTTCTGCCAGCAGGGGAGGAAGTCCAGGATCCCCATTCTACTTCCAATGATACTTGAGGTTTGGGGGGGGGTGCTTCTTATTTCTAGTGGTTGTGGTGGGAATATTAGCTCCACCTCGAGCAGCTGGAAGAGGAACACCTCATTACTTCTTAGCCAGTCTCTGCTGAGATCCACATCTCGACTCTACACTTACTTTTGTTGATTGATATATGAGGAAGGCATAGTTTTTTCCTATGATGTTTGGCTGAACATAGAGCACATAGTGTCTTAAGAGTGTTCTGCCTTGGGGCGGCCCAGATATGTCAATGATAGAATATTTGTCTTAGCTTTTATTTTCTATGCTTTTCTTTTGCTTATCTAATGATCAGGTTACTAACAAGAATTAAATATGCACCTCCAACATTTACAAACACCTACTCAACTGACTCTAGCAGTCTGAAAAACAACTTACCTGAACCTTGTCGATGGCTCAGTTAAGTTAGTGTTCTCTAACTAACCAGGCTTGGTTAGGAAGCTGAGCCACATCCCCATACTCTACAAAACTCCTGTAGAGCCTCGATCACCATGTGGAAACAGTCCCTCTAATTACTGAGACTTGGCGTTCTATGAGGCTCAGGTGTTAAGCGCTTCACATAGAATAGGGTTTGGAGAAGGGTTCCGCTTAGCTAGTGGACAGATGTGTTCAATGACGCTAATCCCACAAGGAAGCCTTACGCAAAGACCCCAAAGCCATCCCACTCCAACAAGCAGCTCAGAACTCAAGAATGGATCTGTAATGCTGGCCTCAACCGGAATCTACTCTACATACATCCGGAGCCCTTTTAAAACTGTTGTTGTTAATTCTTTAGGTATTCCTAATCTGAGTAGCAGAAACATACCAAAACTAGTCTGACTTTCGTCTCACCAATGAAGAAGGATGTGTCTCACAACCCCACTTATGTGACCGTGTGTTACGGCCGCATCACCCAAAGCGACTATGTTGCCTTCCTATTTTAAAAGGAGAAAGTTAAGCATAGAATCACAATATGGCCCAGCATACTGAAGAGGAAGGAGCTCAAGCTCGAGTGTATAAACGTCTAGACCTATATCCAAGATCCCAGTACATCTATGTTCTTGGGCAGCATTGTTCATAATGGCTAAAAGGTAGAAGGCTGCATATACCTGCCTGTAAGTATCCAGTGAAAAAACCAAACACAGCACACACAATAGAATATCATTCACCTATAAAAGGGAAGAGCCAAACGGTGGTGCAAGACTTTTTAATTCCAACCCTTCAGAGACAGAGGCAGGGAGATCTCTGAGTTCCAGGACAGCCAGAGCACACAGAGAAACCCTATTTCCAAAAGAAGAGGAGGAAGAGGAGAAAGAAGAGGAGGAGGAAATTGTGATATATGTTATAATGTAAAATAATAATAATAATAATAATAATAAAAACCCTAAAAACATACGCTAAGT
This sequence comes from Micromys minutus, assembly GCF_963924665.1. Classification (NCBI taxonomy): domain Eukaryota; kingdom Metazoa; phylum Chordata; class Mammalia; order Rodentia; family Muridae; genus Micromys; species Micromys minutus. Next base: position 261,718 of record NC_137981.1, on the reverse strand, counting down.
GAGGTAGGCTAGACAGGAAAGTCACATACTCCATTATCCGTTACTGTGAGATACCCACACAGATATATGTATAATGGAGGGTTACCAGGAGAAAGGGGTTGAGAAAGAAGAGAACAGAAAGCTTTCTAATGAACACTATGTTTTACTGTAGAAAGCTGAAAGTGCTCTCAAGATGAACACTGATGGGGACAGTCCCATGACTGCTTAATGGCAAGGGCATCAGACCCTGAACATTTATCATGATGAGAAAATGTAGAGGCAGAGCCACCCACACACAAATAAGAGACAAAAATGGCTTGTTTTTTTCCCTCAGCATTCACAATACTCACAAGAAGGAAATGGGCAATGAGCAGCCACATTCCTGAACTATAGTGAGCACACATTTTCTGGAAGACTGCATCATGGAAGGAAACCATCTCACACTAACAATGAGGAATCTGGCCAGCCAGTGATAAGGTTACTTCTACAAACAAACATTTTACGCCTTGGCCGAAGTCAACCCCCTTGGTCAGTATGGTGTCTTGAGAGTCAAATAGCTATCTGTAGCTTTTTGTTTTTTTTTTTTTTGTTTGTTTTTTGTTTTTTTTCCATTAAGGAAACACTGTCTTTAATCTTTGAGATTCCTCATAGCACTGATCACCTTGGGTTATGATTCAGAGATAACAATTTGGAGATGACAATGGGCAATAAGAAGAGTCCTTGTTTACTGACAAATGGGCATGCACCACCAAAATGTGACTCCAATTTTAGTTGCAAAAGTTAAGAAATATAATGCACTTTTTGTCTTCTTTATAAGATTGCTGCACTGATCTTACCAGAAATCAAACTCATGGCCATATATTGTGGTTTAATTATTTTTTGTTTGTTTGTTTTGAGAGAGGGTCATGCTGTTGTTCTAGTCAGCCTTAAACTGGAGAGTCCCCAGCTTTAGCCTCCAAAGGACTGAGATTCACAAGGGAACACACACCACATCCAGCTGTTAACTACCCTCCTTAAATACTAGTATGCTTCAAATCAGCTGCTGACCACAAATGACCAGATGCCTGAAATGACTCTGACCAGCCACAAGGTGCCGGGCATCTTACAGTGAGAGTCATAAACAGGATGTCTCAGCAAGGAAGTGTCGCTGGAGATTAACAATAGCTCCCAGCCCCTCTGGGAACCTGAAGCAGATACTGCCAGACAGAAGAAATGAATCAGCATCCAGAAGACAGAGGCTCTTACCCCACCCCCAGTGAGTGACCAGTGAGTGACCTAGGGCAAGACCCATCCCAGCCACTGTGGACCAGGGTAGGGTTCTTAAGTGAAAGCATTAGCTCTCCCACGGCTACAGGAAGCAAATTCTGTATACTGTACTACAGGAAAACCTTTGATTCTCAAGACAGAATAAGGTAGTCATAAGTCAGCAGAACTTTAGGATTAAAACACACACACACACACACACACACACACACACACACACACACACACACTCAGGTCTTGCTTGCACAAGAATCCCTCACTGACTGCACCACCTCCTGAGTCTCCTGATCCTGAGAGCATTCCCCCCAGAGCTAATGCCAGAGAACATACCTTAGACCCAACAAGACCAGCACTCACCTCTGCCATAGGCTCTGGCTTTCTTTGGGTTGAGTTTGGGTTTAAGAGGAGCACCTGGCTTGAGCTTGGCTTTGGGGAACTGAGACAGGTAGGTCATCACAGAGTGCTCGTCCACATCCGGGTGAATAATCTCCTCAGGAGTGATGACCTAGAAGGACAATATCGTGGGTGAGTGCTCTGACGTGCCATTATGCATCAACTGAAATCTCCCTTAAACCAAATACTGCCACAAATAAACAGAAACAAATGAAGTCCCAATAAAACCACAGGGAGATCAGTGCTTGCAGGTATATGTGTTGTTGGCTCCTTTGCAAGGTGGAAGACCTCCCAAAATTCTGCATGTCATTTTGAGAAATTCAAGCCATGCTTCCTATTCACTCCCCGGTACAATGTTCTAGAAAGGAGATGAGGTACGGGAGAGCAAGAAAACATGTGAATAAGGCATTGAAATGTCTTTTAAAGCACATAAGCAGCTCTCTTTTTTTGCTCATCTATTGTGTACACATCTCTGGTACTAATAAGAAAGAAAATTAGTGAGAGAGGCAGTATATGCCTATAGCTCCAGCATTCAGGAGGCTGAGCAGGAAGTTTGGGGTTAGCCTGAGACTCAGTGAGGTCCTGGCTCACAAAACAAACAAGCAAGACAAATAGGGACAACACACTAGACATGTGGTCTTGAAGTGCTAGGAACTTTTAAAAATGGGGAGAGGAACTAGAAATGGCTCAGTTACGAAGACTGGATACCAACCACTCTTGCAAAGGACCTGATTTTGCTTCCCAGCACCTCAAAACAGTCTGTAACTCCAGGAATCCATGCCTCTGGCCTCTGAAAGCACTCCCACCCTCACCCCCACTACACACACACACACACACAAAATAAAAAGGCTGAACTCAGCTTAGGAGGAACATTAGCTCCAGGGTGGGCAGGAAACCTTTCTATAGTTTTATCAACATCCTTGATTCCCTACCTGACTGAAGCTTAGTATGTGAAGTCTTCCCTGTCCCCCATGAGTCACAGTGGGAAGAGACACCTCCTCAGAGCAGCAGAGGATTCTACCTCATCAGCCACATCAACCCAATGCAATGAAGAGATGAGAAACCGCACAGGAAACACTGTGGGGCTTAGTGGCTCAGAGCAAAATAGCTACTGAGATTTTGAACAGTGATCTACAAAATAGCCCACAAAAAGCAAACTATACATTGATTTAGTACCTCTCTCCAGAAACTCCTTTAATAATTTTATAGTGTCCAACATTACATAGAGTATCACAAAGAGGTGGTATCAGACTGAAAGGCTAGTGAGAGATTTAATATGGCACTTGCTGAGGGTGACAGATCTGAATGGTCATGGAACAGAGACTTCAAACCTACTCAAAGAAAGAGGCTGGCTTCCCTTCCTCCCCAGTAATCCTACTATGGAATATACTGAACTTAACTCTTGAGTACCAACTCAGACTTCAGCACCATCTACTGTGAGGGATCCTCTGTCCACTGGAACTGGTTTTCTATAACTTCCCTTTGATCGTAGTTTTGATCCTGGGAGCCATGGTATTTTCAAGGGGATGTTATAAGTAAAACATTGGCTTTAAGTAACCCATGTAGCTATTTAGATATTATCTCTGATTTGTCAAAAATTCAAGCCCCACTGTAATTAATGTGGTAGATTCTGCAAATTCTGTTGCAATTTCCACTAATGGAGACTAACTTGACTTACACTTTATATATATATGTGTGTGTGTGTGTGTGTGTGTGTGTGTGTGTGTGTATGTATGTATGTATGTATGTATGTATATATATATCATATTAAAATTACTTTACTTTTGTATAGGTTTTTTAAAAAGTCAAATATTTGTATCTCTTGATGAATCCCCACTTAATTAAAACCATGCTTGCTGACTGGGGTTTAAATGATAGCCTTCAAAAGAATACAACATTTGCAATGATACATGCCTTAAATCCAGCACTACAGAGGCTAAGATGAAAGATCAGGAGTTCAAGGCCAGCCTCAACTATATAGTAAGACAGAAAGTAGGAAGTGAGAGGAAGAGATAAGAAAAGTCGACAGGAGGAAATGGGAGGGGAAAGAATTGCCAGCTTGTGACGTCAAGATTTCTGAATGAGCTATAAGCTACTAAATCCACAGGAACCTATCATTACTAAGACGGTGGGAGAATGCCAGAGGCAAGGCTCTTTAAAGGCTGAACACCAAGGTCAGACCACAGTCTGACCTAGAAAAGCATCCAGACTGCCAGCAACAAACCAGTGGGTGGGAGCAGTGTCCTGGGACACGTTGTGCATGTGTATACCTGTGGGACACCCAGCCAGTCATCGGCCTGCTGCATGGCTTCTCGGGCATTATCCACCGGCTTCTGTGGATCCCAGGATTCCCAGTCTGGGCACAGACCTGTTCACAACACACAAAAGGTGCTTTTTAGCATGAACTGACAAAGAGATTAAAAGAAGCCATGTAGTGATAACCAAACCATTTAGCCTTGTGCCTCAACGATTCCCACCAACTGCTTAACTAATTGTACATCTGAGGGGCAAAAAGTCTGACAGCTAAGAGTATGCCAGCAATGGATGTACTGTTCTTTAGGATACTGTGTTCTGGAATTAAGACAGGGGTTAGCCATTCCTTCAAGATCTACTAAGACAAAGAAGGTCTATAAAACCATTTGGGCTTGGTGCCTTTATATTTTTAACACTCTGCCTATATGTACCTAACAAAGATTAAGGTAGCATCCTACGTGACTCAAAACCTCACTTGCTCAAAGGCAATCCTAGACTTATTTAAAAGTCCCTGATGAGTGTAAGTAGAAGTAAAACTCTCTGATTTAAACTAAGGAGGGAGGATAAACTGTGTCTTTTGGTAGAAGAAAGAGGGTACTATGAAAATAGCTAATCCTATACTTTTTATTAAAAAGTTATGTGTAGCCAGGCAGTGGTGGCACACATCTTTAATCAGGAGGCAGAGGCTGATGGATCACTGTAAGTTCCAGGCCAGCCAGGACTACACAGAGAAACTCTGTCTCAAAAAATAAGAGGGAAAGTTACATTTATTTATTGGTGTGTGTGTGTGTGTGTGTGTGTGTGTGTGTGTGGCGGCCAAGACTCGTTTTCTCCTTCAGTAATATGGACACACCAGGGATTAAACTCAGCTCACTGAGATTTGATGACAAGGGCCCTTAGCCAGCTTGGTGGTCCTAATGCTATATACTTCAAGATGGAATGAGGCTTTGACAGCTCTTTTCTACCCGACATTAGTGAGTTCTGCTTTGAGCACTTTGAGATACACCGCCTTACTCAGAATGTGCTTAGTTCATGTAGAATATTCAGTAAATGGAAAATATAATTATTAAAGTAAGATTTTTTTTATAAAAATAATTTGGGAGTGGTATATAAATACTGGTTCTAGTTTTTCTACTGAGTGTGGACCAGCAAACTCTACCCATCAATCTAATATGAGGATAATTACATCTTGGTGTCCACTCAACCAACCACTCAGAAGAGCCAGGGTGGAAGAGGCTCTAACTGGAGGAGCAGAGAGAGCTGAGTATGCTCAAGCTGGCAGCTAATAACAACGGTCACTTTCCATCAGCAGAAGGCTTTAGATTCCCACGCCAAACCACTGAAGAGAGCCACATGTTTTCTTTAAGCTGTCAGGAATTGAGGCACCAATGTGGGAAGACACAGGGCTGGAGTCTGGTGAAGTCAAAGTTCAGGCACTGGGGTGTCTCTGGTGATTTGAATAACACTGGATTCTGGTGTATGGATAGCCCTAGAACATCTGTTTGGAAGGGCATACAGAACCATCTGTAGCTCATCCTCTGTCTTACAATGGACTAAAACCAGGAGACTCGCACCAGTTAGCACAAACAACCCTCCTCACTGAGAGCCCTATTTGGGAATCTATGCATTCCCACCGACAGAGATGGTTTAGGCAACTGTAGGCACTTACCCGGAGCACAGCTGTCTACCAGGGCTCCTAAGGCTTTGCCGTCTTGCCAGTTCTGGTTAAAGTTGGTGATGGGCAAGTATGGGATCTTGTTCTGGATCCATCCCAGCAGCCTCTGTTTTGGTGTCTGCTTCTTAGCATCGTCATCCCCTTCATCTTCCCACACGGGCATGGAGATGGAGTAGTGAAGGATCAAAGTCCACACCAGGCCCAAGATGAGCTTCAGGTTCCCATCCACAATAGCTTTACTGTCTGAGAAGACAAGACATGGCTTGGTCATTCTTTTGAGTTATACATGTATGGGTCAGACTCTCTGTAAAAAGGAAGTGAAGTTTTCATCCACAGGGAACTAACTACAGAGACATTTCGGTGTTAAAGGATACAGTGCTTCAGAATATCTGGAAATGGAATGACTGCAGCAATGACCCAAGCTGTTGATTAATGATTGCCCTGGATCACTGCGATGTATTACTACTGTCTCTACATTTCTGTATGAAACATAGGAGATGACATAGATCAGCAACAAACATACCAGTGCCACGAATGAGCCCATGGCTCAGCCCATATACACAAATTAATGTGAAGATGACAAATGATCAAAAGCTTTGAGTCAGATTACATGCTTCTTAGGACTACGAGAGACACGGATGAATAGACACAAAATGGAGCACCCGATGCTCTATGTCCAGGGAGGGGTGACCGAGCTGTCCCTCCCCTGAAAACTAGCTGAAACAAAGGACTGATCCTTTGCACGAACCAAGACTTTTGTACAATTCCTTCTTCAAATGTAGATATTCCAAGAGAGGGCCAAATACATGTTGACAGTAAGAAATTTTCTGAGGGACTATGGAGATGGGTTTAATAGGTAAAAGTGTCAGGCCTGAGAGTTCAATCCCTGGAACCCGTGTGGTTCAAAGAGGTTGCCCTCTATTCTCTAAGCACATGAACACGTGCGCACCACGCACACATGATAAGCAAGTCAATAAGTGCCTAAATAATGTAATAATATAAATGACTTGAAGATTCTTCCAATTTGAAATGAGTTAATTTACAAGTAACTTACAACTTCTTAAGCTAAATGACATTTACATTCTTCTCCAAGCCTCCAGTCAATATAATCACTATGGTGCTGTCTCCCATGAGTTAGGCTAACTTACAGTTGTACCTAAGTCTCAGGTGGCTTCTCTTTCTATTAAAGTTGAAGTTCCCAAGGCTGGAGGAATGGCTCGGCAGGTAAGAGCACACACTGCTTTTGTGAGGACCTAGCTTGAGTTCCCACCACAGATGTGTGGCTCACAACAATTTATTCCTCCCACTTTAGGGAGATCCGATGCCTTGGTCACAAGAGTATCTGCACTCACGTGCATACGCACAGATACATAACTTAAAGACAAAACACATGTTAAATTGGTGTTTCCTTTATTGTTTAAAACATTTTAAAGTCACTTCAGAAATGCAGACAGTAAAAGGTATCTGTGCCCCAGAAATAACAACAGCATACAGTCCATTACTGACTCTTGTTTGCCGTCCTGGTTTTATATTTTTCTGCACAAGCTTTTAAATGTCCTAGTCATCTATTCCCTATAAAACTTGTTTCTGTTTACATTCCTACCCATAGGCTTAAGAGGCAGGCTTCCCCTTTAATCTTACCAATGTTGAGCTGTCAATCATGTCCATTCAAAGGATGGTTAAGCTAATGCAATCAACAAAGTCTCTGTTGAGATTCCTTTCTCATCCTAACCCTGATTCAGAGAGCTTGCCAATGCCCTGGCCAGCTCTATCCTCATTTTTACTTCCTTTTTGTTTTGTTTTTTGAGATAGACTCTTGTACTCCGGTGTATGTAAACTGGCCTCAAATTTGTGGTTTTCCTGCCTCTGCCTCCCAGGCCTGGGTTATGGGCAGGTAGCACCATGCCTGGCTCTGTCTTTCCACCTCTCACCCACCCGTAGCATCAACATTTAAACAGTACCTTTAGAATTGCTCTTTATTCCCTCCTCCTACCACAGACATCATCAAGAACCATCCCTTTTCTACTCCAACTCCATGCTGAAAATGTCATAGCTGTCCTGGGATCCCCTTCAGGGCTCTGGTACAGCTTTCTCAGTATGCCATCTCTTCCTACTACATCTCCTGACAAATCCTTCTCATAAGACATGCAGCTTCTCTGTCTCCTGGTATCTCCAGAGTCATGAAGGTGAACTGATAATTATACCTCACTGCTGTATTTCCAGTCAAATGTTTCTGTTCTTCCAAACTAAATGATAGTACCTTCTGTCCAATCAAACTCTGTAAGCACACAGAACCTAAACAAACGCCATTCAGTTGGGCTGATCCTTGTCACATTCACCCAACCACATACTCTACATCCAGGTTCAAAGTTGGCCTGTTCCAAGATGGCAGCCAGGCCTGCAAGAACCTTCACCCTATCTTCCTATAGAATGGACTCTGGCACACCCCAAGGTGAATGGTGCTACATGCACAACCGCATGCATGCTAGAGTCCTTTCCTTCAACAGCAGGATCATTCACCAATCCTGCTGCCTTCCACTGTCAGGAGGCAGTGCGGTTAATCTATGAAAGTATCAGATTGGCTAACATTAAAAACAAATGAGCATGGGGGGGAAACTGGGTCTTCTTCACTTTGCAGTGGTCCCACCAACCATGAGACACCTGAACATTAAACACATAGCAAACTGCACATAATGAGTGTGGCTATTAAGTGCTGATAGGAGCCCAACACACCAGAGACATCAACCTCTTGCACTGTGAGGGCTAAGAAGCCTTATTACCACAGGTGCCAGTCTGTAAAATTCAAACTCACCTAGCCATGTGAAAAATAAATGCTTTTCAAAAGCAGACCCAAGACCAGCCTGGGTTCAATCTCTAGCGCTACAAAGAAGACAAATCTGAGCTGTGTGTGGTCACACACGTTTGTAACTTCAGCTCTAGGGAGCCTAGGGCAAGAGGATCCTCAGAAGTTCAAAACCAGTAAGTTCACACCCAGCCAGGGCCACATAGCAAGACACTGTCTCAAAAACTCAAGTGTGTGGGTGTATTTATCTCATGACCTGAAGCCAGGTGGTTCTGTTTCTATCTGGGTTACATGTGTTGCTCTAAAGAAGAAGGCAAAGCTCTTCTGAAGCAAATTTGGGAAAGCATGACCAGGAAAGTCTGAGCCAGACTTATGAAATATGCAATGCCCTGGACTTCTGTTTCCAGTGAGTTCAAGGTGGGTGTCCAAACAGGAAAGCCTCCTTTATGGCCTTCCTGGGATACATGATACCTTCAACCTCATAGTCTAAGAAGCTGGAAGGAAAACAGGCTTCATTCCAAAAGTGATTTTTGACAGGTAAAAGTTCAAATGTTTAGCCCAGCTCTTAGAACAATAAAAAGATGGGAGACTTGCCCAAAAGACCTCCCCTGTTCCCATCCACAGGAAACAGGAGACTCCCAGACCTTGAAAAGGAAATGCTACAAGGGTAGCCCAGTGTGTGCATCTGGCCATTGCTGTAGACCTGGTGTGCTGTGGAGTACTCATTCTGACACAGAGGAAAGCACCAGAGTGAACGGAAGCATCCCCGAAATAAGAGGCTGGAGGGCCTCTTGCTTTTAGGAACGAATCAAGCCAACGCCCAGCAAGCCTGCCCAACCTTTCATACTGGGCTTGCGTTTCCATGGACTGGAACCTGACCATGGGCTTCTCCTCCCCAAATCTGACCAATCACAATTCCCAAATAACTACCCTGGCTATTGGCAACCCCAACCCTCAAGCCACACACACTTTCTCAAACTACCTACAATTATCCAGTTACTTATAAATGACAGCATTGCCTTTTAAAATAGCTGCAAAGTCGATTTGAATTCTACTCTAAATTCTACAATGGAACTTATTTATATTACTTCTATATCAGCCCGCTGGTCCTTGTTAAGGAACATTTGTACGTGCAATGGGGCCAATTATAAGGTGAATACCAGATATTTTTAGCATTCGGCAGAAACAACGTTGAAATGCTTCCTTGAAGGGTCATTTCTCCCAAACCAGGGGATATGGTAGTCTTTCACCTCTCTCAACTCTCATCAAAGGCCAGACCAAAATAATCATGTCCCCTACACTTAGTGCCACAACAATGAGAGCATCACAAGGGGCAGGTGTCATTCGCAAGCCTCGAGAACAGATGTAAGCAGAGAACATTCCACAGTTTTACTCTTCAGAATGAGAACAGTTTGTCATCCTCTGGCCACAAGACAGCTGGCTACAGGACCATAAACAGGCAACAAGTAAGTCCAGGAGTTAAGAAGTGAAGAGTGTCACCAGGACCACAAGAACCATGTTGTCTGCTGGCTGCACACTCAGCAACTGTTACCTATCAGGAGGCAGTGTGGCTCAGAGCCGGGAGTACAGGGGGTTAGTCCACCAAAGTATCAGAATGGCTAACATTACAAACAAAATCCCAGCACCAACATGGTGGCTCACAACTGTCTGTAACTCCTGCTCATGATTAAGATGCACCGTTCATTCCTGGGTATATACCAAAGGAAAGCATGTCAGTATACCACAGAGATACCTGTTCATCCATGTTTGCTGCTGCATGACTCAGAATAACCAAGTTACAAAATCAGCTTAGGCCTCCACCAATAGAAAAGAAAATGGTTTCTCTCTCTCTCTCTCTCTCTCTCTCTCTCTCTCTCTCTCTCTCTCTCTCTCTCTCTGTCTCTCTCTCTCTCTCTCTCTCTCTGTGTGTGTGTGTGTGTGTGTGTGTGTGTGTGCACAGCTATAAAGGACAAATTGTGCTATTTGTAGGAAAATAGATTTGTCTAGACATCATCATACCAAGGAAAAGAAAATAATCCTCGATTTTCTTCCCTATATAGACAGACAGACAGACAGACACAGACACACAGACACACACAGACACACACACACATACACACACACACACACCAGATGTGCTGAAGGGAACTAGCAGAGAGGAGGAAAAGAAAAGTAATGGGGAATGAATATAGTCAGAGTACATGATATATGTGAACCAAAAAGCCAAAACTTCATCACTCAGTACAACAAATATTAATGCATTAAAAAATGAACAACAATAACAAAAGACTGTGGAATCAGCAGCTCAACTAGATTTTTCTCTTTGAACAACACAGTCCTTCTCTGACCTTTATTTTCCTCATCTGACAAATGGGAATTATTCAACAACTTGACAGAATGGTGTGAGGAGTAAGGCCAGAGAATGCCAAAAGTTGAGTGTGAAAGCTGACACACAGGTGTTTAGTAGGTCTACCACTTTCTTCTTCTGCATTCATTCACCTATAATTTTCACAGTATGCAAACTATTCTTCCCTAGAGCCAGAAGTATAGTTAAAGTATCCTTTCCAATCAGAGATGAAAAGAAGTGCTTGGTGACTTGAATGCAGTTGAAACATTCAGCTTATCACTTCTCAGCCAAGCCATTCATGGAAGGGCAACAACTCCCAAGACCTCTCCTGCGGACAACCACACTACTGTGAACCCAGGGTATACAGAATTGAGGTCTCCATTAATCAAGACAACTGTAAGCTGAGTAGTAAGATACATACAGCCCCAAGAAGCCCTCTCCCTTTGAGCTCCCCAGAGACTAGCCAGGAGTTGAACCTTGCAGAAAGACCATGGTACTCGGCAGATTTTCTGAGCCACATGTTCAGCCCTGTTTGGATGTCCTGGTTTCATGATGTCTGTGGTCCCTAAAGATCCCGGCCTAGAACCCTCACTGTCCCCATCTACTTTTCTAAGACTAGAAGGAAAGCCAGGGAGAGCCCAGCAAGGCCATGTTCTGGATGTGCTCTCAGCTCCAGTGCCTCTTCTCTTTACCCTTCTGTGCCCTCACCTAGAAGCTGGGATGATGATGTTTGCACAAAGCCTGCTGGTCAGTCTGCAGCAGCCAGGGCTCCTGTATAGGGCTGCTCCTACAGAACCTTCAACTATAGAGCCCTCCTGGGCTCATGTGCCTGGCCCACTGGCGCTGTGAGGCTGACTTGTTTTTAAGCCTGGCAAACCATGCCTGAGTTGTAGTCTTCAGGTGTCCAAATGACAGGACACCTGGAGTTGAAACTGTTCCAGTTCCTCAGTGAAAACTTAGAAGGGATGAAACCTATCTACACTGAGTCTTGGCTAAAGAAGATCTATCTTGGCCATCATTCTGGTATACCATGACGGCCCTTCTATTCTGCAGACTGTGCGGGGCTCCCAGGAAGGACTAAGCGGCCTGGGCCAGCTTTATGCCTCTCTGTACTCTGGCATCTTTCCAGGGTCTCAGACCAAAAAAGCAACAGACAAGGCAGTGACACGCAGCCAGGTGAGTCATGGCCCTGACAAGAGAGTATCTATGGCAAAGGTCATTATTATCTCCTTCCCTTCGGCTTCCAGCAAGATGGCTCTCCCAGCCTCTCTGGGCTTCAAAGGCCTAGCTGTTATCAATGGACAGCAGGCAAAAGTGAAGCATGCCATTTCTCCAGTTCTGTGTGATGGGTGGATATCTCCCAGACTGCCACAGCCTTGAACTTTCCTCAGTCGTGACCTGACTGGGGAATAGATTGGAAGAAGAAGAGAAAAAAGCAGATTCCCAGAGCCAGGTACCTACCCGCTTCAAGATGGAAAATGCCAACAATGAAAACCACATTTTCATTCTTTTCCAGTGCTGTTCCTGATGCTGTTGTCTGTCTGTCCCTCAGTTCACCACTACCACTACACACTCATCCAAGCCTCTTTGTGACATGACCTATAGTCATGTGGGTCTATTTCAATATCAACCAGTTAAAAGGTTAGCCTGGGAAACTGGGGTCAGCTGGATTTCTGATTCTCTCTCCTGCTCATAAGCAGCTCAGAGACTGGCAGGGAGTTCTGAGGCAATTTTTATACCCACTACGTTTTAATTGTTCAAGAATGCATTCAGAAGGTCAAAGATGATTTCAGTCATTACTTTCTTGTTACTTTTGCAAAAATACCCAAGAAAAGCAACTGAAGAAAGGGTCTGTTTCAGCTCATAGTTTGAGAGGGTCCAGTCCATCATGCTGCTGGGTTATGGCGAGAGGGCATAAGGCTCAGACTACATCTGTAGTCGGGATACAGTGAGACGAGGAGAGCTCAGCTCGCTTTCTCGTTGTTCTGTCTGGGTCCCCAGCCCACGGAATGGTACCATCCATCTAGAAACTCCCCATAGGCGGTGGGAATTCTCAATCTCATCATCATGGTGATCAAGATCAACATCTTGATGACACACACAGAAACACATGATTGGATGCAAGCAGTCAATGGCTTTTTGCTGTATTAAGCAGTAAGATTCCGACATGGGTTACCAAGGCTTGCCATGAGCAAGACCTGAACGTGGGAAATGAGGTTGGCACTGTCTGTAGGGAGTGGGGTGGGACTTCACTGCAACAGAATCTAGTGAACATTTTCAAATGTCCTGGCACATGAATTTCATTTCAGCTCTTGGGAGGCAGAAGCAGGTGGATCTCTGTGAGTCCAATGCCAGCCTGGTGAGTTCCAGCCGGCAAAGGCTGCATAGTGACACCTCGTCTCAAAACAACCAACAAAACAGGCGCATAGAAAGAAGAGCCTTCTACCAAAGCCGTGACACATTCCTACATGACAAACAATTCGTACTGTCCCTTACACACTTGCTGAACTTTTTGACTCAGAAATAGTTGTAGCAAATGATTCCAAAAATACCTGGCTTTTACTTTGGTATTGTGTGTGTGGTAAGTTACATTTTTCAACATTTGGGAGCTTTTTCCCCTCCTTACCAAAAACCTTTAGAAGTTTTTTTTTTTTTGTACTTAAGAATTAAGTTTATAGGGCTGGAGAGATGGCTCGGTGGTTAAGAACACTGACTGCTCTTCGATAGGTCCTAAGTTCAAATCCCAGCAACCACATGGTGGCTCACAACCATCTGTAATGGGATCTGTTGCCCTTTTCTAGTGTGTCTGATGACAACTACAGTGTCCTTATATATAGTAAATAAATAAATAAATCTTTTTTAAAAAAAGAATTAAGTTTATATACAACAATAAAGCTGATATTAAGCTAAATTATTAAGTATTAAACCACACAGAAGAGGGTATATAAATCGTTTGGGACAAATGGCTAACCAGGGTTCATATTAGCATGCACACACTGGCCTCCAATAAAAACCTTTTTAACTGTACCTTAGAGTGGTCTAGTCCTCACTTTATCTGTAAGTAACATTTCATTATCTTTTTTATTTTATGTATCTGAGTACACTGTAGCTGTCTTCAGACACACCAGAAGAGAACATCAGATCCCACTACAGATGGTTTTGAGCCACCATGTGGTTGCTGGGAATTGAACTCAGGAACTCTGGAAGAGCAGTCCTAACCGCTGAGACATCTCTCCAACCCACATTTCATTTTCTTTTACTGACAAATCTTTTTAGATTTAAGGTCCAGGAATAGCACTTCGAAGGAGGCGGAGACAGAAGGATCTCGAATTCCAGGCTAGTCTACGACGCATATTGAGTTGCAAGCTAGGAAGCTATGTAGTAAAATCATGTTTCAAAAAAAAAAAAAAAAAAAAAAAATCAAATGTTAGGATGATGATTATGACCTTATTAGGAAGGTTAAAGAAAAAGGGGGCAATGAAAAGATACTCCAAAATGGTCTGAATTACATATGCTTTTATCAGTTCTTGCATAAGCTCACCCTGTTGACAACCATACAGTATCAGATTGACTAACAGGGCAAGGGCCCCAGGGACTCTTCTGAGCATGCTCATGAGTCACAGAGCGGACAACAGCCACTGGAAACTTTGGGTTATACCGGAGCATGAGTACATAAGGCCTCACCATAGCATGGCAGCCATCAATCCTGGGCTTACAGTCTTTAGCTGCTACCACTTGGAGACTATATCCAGCTAAAATAACAAATGTGGGTTGTGAATGGAAGTCACAGAGACCTATTGACTCAATTCCACCTTGTCACTTGTCATGGAGAGAGGCCACCTCCTCTGAAATGCAGCCCACTTGCTAATGTGACTTCTAGGTTGCCTGATGTGTGTGGCCCACAGAGGAAAAGGAGGGCATGAGAAACAGGTCTGAGAAGACACCTGTTGGGATTCTGTAAACCCCACCCCTCAGTTACCTGGCAGTAGCCAGGTATGCTCCGCCTCAGTGACCTGACACTATAAAAGGGCTGCTTGCCCCCTCCTCTCTCTCTTGGCCTCTCTTGCCTCCTGGCTCTCTTGCTCTCACACCCCTATCCCTCCTCTTCCCCTTCCCTTCCCCCTCTCTCTCCATGCTCATGGCTGGCCTCTACTCCTCTATTCCTCTCCCCCTCTCTCTCTGCCTCTACCACCGTCTTAACTCTCCCATGACCGGAATAAACTCTATTCTGTACTATACCACTGTGTGGCTGCTCCCTCATGGGGAAGGAATTCCCAACATGGACCACCCCAGAGGCATCCCCCTTTCCCCGTAAGCACCGTTTCTGTGATCAACGACAACATGACAGCAAGTTTGTTTTTTGTTTTTTTTCCTATCCAGAATCTTCCAGGGCCTAGACCTGTGTACCTTGAAGCCCTTCCTTGTAACAAAGACCCTAGGAGGGTGGCTTTGATGGTTAAATCCCATTTTAAAGATGAAATAATAGAGAAAGACATTGCTCTGTTTCTCTGAATCTGTTTATATACAACTGTTAAGTCCTTACTCTCATTCTGCAGGTGAGAAGGTTCTAAGAGCCAACACAGTGGGCAGAATGCATGTCGGCTGGTACAGGAGGTGTACCTCAAATAATGAGTCAGGGCTATTTGTTCATCCCCCGTGGTCCACCAAGGCCTTCTGGGGAATCTGGGATTCCAGTAATCAATCAAGGACCTGTCTTTCTTTCTCTTTCTCTATCCAGAAGTCACTGCATATTGCTTCTTTGAGAGAAACCATAGCTTCTTAGAAGATATGGTTCTGCCCAAGGTAATCCAAATCTGTTTCTCTGCCTTTTTCTCTGGAAAATACAAATTAGGCTTACTCAATATTCTTGAAAGCCCTGTTTGTTCTTTCTCCTCTCCTGTTCTCATGTCCGAAACTTTCCCAACTGCCTTATAAGCATGAGGTCTTGTGCTGGATACCAACTGAATTTTAAAGGAGAAAGAAGATTAAACTTGCTCTAAAACAGTCCATGAAAAGAGCAGAGTATACCAATAGTACAGTTTAGAACCAGCTAAGGGGGGAAAATGATAATTTTGGGGCTTTTTACTCCCTATACTAAGCTATGGTTTTTGATACAGACACAAGCACACTTATCACATACGTGCCTATGTTCATAAAATCAGAATAGAGGTCAGAAATCATAATGGTGAGCAGGATGGGTGTTCATTCAATTACAAATTTGTAAATGTTGGCCCTAGTTACAGAGTCTGGCCAAGGTGGCTCTCTGGGCTTGCATTTGCATTCCCTCGAATAACCTAGCTCAGGTTACAAGCCATGGGAGCCCATTAGGAAGATGGCAGGCAGCCCAGAGATTGTGAAGCAATAAAAAGAACAAAACTTCCAATTTAAAGTGGTGAACAGGAATAAAGCTGAGGGAAATTCAAAATAATTTATACCAGCTGGCTCCCAACAGCACCAACAGAAAGGATGGAGTCAGGGGAAAGAATTTGCAGAGGAGAGAGGACAGCATGCCTTTTCCTGCTTCCCACATCCGCACTGGATCCCACGGCAAGATTTAACTGAGTTGACAGCTAAAAGTTGTTCTCCAAGTTTAAGACTTCTGGTCTCTGAACACATATCCAACCCAGAGACTGGGTACCTCGCTGCAGGCAACAGTCCTGTCTATAAAACCTCTGTAAAAAGCATCGAAATGGGGTTCCTAAGGCTCGAGGAACAAAGAAAGGGTCATTTAGGGAAATACCTATCTGGTGACCAAGTCACCTAGGGATGAAAGACACTGGGTCAGGTGAGTGACAGGACGGCTAGAATGTCACATGCCCTGCCCTGGGGTCAGGGAAGCTCAAAGCACACCCAAAGTGCAGTGACTAACTGTGTGGCCAAGATGGGTCACTTGCTTGCATGTGGACTGACTATGTGAAGCCAGTGTGACACCATGAGGTAAAGCAAGTAGGGAAGTGCCCATCGATGGCCACGGCCTCACCACTCGAACGGGGCTGCAGTGAATACTATTATCACTACCGGGGACAGAGGGTAAACCATCAGTTTCCAGGACTGGTTAGAACTGTCCTATTCTGGTTAAAGGCTGCATCACTGCCTGCCCAGAAGGTGGCCTTCCCCGCAGAAGAAGATTCCATCTGCTCACAGCTAGAAGAATGGGACCCACCAGGGACCCTGGCTTACGACTGATGGAATCAAGATGTCTCTGCTTCGTTAGCTGACTGCTAGTTTGCTAAACTATGCGGGCCACCACCCCGACCCTACCAGCAGATTCCAGAATGGTCCCATGGCTGACAGAAAATTAAAATCAGGCTGCCTCCCTAAATTCAACTTGAAGCACAAAGTATTCAAGAATGTTCCTGAAAGAGTTTTTTTTTTTTTTTTTTTTTTTTGTTGTTGTTGTTGTTTTGTTTTGTTTTTTGTCTAATTTGATATGGGCAAGGAGGTGGTATTAAAAAGATCATTAATCACTAAATCAGCCTAATAAACCAATACAATTAAAAAAAAAACTGTGCAAACAGGAGCTGCAGGCTGCTACAAAAGAATGGGGACATGTGTTTGTTCCTCCCACAGAGGTAAGCACATTAAGTGAGGGGGGACATTCTAGCAAAGAACGGAACGCTCACCCACTGTCCTCTCTGCCTCTGGCCAGAAGACTAATAAAGCAGAAAGAGCTTTTGTGTGTTGTTGCAGACATTTTAACTTTTATCCATTCATTCTTTGTGATGTTTCTGAGATGGCTTCTCTATGTAGCCTGGGCAGTTCTGGAACTCTGTAGATCAGGTTAGTCTGGAGTTCATGGTGTGTATTACTGCAGCCTGGCTTATTATTATTATTACTATTATTATTATTATTATTACTATTATTATTATTATTAATCCTTTTAGAATAAATTTTACACATACCACCCAAAAGATGGAAATGCAATAAGGCACATACTAAACTTCTCAATAAAATTGCTTGCAGGGTTCTGTAGGATTCCAGAATATCCAGCCATGGATTTGGTAGGCCTCTGTGGGAAATGGGAACTGGGGGGCTGTATGACAATGAGGCCCTATCTGTACTGGCTCAGTCTTGAAAACACGGAAGCAGGGGGGCTCACCCTGTTCCTAGAACTCTGGCTGGCTGAATGCTATTCTACATAGAATATAAAAGAGAAAACTCACAGTTCTGCTAACTGGATCTTTTTTTTTCTTTTGAGACATTTCCTCCTCACCTTTCTCACCATGAAAATGCAAATGTGTTACCATTACTCACCAAACACACACACCCTCCAGGAGCTGCCCACACCAAGCCTGAAAGGCCTCTGTCCTTTCCAAACAGCTCCAGGGAGCAGGGGATGACGTGTGCCTTAGATTACACAGCAAGAAGACAGTCATCTGACTGCCTTTAGGCATCTTTTTTTGGACAACAGCAACAAAAAAATAACTTCTTCAGATCCTTTCCCTGATATCCTGATGCCAACCTGACCCAGTACAATAACATTCCTGAATTTTCAAAGCTGCAATGAGATACCATTGTGATTAAAAAATTAATTAGGAGTAAATTAAGTTCAAATCCACATAACTCGAGAGGTGAAGCAGGGATTTGAACTGAGGTCCCTGACTCCAAGGCCTGCCGTTGACCATCCTTCCCTGGAGAACCAAACAGGCACACAAAGGATGTGGTCAATATATGGATAGAGTTGTCACAAATGCTTCAAAAACCAAAAAGGATTAAAAAAAAGAAAAAGAAAAGAAAAATGCTGAAGGTTACGTCACCCTCGTAAAAGAGATTTATCACCGAGCCATTGAATTCTGTCCCATGACAAACGGTCTTGGCAGCAAGATAAACAGACCAAATACAGCAGGTCAGACTCACTGCTAAGTGGGGTAAACTCCATCTAACATTCCTGAGGCACACTGTCCGGAGTGCAGAGCAAGCACTGACACACGATTAATCTCCACAGCGCTAACCCAGCCACCAGCTGCTGGACTGAAGGAAGAGCCAGTCTGCACCAAATCTCTTTGCTGCCAATGATTCATCTACAGCCTGTGTGGCTCTGAAGCTGCCTCTAGCCTGCAAGAGAAGGACACCAGCTGTGGTAGCAAAAGCTCAGAACTGTCTTGCCTACACTTAACTCCAGGAGAGTTGCCCAGTGTCCCCAGACCACATTTAAACCTGGTCCTGTCCTTCCACCACCTGTATTTTCCTTAATTCAGTTCATCCCTACTTCACATACCTTAAAGTGATAATGCCCACAAAATTACAGGCTTAAAACACTAGTCACATTTTAAAAACACTCATGAAAATACTAGTTACGACTGTTAAAAGTTAGTTGTGTAAACTTATCATCATCTTCAGTGCCATGTGCCTTAGAAGAGCCCACATCAGAACTCCACCAGTTTCTTCAGACAAAATAAACAAACAAACATGGGGTGGGGTGGGGGGAGTGTTTTGGGCTAAAGTAACACTAGTAGCACACCACACTCGCCCTCCCATCTCCCTAAGTCAGTGGCTTTCAACCTTCCTAATACTGAAACTTTTAATAGGTGGTGACCCTCCAACCATAAAACCAGCCTGATCACCACTTTATTATTGTGGTTTTGCTACTGTTAGGAACTGTAATAGAAATATCTAACATGTGGGATATTTGGTATGTGACCCCTGTGGGGGCAGCACACCACAGGCTGAGAAATGGTATACTATGACCTTTATACCTGAGACAATTAAGCTACTACAGGGCTCCTTAGAACCTTTGACATACAAATTTATACTGATTCGCCCATCTAGGGATGGCTGGAATGTCACTCAATTTCCAGATGTTTCTGGACTAGGAAGCATGTGGGGTGTGTGCATCTGTTAGGTTCCAAACTCTACAACACAGCCACTACTATGTCTCAAGAGGACAGTCTGAACTTGGCTCAGGCTGTACTATGGGACTGCTGGTAATGAACACCAACTTTGAAGCCAGTGGGGGCATTTAACAGTTTGTTAATGTGTTGCATGAAAATATAGAGACATTGGCTGTGTCTCTGTCACTTGTTTCCTGAGACAGGTCTGTTGCTGAACTAAACCTGCTGGCTCGGAAAGTCACCTCACTCTATCGGTGTGCACTCGGCTCTTTAAATGTGGGTGACAGGGTTTGATCCTCGATCTTCATGGTTTTTCATCAAGCACTTTACCAACCGAGCGATCACTGAGCTGGGGAACTTTATAAAAATTCTGTCTAGCAGACGGATTCTCTACATTTTGGGGAATTCTACTTTAAACAGCTCTTCAGATCCTCCAAACACCCCCCAGAGTCTGGGAAGTGGACATTGTATAAACATTTATGCACAGGGGAAGACGGACAGGAAAATAGATAGTAAAGGAAAGCCCAGGAGACGCTTTCTCTATCTAACCTAAGACGGTTCTGTGGCAGGGATTAAGAAATTACAACCTTGCCACTTGGAATCTAGAAGTTTTATAGATAAAAGACAGAAGAAAAGAAAAAAAACCCAAAAAACCCAGTGTTGGGATTCTGTAAACCCCACCCCTCAGTTACCTAGCAACAGCCAGGTATGCTCCGCCACAGTGACCTAACACTATAAAAGGGGCTGCTTGACCCCTCCTCTCTCTCGCCTCTCTTGCCCTTGAGCTCTTGCAGCCTTGCTCTCCCACTCCTACCCCTCCACTTCCCTTTCCCTTCCCCCCTCTCTCCCACGTGCTCATGGCCGGCCTCTACTCCTCTACTTCTCTCTCTCTCTCTCTCTCTCTGCCTCTACCACCCTCTTAACTCTCCCATGACCTGAATAAACTCTATTCTGTACTATACCGTTGTGTGTCTGGTCCCTCAGGGAAGGGATTCCCAACATGGACCCCCCCCAGAGGCATCTCCCTTGCCCTCAGGCCTCGGCCGCACCTCCATGGGCCATATGCCCCCCATTCTCTTCATCCTTCTCCTAACATTGGTGCCGTGACTCGGATCGTCATCCTTTCACAACATTGGTGCCCTGTGACTCTTCCTTTCATTGGTGCCCTGTCATCTTTTCCTTACACCCAGGGTTTTGGAACCATTTTCCTAATTAAGATTGCTAAAGAAAGACAGACCCTTTGCACACCCTCAACCAGTGTTTATAGGTTCTAATGAACCAACTCCTGAAGCAATTTACTGTTCGGTGCAAGTTGTCTTTTCTTCCTTTCTTTTTTTTGGGGGGTGGGGAGGTGGGTGTCACTGTATCTCTCTGGCTAGTCTGGTCACTGTGCCTCTGCCTCCACCTCCTGAGGGTTGCATTTAAAGGTACACACCACAATGCTCCCTTGCAAACTTTTTTTTTTTTACAACTTTATTTTTTAAAAAAGAGCCACACGTACAGATTTTTAAAAGCATTTTGGCATAAAACTGTATGAATTTATTTTTGTCAGTATGTGATTTTTTTAAAGGTTTGGTAGTATGCACTGAAATCTTACTAGTTACAATGAGCATAAAGTACATGTAAAACAAAACGTAACATGGAAATAGTCAAAGTTTTCTTGGTGTGTATACAATAAATATAACGATGTTTAAATACCAAAACTGGAATTCAGGCCCCGAGTAGCCTTCTCCTTCCTGGATTTGCTTCAGAACTTGAGGTCAGAATCAACAGATTGTACATTGGGGTCCTGGTGGATGCAAACCACTGTTGAAGTCAATACAAAGAGGAACCCCTCAGACTCAGACTGTGTTATCAAGTCCACCTGTACCTGTGCCGGCAAGAGCGAAGACCTTCCACAGGGGTCATCTGTGCTCCCCTCGCTTTGGCTGTCAAGTCTTTTGAAACAAAGGTCCCCAGGGAATTGGAATTTCCCCAGGAATCTCCAGCTGGGAAAAGGAAAAGGCTGAAGCCAGGAGGAGGGGCTTGTCTGACACCTGGGAGCAGAGACAGAAGCTGAGAAAATGCTAGGTCAAAGCTAGGAGTTGGGGTTGGAGGGGGAGAGGGCACCACGTCCTTACCAGAACTGCTTCTATTGGCCTTGGCCTCTATTGAAATGTAACCAACCGCCTTGGGGGTGCAGGATCCCTGGCCTTGTTTCTGTTCCTCTTCCCAGTGTGACCCCCCAATAACTAACTCTCCTATGGTGGGGTTTGAATGAGGATATTCCCTAATGGCTCAGATGCTTGAACTCCTAGTTCCCCGGTACTGGGGAAATGGTAGAACATTTGGGAGGCAAAGTCTTAAGGAAAACGCCAGGGCAGGCTTTGAGCTGTGAACAAACTGCGAATGAGAATTATTGAAGGAAGCCCTATCTTCAAAGGCTGGTTGGATGACCAAAGTGTGGTGAGGGAGAGGCTGGAAGCCGCACATTCAGACCTAATCTTATCTGGGGCTAGTCTTAGCCCCTAAATAGCCATTTCCTTGGCCACTTCTGTGTCTAACATCCTGTGACTAATAGATAAAAAGCCATCTGGAATCTTAAAGTACCTCAACAGACCACTTGCTTCCTAACTCAAAAGCTAACAATGTCACCATACTGACGCCTATCAGAACAGAGTTCCCCATCTCATTGTGACCCCCTATCTGATGTAGTCACCAGTGTACTTCCAAATTGTCTTGGTTTATGACTTTTTTGTTCTGTAACCACAAAACTCTATGAAGGAAGTGCTTCCATGTATATGGGGGAAGGGGGACCTCAGGCAGGTGTGGCCCAGATTAAACAAGTGTCTTCTCACTCAAGACCAGATAATGGTCTTTTCACCCTAGAATCCAGATTATAAGTGGATCTTCATAATTCAAATTAAGCAAAAATTCCCTCACTGGTATGACCTCCATTTTTAAATTTTAGTTAATTCTGGACATGGCCAAGTTGACATCCAAGAATAGTCATCACATTTTGTAATATTTTATGAGATTTTTCAATTCAAACTAATTGACTGTGATTTCTATTATAGTTCCCCCCACCCCCTCTCTCTTTCTCTCTCTCTCTAAAAAGCAGGGAAGGGGGCCCATAGAATGGGTTGGTAGGTAAAGGTGCTTGCAGCCCAAGCCTGTTGGTCTGAGTTTAACCGCTGGAACCGACGTAAAGGCAGAAGGAAAGAACTGACTCCACAAAACATCTTCTAGCCTGTGGCTGTGACACACATGTCAACATATATGTGAATTAACCTGGTCTATAGAGTGAGTTACTCACTAGCCAGCATTATATCTTTGATCCTACCTTTTGGGAGGCAGAGGCAGTAGCCTGGTCTACATAGCAAGCTCCAAGACAGCCACTGCTATACAGGAACCCCCATCTCAAAACAAAAAATGAAAGAAAGGAAGGGGGGGCAACTTCCCAAATGGCTTGTTTTCCAAAGTAAAGGGCTGAGACCAAAACTCTAAGCTTCGCTGGCTCAGCAAGGCTTATGAATGGAAATGGTGTGCCCAGTCACATTCTGCTCTAAAAGGAAAATACAGACGAGTTAGAAGGGAAAAGGTGGGGTGGGATGAATGACTTGTGCTTGTTCTAGTTTAACTTCCTCCCAAGGTGTTGTATGCACCTACATCCAGAGGACTCACCCCTTCCCCACACAGGGCACCCTCTCACAGAAAAGGGCTGAATGAAACACCAAGGACCTAGAAATTCTCTACATATATCTACCTTAAAGCACCTTCTCTGTCTCCCCAGACTAAGTGCCCCTACTCGGAGCTGTAAAAACAGTCCTGACACCCTCTTCACAGCTCCTGGAGTATTCACAGAGTGAGCCAATGTTTCCAGGGCCTCAGGCCAACCATGTAATCACCCCGTTAGAAGCTTCTGGTTGCTCATCATAATCTAGAAGCCTGGCTGGTGCTGTACGAAAGCCTAAGGCTCTGTCAGGCTTCATATCCTGATAAATTCCTCCACGCCCTACCTGTGAAACTTCGTTCCCATTTATTACCAAAACTGGAGTCCTAGCTTCAGGGCTTCTCCTGAGGCCTGAAGCTGGCCTGCTCCTGCTTGATGACATCACTGATGAACACTTGACAATGGCTCCCTAGAGCTTAAACCTTTGCTAATACCTAGCAAGAGCACATTCCTCCCGAATGAGGTCATGCTTAGCTAATTGCAAATCTGGCCCCTACCCTAGAGCCCAAAGCCACTAGGAAATGCCTAAATAGTCAGTCCCAGAACCTTCTGAAGCTGCAAATACCAACCCCTAAGCAGACAGAATAGAGGCAGCTTACAACAGGACCCAGGGTCGCCAGAGTTTGAAAATATAACGAAACCTACACAGATGATACTGTAAAGTTAAATGAGTTTAATAAGTAATATGTAAGAGTTTCTAATGTGCAGGGACTACCACGTGTGGGCATACTTACATTAGAGGGCTCACACTGTTTATCTGAAATTCACATGTAGCTTCTCTCTGGTAACACATACGAGTTTGTATCCCTTTGTTTGGCTTATGCAATTTCCAAAACCGCCAGGTACACTTTATAACAAATACTCCAGGGTGTGGGGGATGGTGAAGGGGGGACAAAGCGGAGGCACCAGAGGGCCAGGGTCCATGGGTAAATGCGCATGTCTAGTGAGGGGGCAGCCTTGGGATGGACTCCCCAGCATTATGTAATTAGGTAGAAGATCTGTAATCCTTGCATTTGGAATGTGAAGGCAGGAACCATAATCTGAAAGGAGGGAGGGACGAAGAGAGCAAGGAAGAAGGGGAGAGGGGCTGAGTGACAGCAGAAGCTGGAAAAGTAGAGTATTTGCTTAGTGTGCTTGGGGTCCTGAGTCTGATTCCCAGTGCATCAAAAAGAAGAATGCACACCCCCACACACACACACACATAATTCCCTTTAGAAAGCACATTAGGGGGTCAAGCATGGTGGCTCATACTTGTAATTTCATTACATGGGAGGCAAAGGCATGGCTGTAGCCAGTCCACACAGTGCCGACCAGCCAGAGCCGCACAGAGACTTATTCAGAGGAGGTAGAGAGCATGGCACAAAAGGTTTGTGCTCTCCTCACTCGTCCAGTGTCCTCACTCCAGTCTGACTTGTAAAGCAAAAGTTATGATGCTGCCAAGAATTCAACATAATTTTCCAAAGAAAATCTACAACTTCCAGCCCCTGCACTGACGGTCAGAGTAACATCTTGGCCTCAATGGAAACCCAGCAGGAACAATCCTAGATTGGTCTAGAATGGTTAGGACACAGAACAGGGGCTGAGATGACTTTTGGGGGAATGAATCCTGATTGAACATTAACTGTTAAAGAGGTCTAATGGGAATTTTTAAATGTACTACCCCCTGGCTAAAGGACATCAAGGACACAATCATTTGCATTCAAAGGATTTGAAATTGAATTTTTTAAATGGAATTCTTAATTTAGCTCAGTAAGTCAAACCCTAATATGCAGAACTAATAATGATATGGGGAAGAATTTACTTGGTAAGTAAACTGTGATAAATGAGTCTGGGTGACGGAGGAAACTGGCAAATGATATATACTATATAATTTTATAATTATAGGTTTTCTGTCAGAAAAGATTAAGATCCACTTGAAAACTACAAACAGGAGTTGCTTACAGTGTAACCCAACCCTTAAGTAAAACAGGAGGATCAGGGTTGTAAGGCCCCATGGTGGTTCCAGGCCAGTTTGGGTTACATGAGACCTGGTCTCAAGAAAACAGATACAAAGACTAGGGCATCAGGATGATTTGGTGGGTAAAGGCTCTTGCCACCAAACCTGATAACCTGAGTTGAATCCCTGGGACCCACTTGGTAAAAGGAGAAAAGTTGTCTTCTGACCTCCAGGGGCTCCCCACGCTATCAATCATCCATCCGTCCCACCCATCAATCAATCAACCAAACAAACACACCAACAATCATTGTAAAGCAGTCAATGGATTTAAGCAAAAGAATTTAAAGTTAAATACAAGCAAGACTAGAAATGGGAGCTTGGAGTGTGGTTCTTGGAGTAAGTATACAATGTGTGTCCTGAGCCTGGTTGAAAGCCTGGGTGGGGGTGGGTTGGGACACAGATTTAGAAATTAATTCAATCCACAAATCTTGTGCGCTCACAATGAACCAGGCCTTAATATAAGCCCACGTGTCCAAAATCCACTATGACCCTTCTTCACAGAGGAAACTCAAAACCTTGCCTAAATCCACACTGCAGGAGAGAGATCAGGTAGACATTAAACCCATGAGGCCTAAAAGCTGTTTCACATTCTGAACTCATTTGTAATTCTGTCAAGCTCCCAATCTTATAGGTAAAGGGCCAACACTGGGAAGGGTCACCCACAGCATCCAGGAAGGTTGCTGGTTCCCAGGAGCACTGCCTAAGACACCTTTCTTTTGAAGTTAATACGTAAGAATTCTGTTGTTGAACTCTATTTCAAGCTGAAAAGGCTGTTAAGGAGAGTAAGCTGGACCCTTTACAAGCTTTTCTCTAAAGCCTGTAGAAACTTAAAAATCCTCATTGTATGGGCTGGAGAGACGGCTCAGCATTTAAGAGTACTGACTTCTTCCAGAGGTCCTGAGTTCAAATCCCAGCAACCACATGGTGGCTCACAGCCATCTGTAATGGGATTCGATGCCCTCTTCTATTGTTTGAAGGCAGCTACAGTGTAACTTATATATAATAAACCTTTTTTAAAATCCCCATTATATACATAGATATATATCAGCATCGTGTAGGTGTGTGCATACATATGTCCTGTGCCATGTGTAGAGATCAGAGGACAACTTTGTAGAGTTCAATCTCTCTTTCCACCTTTATGTGAGTTCCAGGAATGAAACTCAAGCCTTCCGCAGCAAGAAGCAAGCACCTCTACCCACTTAGCTGTTCCCTATCTCCATATCTATGTTTCAAAACACACCGTGCTGTGCACCAATGCAGATACAAAATTAGGCTGTAACACAATCAAAATAAAATAGGAATCAGTCATCCATTACTTGCATTAAAATAATAAAAATTGGGACCATGGAGATGTCTTAGTGGATAAAGACCCTTACATGCCTGACACCTGAGCTCCATGTGTGAAACCCACATGAAAACCCTGACATGGATGTAATGCTGAACACTAATTGTGCAGAAAGTTTTGGAACCTCCAGTCTGAAATATATTGCAGTGGAAATAAAAGGGAGCCTGCCTCAAATACTCTAGCATCTTTCTGAGTGGTGTGCATGCATCCACATACAAGCATGCACTCACAAACACAGAAGTACCCACTTTAGGCAGCTCACAACTGCCTGTAATTCAGTCTCCAGAACCCTGTACACTCTCTTCTGGTCTCCATGGGCATTGCACTAAAAGTACAAACCTACCATGCCCACCGCTGACACACATGTATATATAAAATTTTAAATAAAAATAATAACCTTTAAAAATGTGGAAATCAACAGAGGAAGACCTCTGGTCTCCATATGCATGTGTGTATATGTATGTGCACCCACACATGATGGCCAAACACAAGATACAAAGGCACTTTGAAGCATTTAGGGAAACCTTTATGAAAATGACATTACTGGGCTACTAAGATGGTTTGGTGGATAAAAGCACTGCTGCCAAGCCTGACATCCTGAGTTCAATCTTAGGACCCACATGGTGGCAGAAAAAAAGATAGTCTTCTTGAATGCCACTGAAATGTATAGAGGCAATGGGTGTTTGGTACTTCCAAATAACTCAAGAAATAAGTACATAGGAACGTAGCATATGCCAGGCTCTGGGTGTGACTCCTACAGCGCCCAAGTATAACAGTACATTAATGACTAAGGACCACAGAAGGCTTTATGAGGGTCTGTTAGAATTCTTTATTTTTTCTGGGGAGGGGGAGCTTTCAAAATAACTCAAGTATGTGGAAAATAAGTACAAGAAAAGACATCACAACAAACTGCTGAACATCTGTGTTAATTAACATGCAGTAATTTTTTTTTTTTTTTTGGCAGTAAAATGAAGAACCAACTTTTCTCCCGGGTTTCAGAACATTTAAGGAAAGCAGCACTGCTTTGGTACAAGAAAGCTATCCTGTCTCATCTCCATACACAGGCACTTGGCACTCCAAGAAAATATTCACCAGGCAGAGGAAAAAGACATCCAAAATCTTTACAGGCTTGTTTCTGTAATGCCGACAAACCAAACCAAGGTTCCTGTGTGTTAGGGAAATATGCGTTCTCTCCCTCTCTCTCTCTCTCTCTCTCTCTCTCTCTCTCTCTCTCTCTCTCTCTCACACACACACACACACACACACACACACAAACACACTGCAGGTTTACTTCAAATGAACTGATCTCAATAAAGCAGGTTTGAAAATCCTATGTATTCTTCCCTCTTATTCTTCTGCTCAGGAAGTTTTACTATAATTATCAGTAGGACTATTGTAAAAGCTAAATTCCCAGTGATGAATATCTGGAGTCTACATCCTCACCACATAGAGCAGAACTATCCTGCTGAGTAAATTTGTAAAGATGGGCAGCATCAGAAAGCATCTCAAGGTTCGCAAAGACATTCAATTAAAACGAAGTTTAAATCTTCGACTTCTGTTTTAAACGGCTGTTTCCAAACTCCTGCAAACTTGAAGGCATATTAAACCTGCTGGGTTTATTGAAGATCACACTTCAGGTCCGGAGCAGTCATCTCCCCTTGGTCTTGGGACTTTATATCCACATCTCCACTTCCGCTCACACATGAAGCTCAGTTCAAAACCTCCCACAGAAAGGTCACTTAACACTAACTGTGCAGTGCTGATTTTTATGGACATTTTCCCTAACACATTTTATGCTCTGGTGACTCCATCCCCAGTGTGAGTATGGGAGGTGGAAGGCAGGCTAGCCGCTGACCTATGAAGTTGTTAATCAGAGATTGTCAGGCCCAGCAGAGGCCCAGATGATTAAGGGACATGTCACTTCTCTGGGGCTCATCCACGCAAATTTGTTCCTATCTTCTTCTGCAGCAGCTCTAGACACTGGAGCCACACAGGACAAAACTTGCTGCAAAGCCAGAGGCAGCAACACTGGAATTAATCTACTCTGATTAGCGTTTGGGGAGATCCTTGGCCTTGAGCGCATGCGTTGATTCAGTTTTTCCAGAAGCCATCCTGCCTCTCTGATGGTGCTGCAGACTGTACAGGAAGGAAGAACCCCCACACTGGAGCAGGGGCCAGCTCCAAGAGCTCCCAAGGTGCTGATCTGGGCACTGCTTAGAGGCAGGAAGGAGCCGGCCACGTAAGCCAATTGGAACTTCGGGTGACATGTTCCTAGCCTGGAGATGGGCCCTAGACATGGATTATTTTTAACATCTTGGACTGAAAAAGTACTTAATGCCCTCAACCAGACCAAAAAGAAAAAGCAAAAAAAAAGAAAAATCGCCCATCTGTCCCTCTGGAAGTCATGTGTTTCTATCACAACCTCTTTAAGATTAGATTCCACTGATTTGTTTGATGGTGGTGCCAGGTCCACAGCTGACTGGAGTGGATTCCCTCACATAAGCTAAACTGGATTCTGCATAGGTGTAGACCACCATGTACACAGCAAGAGTGGTGGGTCAGGCAAGTTATACACAATGCTATAGATTCAGGCAGAGAGAAGGGGTGGGGTGGGGGAACCAGAGGTAGCCTCACTTGTGAATCCACCCTCCAGTACAGAGGTGGGTACTTGTGATGGCATTCCCACATAAGGACTGGTTTACAGAACGGTGTGTTCTCAGGAGTCTACACAACAAATCTTATGTGCCCCCTGCTGGAGTTGGGGAAGTCTTGGGTTTGGGAGGACTAAGTCTATGATATCAAGGTATCAAAAGTAGTAATCTCAAAAAGAAAAATTAAAGTTTTCTCTCAATTGTGTTCAAAAGAGAGGTAACTAGTACAGTTCCAATTTTATTATTTATTTATTAGTTTAAGGCTTGGTTTTTTTGTTGTTGTTTTGGAAACAGTGTCCCACTATGTACCTACCACTCTGGCTTAGAGCTCACTTTGTAGCCCAGGCTAGCCTTCAACCCACAGAGATCCACCTGTCTCTGTCCAGTGCTGAGAGCAAAAGCATGCGCCATCAAGTCCAGCAAGCTTATGTTTTTTTAAAATTACCCAACAATGCTTTAGTAAGTCCATGAACCATGCAGTGGTGGAGCATGTCTTCAATCCCAACACTCAGGAGTTAGGGGCAGGCCTGGTCTACAGAGGGATTTCCAGGGTAGCCACAGCTACACAGAGAAACACTGCCTCAAAAAAGAAAAACAAGCAGCCTCCCCTGCCGAGCCCTCCTGACTAGAATCAGGCACAGAAAGCAAAAGTCTTCTGTCCATCAAGATGCCCCACCCCAACAAAGGCCCATGAAACTCACCAACTGCTTCCCTGTCTATTTGAAGAAATGAAATCTAGAAAGGTGAATGGCTGTCAACCCAGACTTGGGCATCCATGATTAACTTCCTCCCAGCTCCCTGCCATGTTTACCAGAATAAAAGCTATTAGCAGGGCAAGGCCAGGCCTGTTAGTGCAGGCCTAAAATCCCAGAGATTTGGGAGGCTGAGGCAAAGGGTACATACTGAGGGCTTGCCTGAGCTACACAACAGTAAATTAGCTCAAAGTCAGCCTGGACAACTTTGAGACCTTATCTTAAAAGAAAACGCAAGATGAAGCTGGTGGCACCTGCCCTGCACTCGGGAGGCAGAAGCAGGTAGCTCTGGTTTGAAGTCAGCCTGGTCTACATAGTGAGTTTTAGGATAGCCAGAGGAGGCCTGGAATATTTCTAGGGCAGTTTGGAAAACCAGACTGAGATGCTCAGGTTTCTAGAAGGCCTTTTTATCCTAGAGCACAGGAATCCCACACAGCACAGATACTGAGTGACATAGCAAAGGGGCAGTCATCTAAGGTGGTCCTATGAGGAACAAGGGGCAGAACAGAGTCACGTGGGACACTGAAGAAATGTAATGTTTTCCCAAATTACCCACAGAAAGAATCTCAAGAATGCTAAAATCTCTCTACCGAGAACTTTAAAACAGACAGATGGAAGCATTCAAGTAAGTGCAAAAAAGGCCAGGAACTTTTCTGGGGGCTATTTGATATGATGGTGCTGGGACCACCCAGCTGGCCACAGTGGAGACAGAATGGAAGCCTCCTGAGGGAAACACACACACACACACCAGAAACCCAGAATGATTCCGGGAAGACGAGTGAGGCAGTTCTGAGGAATTTCAGCCCGGATGACCCGGAGCTGTGTAATTGCTTTAACCTGTTTACTGGTGACCTCAGGACTGCACTGAGGATGACTTGGCTCAAGGCAAGTTATGTGAACTGCCCCTACCTGATCCCACTGCAACAGGAGTTACCTATTATTTGGAAACTGAGTTTGGAATGAAAGACAAGGTTTACACCCCATCACTGGTAGTGGCTGAGAAGTCAGATCTCAGGAAAATCAAGTCCTTCAAGAGAACGGGAGCCATCTGGGTCCAGAGCCTATGACATCAGACGGCCTAAGGGCCCTGTTTAATATCCTTTGGATACAGACTAACCTGGCACACCAGGTGTTTGGTGGCTGCAGCAGATGCATACAACTCGTGATTGCTGCAAATGTCTCCTCTTTGCCCATGAGAACATGGAGCTGACTAAACAAAAAAAGTCTTCTATCCATCAAGAATCTGAAGTTCTGAGCCAGGCTCAGCCACATGTTTAACTGAGGGAACCTCAGTTTCCTCATTTGTGAAGTTAGGACTAACCTCATTCCACAGATTGGTTTTGCATTCACAATCCTTCTGCCTCAGTCTCCTAAGGAGTGGGATTACAGGAGTGCCACACCCCCCTCCAGTAAACAACGGCAGCATTCTGTAAAGGACTCATTTAGTCTCTACCAATCTAATACCGATCAGGTACTGGCTCCTATTAGGACTTACAGGCATATTCTAGAAGTCTCCCACCCAACACACTTGAAGAGAAGGCCTGGAAGTTCCAAGGGAAAAATGTAAACAACTATGTCTGCCTGGCAGAGCTTGAATGGGGTGCGTAAGATGCTAACCTTATAAAGGAGCCTAAGAGCATGGTCTCTTCCTCTCTCTCTCTCCCCCCTCACTGTGCCCACACTCTCGAGCATGTGTGTGTGTGTGTGTGTGCGTGTTCGTGTATGTATGCTGTGTGTGTATGTGGTGTGGTGCATGTGTATGTGTGTGTGTGTGTATATGGTATGTGGGGTGTGTGTGTGTGTAGTGTGGTGTATGTGTAAGTGTGTGTATGGTATGTGGGGTGTGTGTGTATGTAGTGTGGTGTGTGTGTGTGTGGTATGTGGGGTGTGTGTGCGTATGTGGTTTAGTCTGTGTGTATGGGTGTATGATATGTGGAGTGTATGTGGTGTGGTGTGTGTGTGTGTGTGGTGTGGTGTGTGTGTATGTATGTGTATGGTATGTGGGGTGTGTGTGTGTGTGTGTGTGTGTGTGTGTGTGTGTGTGTGTGTGTGTGTAGGGGGCAGGACTGTTGTTCTCTGTAGCACCACAAGGACCTGGCTCTTCTGTGCTCCTCTTCAGAGACTACGGCTGCTTACCAGAAGCAAGTACTTGTCTTAAACACATGAGAATAAAACTTTTAAAAAGGCATTTAAAATTTTTTTTCTAAGGTTGGACATATAGGCAACTGATAAAGAGCTTCCCCCAGAGTATATAAGGAACTAGATTCAGTGCCCAGCACTGGAGATGGGGAAAGAATCATATTCGGCCAAAAAAGTCAATCTTAGTTTGGTGCTAAAAATGCTAGGGGCAGACCAGTGAGATGGCCCAGTGAGTAGTGTCACTTGGCACCACTGATGACTTGAGTTTCATCCCTGGGATCTATATCTTAGAAACAAAGGACTGACTTCCCTCAAGTTCTCCTCTAACCTCCACATGTACGTCCTGCATGGGCTCCCACATGCCCCTCCCACAATAAAATGTATTAAATACATTATTAAATAATGTATTAAAGGTAAAAATTAGCATATTAGTGGCTCACATGCTCATCTTTCTTTGTAACAGTAAGAAAAGTCAATCGTCCATTAACTAAGAAGCTTACATGCAATAGGTCTGAAACAATCAGCCTTTGTGGATACCAACCCTGGTGAGCTCACCGGTTAGAGTGGGAGGATTTCATGTGCCTCTCTGCAGAAACTTGGTCCTAATAAAAATCATGCCCACACTGCCACCTCAGCTGCATACGCAGCTATCCCTCCGGCCTAATCAATAAGGGGGCATCCTTTAGCCTGGGTATGTTATTTGTTGTGTCATAAAAAGCCTCCAAAGGTTCAAAGCTCTGACCTTCATCCAAGTACTCTTCCAATCTGAAAACACACTGAAAATGCCAGGCTGATCACTTATATTGGTTTTGTTTGCTTGTTTGTTGTTTTGTTTTCTTTAACAAATTCTGGACAGCAGCCCAATCCCCTATTCCTCACTTGGTCACTTGTGCTCTTCCTTCTCAAAGAATTAGGGGTGGGGGTGCTTGACACTCCACGGACCCAAATTGAGTTCCCTCTTCAGGTGTCTGCAGGTCTGAAGTTACATGGTATTCTAGAAGATGTGGACGTTATGTTCCTTTGAGTTAAACTGGATTTTATTTCCTATCCATACCCAAGTAACATCTTTTAAGAGATGTACATTGGGAGCTGGAGAGATGGCTCAGCAGTTAAGAGTACAGGCTGCTCTTGCAGAGGACCTGGGTTCAATTCCCAATGCATACAAGGCAGCTAACTCACAGCCATCTGTAACTCCTGGTCCAGGGTCTGATACCTTCTCTTCTGGCCTCCTTGGCACTAATAAACACATGTACAGTCATACATGCAGACAAGCAAGCATACATACAGAACTTTAAAAAAATCATTGAATCTATTTTTATAAAAGAAACAATTGTGTGTGTGTGTGTGTGTGTGTGTGTGTGTCTGTGTGTGTCTTGATCATGTCTGTGATGTAACCAGGTAATCTCTCTTCACAGGTGTGGACAAGATGCTTACCTAAAAGTCATTAGGTAAGTGATACTATGTTTTTATAAAGTAAAGGGTGTTGTAAAGAAAAATTGACAAACTAGTGTCACAGTGCCCTAGGGGGAAAAGCCAGAATATTTCTAATTTTTAATTGGGGTAATACAATAGTTATATGGCCAGTCAGCACTTGTGGGAAGGGCAGGAAACCCAGACTGGATAAATCACACTGGATCCTGAGACTTTCCTAGGAATACTGGGACCAGGGGCCAGCCGTCTTCCTTGATGAGATATAAGCTATGGCAGTAGGGCCTAAAACTGTTACAACAACCCAACCATTGAAGTACACAGAGAAATGGGCCAGGGCTCTCTGGTGGCCTACAAACCTCTAGGTCAAGCTGCCTGCAATACTTGTAATGTTTCATGTGAGCTACCTTTTTGGATGTTTCAGGACTGTTTGAACTTCTTATGGTTTGGAGCCAGGTACATCCTACCATTATTACATCCAAAGTCTGCCTCTATTGCTTTCTGTCTGTGCGGCAATTCACTAAAGTAGACCTTTGGTGTGTCCGTTCCCCTACCTATAACATGGAGACGAATAAGTGGGAGATGGAAATATTTGGTGCCAACTTGGTACACAGTAGGTGTTGTTTACATGCTTGCCGTCAGGCAATGTCTGGAAAGGTTTTATTCTGCTTTTATAAGAACTATCTGCCATGACATTTGGTAAACCCGTGTGGTTATTAGAGCACAAGAACATAATTAGTTGCAAGAACTTTTCACAGTGAAAACTTAAAAGTTTTATAAAAGTAACTAAAGTAACAACCACTTACACCAGCCATCTTTAAAAGAATCCTATCTTAGAGGCTGGAGAGATGGCTCAGTGATTAAGAGCACTGACTGTTCTTCCTGAGGTCCTGAGTTCAATTCCCAGCAACCACATGGTGGCTCACAACCATCTGTAATGGGATCTAATGCCCTTTTCTAGTGTGTCTGATGACAGCTACAGTGTACTCACATACACTAAATAAATAAATAAGTAAACAAGTAAATACATAAATAAATAAATAAATAAAATCTTTAAAAAAAAACAAACAAAAACCAAGCTGGACATGATGGAACACATCTATAATCCCAGCACTTGGAAGCCTGAGATGGAGAGATGTCAAAATCCAGGTCAAAGTTCAAAGGAACTTTGAAGGCTATTGCATAGGTACACAAGTATGCTCTGTCTTCATACTGCTAATGGTACCCCTTCCAAGTGAAGGAATGTGCATCTGAGGGTGGGAGAGTATCTGCCCGCAAGTTTAATAAAGTATCCTTAACTATATCTCAATTATGTGCAATAAAATTACTTTTTGCTTGTTTGTTTAAAGATTTAAACCTAAAGACCAGAACACACTACACTGAGAAACAACAAAATGAGTTTGGCAGTGCAAATGTCAGCTCAGAGTGCAACTCCCCCTAAAGTTTCCTTCCCTGATCAAGCCCTACTCTGGACTTGTACCTACTTACAGAGACAGTGCAAATATCTCAGCAGTTCTTTTGAGAAGCACCTTTTCTCAGACAAAAGGCTATTGACTGCAAGTTCCTAGAGGCAAACTTCTGGGGCTCCGTTTCTTTGGGAACCCCAGATTGTCAGGTTCACAAGCAACAGGAGGGCCTTATACTCTTAAGGTAATTAGCTCAGGTCTTTCAACACAGCTTCGGGCAGGAATCCTACTCAGCATGAATGGCTTTTGTATTACTATCAGAACATCTTGAGGATGATCTATTTCTTTGTTACAAGCTGGGCTCCAACTTGTATGCAAGACAACCAAGGGAGTGTCAACGTTTCCTCCAAACCTCAACCTCCTTATAAGCTGGAACTACCACCCTGCACCACCATTTCCAGCCAGTTATGCTTTTTTTTTCTCCCAAGACTTCATACACACTAGGCTACTATTCTAGCCTTCTTATAAGAGAAATCGTTTATACAAACATATCAAACAGGCCAGTTATAATGACACAATTCCCATTCAGATGAAGAATTGAGTATATGAAGAGTCAAACCCCTCTGCACACCCTTTCCCACTTCCGTTTGTTTTTTAGAAAGGATCTCACTAAGTAGATGGCCTAGAACTACTTACATAGACCAGATTGCCCCCAAACTCTCAGAGATCCTTTCTGAAGTGCTGAGATTTAACAAATGCACTACAGCTGCATACCCCTGGACCGTATGCTCCAGTTACAGCACACATACACCCTTGGCAACCACAAATTTTGGTAGTGGTCATTCCCATAAACGTATATGTATCGTTTTACACACACATATAAATAAAACTTAACATAAACAGCATTGCAGCAAATAATCTTTCAGTTTGCTTCTTGGATCCACATCATGCTTTGCAAAACTTACTTAAGAGTAAATAAATACATGGTAGACCCTCTAGACAATTGAATGGGTCTGTCTAGGAAGGATGAAAGGGGTGGTGGACTCCATTACTATACTCAGAACAGGGTATGATTTTGGTTGTTTGCTTTTGTTTCTCTGTGTAGTCTGGCTGTCCTTGAACTCCCTTTACAGACTAGGGTGGCCTTGACTTCATTGCTCCACCAGCCTCTGCCTCCCAACTGCTGGGACTAAAGGTGTGAGCCACTACCCTCAGCTCAGGGTACAATTTAAAACTTACTCATTGTTTATCTCTGTGGTCGCCAACCACAGAAAAGGGGGGAAACCACTGTATATTACTAATCAGAGCTGGGAGGCTACCAGTCCCGATGGATCAGAGATGTGGTTCTCTACCCAGGTCCAGTCCTCCATCAGGTCTGGGCAGGTTAGCACAGATGCACTCATGGTTACTTCCCCAGCCACTCACTTCCCCCTTTTCACTCCAAGCAGGGAGACCTCATACTGAGCAGAGGCAGCTGGCTGGAAGTTTATAACA
The DNA here is from genome assembly GCF_963924665.1 of Micromys minutus. Taxonomy (NCBI): domain Eukaryota; kingdom Metazoa; phylum Chordata; class Mammalia; order Rodentia; family Muridae; genus Micromys; species Micromys minutus. The sequence continues at coordinate 225,251 of NC_137981.1, read as the reverse complement.
CTGTTTTGGGTTTATTAATGGTTACCTTCCATTTACTTAGTGATGTTGCTTTTCCATTATGATAGTGACACAAAGTCTCCTTTTCAATTACATCCGTTGTAAAGGTGAGTCAACTGTAGCGGGGAATAAAATTAAGTGAGGATGAAATGGAAACGGCCATAGGATGTGAACTTGGGAGAGGTGAGGTGGTTGGCTCCTTTACCAACCTCCCCTTCCTGTTTTCGTTTACAGATAGAAAAGTGAGTTCAGAGGGGGTCCTAACGACCATAGAGATAAACCTGGGAATAAGAAGAGCTAGCCTGAGCCTGGAATAACATCTGCAGACACTATGGATACACTAACCTGCTGGAGCTGGAGAAACAAAAAGCCATTGTGCCCCCACCACATGGAAAGGGTGCCTCTGACTGACTCATTCCTTCCTGTGCTTAAACAGGAGATCTGCCTTCCTCGCTCAAGAATCTTCATCAACTCTACCTTTGGGAAAGGGGCTGGACGGTTCCTGGCCACAGGAAAGAAAATGGTGGTTATTATGTTGTCCTATCAGACAAGAGTCTAACCTACCCATGGAATCAGCAGGCAAATGGAGGAAGCAAGACCCACATTTATTCCTTCAGCCTGGTAGCAAGGAGGCTGGTGCGGCTGCTGACAACTGAGAACCCCGCTGTCACTTTCCAAATTCAATCCTGTATTAGAAACCACAGAATTCACGATGGTAGCCTCCTGTGCCCATCCTGACCCAGCAACCTGGATCTCCAGGGAAGTTCCCAAGCATTACTGTAAAAAAGTGTCATAAGCCTCATCATACAGGTTGGACTGTGTTGGGATTAAGGCCATACCCAAGACAGTGAAAGTGTTGGTGGCAGGTGGTGCAGGCAGCCCTACGGTGTCCCAGAGAACAAGGGTCTGGATTAAAGACCAAGAAAATGATACCCAGGGCCAAGTCAGGGACAGCTAAATCTTGGAGGCTGGATACTAACAGCTGGCTTGCTTTGCTACTTTGTCCCACATGAAAGTATACAAGGCAGTGCATGCCTCACAGTCAGCATAGATTGATACTGGAAACACCTTGTCTTCCCAGCTCCCTACGTCATTTCCACTGAACCAGAGACATTAGCAGAAAGACTTGTTTTTGCAAAATAAAGAGGAACCAGTGCTACAGATGCCAGAACAGAATCAGCTATCATTTCCTGATCCTTTGCTAGGAGCCAGGTACACCAGGTAGAACAAGAGCTTTCCTACCTCATAACTCTGTAAGGGAGGAGATGGGGGGGTGGAGGGGAGTGTCCCTCAGCCCAAGCTGGCTTTGAATTCATCTGCCTCAGACTCTCAAATGCTACCTCCCTCTTCTCCTGCTTTGGGTAGAGTCTCACTATATTGGCCAGGCTGGTTTCAAACTCTTATGCTCAAAGGATCATCCAAGCCTCAGAAGCATCTGGGATTACAAATCACCATGCCTGTCTGGAAAGCAGGAGAGAAACAACTTCCTGTGGCCAGTCAGAGCCAACAAAAAGGCAGTCAGAACATTACAGTTCTTTCAAAGGCCATCTCTTATACAGAAAGGCAAAACCAAAAATGCAAGAAATGAGAAGTAGGGATGGTTCAGTTAGTAAAAGTGCTTGCCTTTAAAATACAGAGATCAGAGTTCAATCCCTGGCACACATATAAAAAGCTGCCTACCGACCCCCACACACATACATAAGCACATACACACAGCATAAAGGGGAATAAATAAAGCCTTTAAAAGAAGAAGGTTGTATGGGGTTGAAAAGAAGGCTCAGCAGTTAAGAGCACTAAGTTCTTCCAGAGGTCCTGAGTTCAATTCCCAGCAGCCACATGGTGGCTCACAACCATCTGTAATGGGATGCAATGCCCTCTTCTGGTGTGTCTGAAGACAACGACAGCGTAATAGCAAAAAATAATAAATAAATAAAAATTAAAAAAAAAAAAACGAAGGTTGTTAGTTAGCTTAGCAGATAAAGGTGTTTGTCCATGCAAACCTTGCAACCCAAATTCAATCTCTAAGAACAAACTGTAGGAGAGAATCAATTCCTATCCAACATCTGCTGAAGTGAATGGGCAATGTATGTCTGCTCCCCTGCTCCAATCAAGCGCGCGCGCGCACATGCACACACACACACACACACACACACACACACACACACACACACACACGATAACAACAGATACATCTTTAAAAAGGAAAAAAAAAGATCAAAGAAGTCTGGCAAGATGCCTGAGCAACTAAAGATGCCCACTGTGAAGCCTAATGATGACTCAGATTCTATCTCTCCAACTCACATGGTGGAAAGAACAAAACCACCCCTAGACTTATCCTCTGACCTCTACAATGAGGTGTGACACACACACACATGCATGTACACACTGTCACACACACACACAGGCTTTAAATTTGAAAAAATAGGGGGAGGATTGCAAGAGACAAAAGGAATGGGTTAATGAAAGAAAAGGAGAAAGGCAAAGAAGCCAGTAGGTGAACAAAGATTTAAAAAAAAAAAAAAAAAGATTTGCCAAAGTGTGGTGGTTTGAATGAGAATATCTACCACAGCCTCATATATTTGAATGCTCAGTCTCCAGTTGGTGGAACTGTTTGGGAAGGACTGACTAGGAGGTGTGGCCTGAGATAGGCTTTGAGGTTTTAAAAGTAAAAATCTCATTCTCAGCTCTCTTGACCTCCTCCGTATAGATACTAAGTTTCCTCTACTGTTCTGGCACTATGCCTGCTTGCTTACTGCCATGCTCCTCACCATGATGGTCACAGAGTCTAACCTTTTATAAATTGATTGGTCATGGTGTCTCATCAATGGAAAAGTGACTAAAATACAAACCGACAAGAAAAGTAGAAGCCATCAAGAGTATTTGGATTGCCAGGAATTGGTGGCTCCTGCCTGTTATCCATCCCTTACGAGGCTTGCCCCAAGTTTTGGGCCTGCGTAGGCTACAGTGTAAAATGCTGTCTTTAAAAAAGGAGGGGAGGGAGAGGCAAGAACATCAGTCTTTAATTCCAGAACCTGGGAGTCAGAGGCAGGTAAATCTGAGTTCAAAACCAGCCTGGTCTATTAGTGAATTCCAGAACAGCCAGAGCTATATAGAACTAGGCCCTGACTCAAAAAAGAAAGAAAGAAAAGAAAAAGAACAAACAACAACAGGAAGGAAAAAAAGAAGGAAGGAAGAAAAAAAGGAATAAAGGAAGGAAAAAAGAAAACAAATCATCATGCTTTTCATTCTTAAAGCAAGATTGCCCAGAAGGCCAGATAATGCCACTAAGCCAAATGGTACCTACCCAAACAGTTAATCAAAAACTCAGATGACCTTGATAACAGTCTCAGTCTCTCAGATTTGACCAATTCCTTTCCTTAATAATGAGATTACTTCTTCCTCTAGCCTGAGGTAACCCTCTCCCAAGAGGGAGGGGTAGGAGATGGGGATGGGTATGATTTATATGACATTGATGGTCCTCCAGGACCAGAGTGTGTTTGGGAGTGCTGTAACAGGTACTTCCTATGAGAACACCCCAGAAACTGGGCCCCAAGACTCCCTGTAGTCCTAAGCACTTGGAGAGTGGCTGTATCAGAAGAGGCTTTCATTCCATCTCCTTTGCCTCACAGCCAACAGAAATGGGATATTCTGTGGGTCTGGTGTCCTACTGGGAAAAGTTCCCCCAAAAGAGCATGAAGCCTTCGGGCCAGTATGGGACAATCTCTACAAATCCCTAGGAGGCAGGGTAACCAACCAGGCTATCCAACTCCATCCTGCCAGGGGACTTCTGAAACACATTTTAAACTGTGGGTGTAGCTGAGCAACTAAAAACTAAACTGTGCCTCTCTACTGGGCAGCTAAATATGAGACAAAAATTGCAACAGTTACCAAACATAATAACTGTTATTAACAGTCCCTGGCAGTCCCAATAAAAGTTGGTCCTAAAAGCTTTTAAGACACAGGAAGTAGCTGGAACACCCCTGCTCCATGGTTGACCAAAACATATTCCTGAACCAAGAGAGACTTCCAAACCATAACGAGAGGCAAGTAAGACTTCCAATGTGCTAGTCCAAGCACAGTTAAAGCTCAAAGGTGAATCTTGTTACAAATGCCAGTGTGCAATGACTGCACAAGAAAGTTCCAGTCCACAGTCTCATTCCTGAAAAAATGCATCTCTCTTTTCTAGCTTAAACCAAAAGGAGACTGTATGCCAAAAATCCCTGAAAGAAAACAAAAACATTTACCCAATTCTTTACAGGTGAGAGCCATGCTTTTCTCTGTTCTTGATTTTTTTTCAAAAGAATTACAAATGTAAATATAAAAATTATATTTATTTATATAGCCATTTGTGTGAGTGTGTGGGCACGTGTGTGCATGTGCATGTATCATGTCAGATACCTGGAAGAAGTCACAGGACAAATTTGTGGTCTCCTTCCAACATGTGGGTCCTAGGAATTGAACCCTGGTCTTCATGCTTGGTAGAAGTCACTTTAACTCCCTAAGCCACTGCACCAGCCTACAAGTATGACTTTTTATTCAACAACATGCTTGAAGCTGAAGAAATGGCTCAGTGGTTAGGAATACTGGTTCCTCTTGCAGAGGACCCAGGTCCAACTCCCAGCACCTACGTGGCAGCTCACAACTGTCTGTAACGCCAGTTTGAGGCGATCTGATGTCTACACACAAACATACATGCAAACAAAACACCAACACACATAAAATAAAAATAAAATTAAAATCTTAAAAATAACAGCCACCACCGTGCTAGCCAGCTGGGTGTGCCTCAGTTTCCTTATAACAACAATTGCCTTTCAAAGTTGCAATGAGGTTTCCTTTAGCTATTGTTGAAAAGCCTTTATAACAAGGCCTTGGTTCTCAGCAGATAGTCAGTATGCACACTCTACTTCTCACCAAGATGTTACCATCTCAACTGTCAGTGTTGAGAGGGTGAGTATGAAGGGCTGAATTAAGTTCAACATCACAGATCCAAAAATTGGGTGTTTTGCTGGGACACCCACAGGTCACACTACACAGCTGTCCCCACTTTAGCAACAAGATGCAACATACAAACACACAAATGGCAAGCAAATCAAAGCACTGGGCTTATTACTTAACCCACGTACTAGACACTATTTATTCAGTAAATTATTTCTTAAGTGCCAAGCTCAGAAGTAAGACAGATCCCTGTCCTTGGAACAATTATGATGCATAGCACAGGAGACTAAGTCATTTGTGGGAGAGCGATAAGGATTCTTAGGACAGGGCACTGTCCTCCACCCAGTGAAGTAACTACCCTTGAATATGAAAGAAAAAAAGATAGAGACCCAAAGAGGACTGTAGTATGAGAGGCATCGGCAGGAGGTATAATGTTAGACTCTCCAAGTAAGTAACAATCCCCCTGTCCCAGAGGCATCCATCCCCAAATATCAGGTACCCTCCTTCAGCTGCTACGAGGACCATGCCAAGCCACCCACATGTGCGGCTAAGCCAGGATCCACCTAGTTCCTGAATTAGGGACACCTCTGGGTCCTGAAGTATCCCTGATCCTCTACTACTCTCTTTCTGAAGGAGTCTTGTAAACAGAAGCCAGCTCTGCTCGGTTAAAGGAATGTATCAAGTCACAGAGACCTGCATAAAAACAGGGTGTGCTGGGACATCAGAAGTTCAAGGTCATCCTTGGTTACACACCAAGTATAGGGCCAGCCTGGGATACACTGCCTTAAAATAAAATCTTTAGAGTTTTGGTCCCTAAGGTCCCCAGGGAGCAATGTCCGTCCCCATTTCTAGCTGCCTTACAACCAATAATAAGTCTTCCACTTATTCTCAGACACAGAGAATGTCGAGTCATTCTTGATCCTGTTGACTCTGTTACGTCCCCCCCAGGAATGTGCAATGAACTTAGAATGACTACTCAAGAACTGCGGTACCAACACGATTAAAAGCAACTGTTTCCCTGAGGGATGGGTGGCAGAGGGGAACACGACTTTAGCCACTTGAAGCCTTTCTTACCTCCACGTGCAAGAAAGGCCTGACTATCTCTCAGTCACACTCAGCACGAGGTGGAAACAAACACCATTTCTTCTTTGTGGAAGGAAAGCCAACTGTTTGCGGTTTGGCTTGTTTGTTTGTTTCATCTTAAAAATCTCAATTTATGTGTCACAGCAAATTTGCATAGTCCCTGCCACAAATCCCCACCCATTTCCCTATACAGTGAGGGTGCCAACATTCCAAGCAAAGTTCCAAAGAACTTCAACCTCACTGCTTGCCTTTCTATCAGAGAGGAAATTCCAGAAAAGTTGGCTGGCATGGCACAATCCTTATGAAAATACCCAGTAAGGTGACCGGCCCATTTAGTCAAAAGAGCTTCAAATCTCCATGAGAAAGGGAATTCATGCCAGCATAAAGGGCCTTCAGAAACAGAGAACAGGAGTGTGGTGTAAAAACCCAGACCTTTCAACAAGCCAGCCCTGAACTACTCAGGAGGCTGAGCCCTGAATGGGCCTTCAGACCAGCTTCTCTGGGGGTGGAGAAGGCCACAGGCAACACAAGCAGAGCTTCGAGCACACACAGCTTCCTTCCTGCTGGTGGCCTGCCTGAGGCCAGCTGAACAATGAACAGAAAGCCACTTGGTGAACTACAGGCAAGATGTGTCAGAGTCAAACAAAGACCCTGCCAGACGCGCCCAGAGAGGAACACTGCACTCCCCAGAAAACGCCTTTCCCCTGGTTAATGTTTAAAGGTAGCAGAAGAAAGGGGTGTAGGTGAGGCCATACCTGACAGAGCACAGCCAGGCCAATGTCCACCAGTGCCCTGCTGACACAGCCAGCTCCTGACACATCCCCTTACCTCAGTTCACACTTGCTTTATGGCAGGCACTATGAGTTCTCCGGATGCAAGACAGAAGCCATGAGGAATTCCTAGGAAGCCTCCTCCTTCCTCACCTCTGGCTTCCAGGCCTCATGACACAAGGCCTCAAAGCAAACAAGCTTTTGCTGCTCCCCCACTGGGAATCAAAGGCAAAGGATTCACAGAAATAACAGAAATATCTACAGAGACTATGGAAAGCTCCCTGCACACACAGTCAGTGTTCCCTGGTGTTAGGACAGGTAAGGCAATGGGTACCAGGGTGGGTGAAGAATGCCTTTTTTCTCCCTCCTCCAATACTAGAGACTGACCTAGGGCCTCACACATTCCAGCATTCCAGCATTGATCTAAATTCTCATCGACACCCCACCAACCCTGCTTTTTTTTTCCACTTCATTTAGAGATAGAATCCCACTAAGCTGTACAAGCTGGGCTTGACTTTGTCATGACTCAGCCCCCTGAGCAGCTGAAGCTTGTGTCACCAAGGCCAGCTCATAGCAGAAAACGTTAAGGTTACATTAATCAAGCACAAACAGGTAAAGTCTGAATTAAAACAAAACAAAGAAATAAAGCAAACACCACCAACACCCAATCAAGAAGGAAGTCTCTCCCATAAACTATTTCTGCAATAAACCTATTTTACTTGACATGAAAATACTTCACACTTACAGATTGATCGCTAACCTTCTGACATTACGACAGGATGAAGTCACCCACAAAGTTCATACTACAAAACTGTAGAACTGAATTACGCCCCCCCCCCCCCAGCAATTTGTTCGTACAAAATGTTTTAAGTAGGTTTACAGTTTTGCATTGGGCCACATTCATAGCTATCCTGGGGAACAAGTGGCTTCTGGTCAGACATAAATTACAGACAGGCTCGGTCTGTATCAATCCTGCCTTATAAAGAGAGGCAGGTTTTATTAGCCTTAGTTTTCTCACCCATAAAATGGAAAGATACAACACTCAGTAGGTGGAGACAAGAGGATCACAAGTTTGAGAACAGTCCGCATCACAGGGTTTGAAATAAGCATTAAAGGAGATAAGAACTGCACAGACCACTGCTTAGCAGACAGAAGGCATGAAAACACATCATGTTATAGTAGAGGCAGAAGGGGCACAGCTCAACATTGAGCACAGCAAAAGCAGGAAGGAGGCAGAGCTGGTTCCAAGAATAGACAAGCAAACAGAACCATACTGCTGTTCCTGCCAAGGTTTCTACCTGAACTACTCAGAAAAATCAGGTCCTGAGGGTGGGGGAGGAGAAGCAGTCAGCCACCAGGAAATAAAGCTTTGTCACCAGGACCGACTAGGTCAAGGGTCACACTATGTTCTTGCTTACAGTACAGAAGAGTCTGGCCAAGGACATTCTAGAGTATGGGGACTGGCTGAAATCAGATGAATGGTAGCAAGGGTTCTGTGCAGTTCTGGTAACTGTGCCACTAGACAATAAGCAAAGCAAAAGTTTATACAATTACTTTGTAACAGTCTATAGAAGAGATATAACAATTATCATTTATCAAAGAAAAGAACTAAAAGCAAATGGTAGAAGGGTCCTAGGCAAAGGCTACTCAGTGCTCATTGGCACATTCAGTCAGTAACTAGTTACAAGAAGAATGTTAAAGCTAGTTTCTAGTAGAATGCCATGCCTGACAACTGTAATTATTAGAGTAGGAAGGGTGCCCATTAGGTTGAAATGGTTCATTCCATCAGGCTTAAGGCAGGGTTATAACTCAGATCCAGCTTCTTAGAATAATAAAGTTAAACATAAAATAATAAAATAGGGACTGGGGTGGAAGAAGGAAGAAAAGCCAAGACACTAAGGATATAGGGCAGTGGCAGAGCACGTGTCTAGCACACAAAAGGCCTGAATAGATTACAGACTGAAAAGAGGACGGAGACTATCTGCAATCCCAAGGCTAGCCTAGGCTATATGAGACTCTTAACAAACAAAAAATAATATTAATAATGAACATACCAACATCATTGTGCTAGTGTGTGTGTGTGAGCGCGCCTGTACGTGCCTGTGAATACCAGGGTGTTATGCAGTCTAGAGTAAGTTCAGATCTGCCATGTAGCTGAAGATGACCTCAAATTTCTGACCATCTTTCCTCTATTTAACAAGTCTGGAATTAACAGGTGTGTGTCACCATGACAGATTGACTCAGTTCCTGGGTTCAAATCCCAGGCTCTGCACATCTTAGGCAAGAATTCTTCCAGCTGAGTTCTAGCTCCAGCCTAATCAGATATATCACTCTCTGCCACTATTCTATGGGGCCTACTTACTATTCTCCTTTATTTTGCAGATAGAAAAGCCAAGGCTTAGAAAAATTAAAGCAATATACTAGAGCTGTCATGGGGCAGAGCGAGAGCATCACAATCCAAGCAGTCTAGCTCTGAGTCCATGTCTGGATTGGCAGGCCTAGGACATGATTCTATGTATACAGAAAGTAAGATGCCCAGGATCCCTGGCCATGGACTAAAAGCTTGGGTTTTGAACCCCTACTTCCCCAAAGTGCAAGGCAGCCACACTCAGCATCCCACTTCATGATGCCTGCTCACGGGGCAGAACCTGTAGCTATGGGTCAGGGATTGCCTAAAGACATACTTGGCTCCAAATAAAAGCCATCCTTCCTACAGACCCTCCAAGAACAGCAGGCAGCAGCTCCCTGGCATGCTGGCTCCACCATTGCTAGAGCTCAGCAGAGGCCCAGCCACCATCTGGAAGTGATTTGGCCCAGAGATTCCTGAACGGGGTGGGAGGTTGGAATGACAGGCGCCCGGAGCTCCTGTCCAGCTCAGAAACAAAGCTGGTGTGAATGGGTCCTGGGGGCAGCCAGAACATAGCAGGGTCATCCCCTTCCAAGGAGCAGACACCCTCTAGGCAGCTCCCCACTCTACTTTAGCAAGTAGGATCAACATTAGCCAGCTGAAGCAGTGCTTGGAGCTTCAGTTCCATGTGTAAACTCTTCCAGCCCAACTTGAGATAATCTCATAGTACCCAGGCTAGTTAACAAACACTCACAGAGCCCTTACTATGTACCCTGAATGATTCCAGCCACTTAAAAAAAAGTTTAAAAAAATTTTTTTAATTGTATGAGTGTTTTGCCTGCATACATGTGTGTGTGCCTAGTGCCTATGGGGTTCAGAAGAGGGCAGAATATTCCCTGAAACTGGATTTACAAATGGTTTGAGCCATCATGTAGGTGCTGAGAATTGAACTCAGGTCCTCTACAAGAGCAGTAAGAACTCTTGGCTACTGAGCCAACTCTCCAGCCCCTATTTCAGCTACTTTTCAGAAATATTAACTTGTTTTATTACAAGCAAAAGATACATAAAATTTATCTTTGTAACAACCTTTTAAGGTAGTATTTATTATTCTACAACAGAAGTGTAGAAAAATTTTACTAGTTACTTTGTGACAAGGGAGAACTGACCAGCCCCTTGCCCTTAATATATACCTCAAAGTAATGTGTTGCTCTCTTGTCGCAAATGGCCCTGTATTTGTCAATTCTAACAAAGCCCAGGTTTTGCTACATAAGTAGTTTCTGTGGCTCTTAGATTGCATGGTCCAAAAGAACACACTGGCTTTTGCAGGCTGTTTACAAGTGGGAGCTGCACATCATATTATTGATGAGGAGACAAAAGGAAGGAGGAGATGCTGAGTGGCATGGTGACCCACCCAGGGACTCAAAGTCTTGGGAACTCTCACTAACAATGACTAGACTGACCCTGTGCAGGTAATTTAAGTAAATATCAGGGTCAGCTGAGTCTTGTAAAGGGGAGAAGAAAAATTCCTATTCTAGAGGACCAAACCATAATATATTACCCAAATTTCCAACAGCCTCAATTGTCATTCTTGGGCTTGGAGACTTCTTTTCTTTCCAAAGTAAGCTAGCCCAAAAGTCAGAAAGATTTGTGGAGAAAACAAGTAAATAAAACTGCCAACTCCTCACAAAAAACCTATAACTAAATACACTGAGCCTCGTAGGGAACTGCTCAGGACATAAGAAACTTTCAGTGTTGGGATTGTGCCTAGGGTGGGACCAACTTCTAATAAAACCACAAATGTGAGCAAATAAATAGCCAAGGCTGTCTTCCAGAAGTTATTGGCAGATATGTCCTCTAGCAGCTGTTGGCCATCTCATGTCTCATGGCTGGCCTTATGGACATGATCCTAAAGGTTCTCACAATGTAAACGTTAGGCGTTAGCCAAGAGGTACAGCAATGCTTTGAATTCATCCAATAATCTTCCCTGGTTATGGAGTAAAACATGAGCCCCCAGAGAATAGAAGCACTCAATAAAATGCCACCAATAGCAACAGCAGCTATTCCTCAACAGATTAACCATAAGGCAAAACACCTCTTGACAGTAACATTTAATTCTAGGAGCCGTTATTATAGCTTAAAGAGGATTAATCTTGCCTCTTACCAAAAACCCCCATGATTCCTACCTATTGCATCTGAGGCTAAGGTTCAAGCTATGGGTATTCAACTATCACTTCAACACCCTGGAACTGCAAAGTTTAAGTAAACTACATCAACCCTTTTATGCAGGGAAGGGGAAGGGTGGCTGTATTGTATTTGTCTCTGACACTAGAAAGAAATTCACTCGAAGTTCAATTTCAATAGCTTGGCAACCGTGCATTCTGGGCTCGGTGTGTTTCCTAGTCCCGTCGCCTCCAGAAACTGTTTCGTTTCTGTTTCCTGTCTTTTTAAGTAGAAACACTAATGCTAACAACAATAATATTCACAACAGCAACTGCTTTCTAAGTAAGATGTGGCAGCCTAGGACAGAACCCAGCCCCTGCCTGACCCTCTAGCGGACTGTTAGAGGAGATCATTATCAGAAGGACATTAACTGCAATTAATTGATTATACTGGATAGTCAATGGGAACAGTCAACAGAACACACAGTGGGAGGCCCTAATAAAAAGTGCCATGGCAAACTGAGTTCCAAGCCAGATGACATTTTTTAGGTCTGTCATTACCTACGACATCTATACCTAAGACTAGACAAGATGCCTTTGGCTCCATCTCTTCCTTCAGCACTCTGGGCCCCTGGCAAGATGGATAGGTTTCTAGAGGCTGGAAAACCTGTTTGCTAAGAGATCTTTCTGGAAAGCAACTAGGGAGGAGTTGTATGTGGTCACACCCTCTGGGGACTATGATCCAAGAAATAGTTTAAAGGGACAAATCAAACAGTACCACTTGTGGCGGTTTACTGTAACAAGCTGGTCATGGGTAACAGACCCCTACCTATCAGATGAATGGAAGATAACCTTGAGATGTTAGACAATGGGAGGCTCGGGCTTCAGCAAGTTCGAAAGTGGATATCATGAGGACCAATTAGAAAACTGAGGGACAGAATGAGACCTACAAGCTCGGAGCATGGTTTGGAGCCGTGCTGAGAGCAGCTGCCCATGAGTAAATAGCTAGTAAATTAGGAACTCCTTGGGTTTTCTGCTGCTATGGCTTCTTTATTTAAAGCGATTCTGTCATGTTTAACTCCTGGTTTAATTTAATTTTTTTTGTTGAGCTAATGAAATACATATAGCATTTAAAACAAAGAATGGATGTAAGCATGTCCAGCTCAGCCAAGCAGGCCTTGAAAATCATTCTTCACAGGAAAGGAGAGTTCCTGTAGAATTCTGAGGTCTTCCCTCCTCAGTACAAGAGATGCACCCTGCAACCACTGAATACGACCAGCCCAGGCAGCTTCCTCCACTGAGAAGCCACCCCTGGGAGGGAAAGCTTGCTGGGAGGCAGGGTTGGTAGGTAGTTGTAGCGGTCTGGACCCAGGAAATAGCAAGCTCGTTGACCTACCAGTGCAGGTGTGGGGAAAGTCCAGGGTGAGGCCTGGAGGAGGTTCAGTCCAGAGGGAACCCCTTTACACTAGAGAAAGTCCCAGAAGCCACACCCACCTTCCTTCCTTTCCGTCACTGGAGTCACTATAATGGCCTTGCTTCCTCAGGAAGAAACCCCAGCCCTATGTAATCCCTTCCACGAAGTGCACGCATCCTCTGCATACTTAATACTCTGCACACCCACTGTGTACGAAAAACATCTTTCATAAATACATGCTATATGTGCACACCAAAAAAAATGCCTCAAGGGGCAAACAAATGAGCCCAGGCACATACACAATCCCCTCGTCCATCACAAAACACATCCTCAGGGGCCCTGTTTTCTCTAGAAGCCTGAACTACTCCAGACCTTAATTCTCTCACCCAAGACAAGAAGCAAGACTCAAATCCCCTTCTAGGAAGACCCAGGGAAGGGGGGTGGAGCACTACTTTGTCAGTCTGTCACACTTTCAGCTAATCCTGGACAAGTCAATTGGCCCTCTAAAAGTCCCCTCTTCTGTAAAATGGGCCGAAGGTCATCTCAGCCCACCGGACGTTTGTCAAGTATTGGGATAACTTAGAGGGCCACACAGCCAGCGCTGGCCAAGCCCTCTTCTACACACATTAATTATTATCAACCACTAAATTATCTCAACCTGAAGGAACCCTCAAGCGCTTAGCCAGAGCTGGGAAGTGAGGCCATTCTCCTATGACGCCCCTTCCAACCTCAGGGCCCACACCCATTCCGGCCTTAGAAGGGGAGGGGAGCGTCCCAGGTCCTCGTCTCCACCTAGGTGGAGAGATCCCAAGCAAGAGAGCGGTCGCTTCCCAGGTCTCCACGCCCAGACTCCGAGCCAACGCCCTTTCAGCTCGGGCGGGTCTCTCTGGTCTGGGCTCACCTGGCGAGCGTGAAATAGAGATTTGATAATTGAATTCAGGACTTTGCCAATAGGGCCAGCAGACGATTTCCCCAGCAATCCCAGGGGCTCCCACAAATCAAATCTCCAGGTGTGACTGGAGGGTCTAAGTGTTTAACCCACTCCAACACTGCAGCGACACCGCCAGGAGCACCGTGTGGAGCAACCATGCTAGGTTCCAGCCCACAGACGGCACCGCGGAAAAGGCCTACGTTCCTAGATCCTCATCCCAGGGCTATGTCCCTCTCGCCTCACACCCGGGAAACGATGCGCGGTGGGGCGCGCTGTCGGATACCCCGATTACTGCAAACTTGGCCTGGCCACAACACTCACCAATGGACACGAGCTTAATGCTTTCGTGGTCTAGGAACTCCAGAGCCACAGACACATTCTCCAGCTTCATCTGTCGGAAGGTGGGCCGCTGATGGTACTTGTGGTGCATGCGCTTCTGGCTGAGCACCTCGAGCAGGGCGATGAGCCGTAGCCCGTCGCTCAGATCGGTCTGCAGGTTCCCGATGCGTTTATTCACACATTTGAGGTGCTCGTTACACCAGCGCGTGAACGTGTTCTGCTGAATCTTCTTCCACGGCGCGTCCTCCGCCAGGTCTTTCTCGGTCACCGGCATCCTGGAGGCAGAGAGTGTGCAGAGGCAACGAGCTGCAGGGACTGAGGTGAAAAGCCCCAAGGGCCCGGGTATGGAGAAATGAGGCAAGTGGGAAGGGGTCTCGAAAGCGCTGCTACACTAGCCGCAACAGGGGCTGGACTGTGCTCGTCGGTCCCCGGGCGCGCAAGTACCCTGGCCTGGCGCCTGCGCGCTACGCCGCCCCGCCCCCGAGGCTCCGCCCAATTCCTACCCTATAGAAGCGAACTCCTTAGCTGCGCTCGCCCTCTACGGCTCAAAGCCTGCACTACGCCGGGGTCGGGGGGGGAGGGGGGAAGGAGGTGCGCGGGGGGGGGGGGGGTGCACCTAACTCACAACAACCTGATGGCCAGCTAGAAGAAAGTAAGTTGGGAAAGGCCCAGAATAAGGGCACAGGAGGAGGCAGGGGACAAGACTAGAAGGAATGATCGCGTCAAGATTGAATACGCTACCCATCTATAGGTTCAGTGAGAGGCAGGTGCTTTTCTCAGAGCCTGCAAGGCAACAGTAAATTAGGCACGTTGATTTCTGTATGTCAAGGAACGCAGCGTCTGAGTAGCAGTCGTTTTCTATGGACATTAGAAGTCTTTTGCTAGTGTAACAAATTGCCAAAACCTGGTGCCAAGAATCCCACATATTTCTTATCTTGCATCTCAGGTAAGTTAGATGGCCCATCCGAGGTTCATTCTGGGAAAGAATCTGTTCCTTTGCCTTTCCAGATTGACTGTATTTGGCAAGTTGATTAGACCGGAAGATTTTGTTATGTTTTATTTTATAACTATGATGACCAAGAAAGCACCTACTGACCTGTGTCCCTCTTCTCTTCCATTTGCCTGAGAACTCAATTCACTTCTCTCCACACCCCAAGCACGGTAGCTCTCATCTCAGCTTGGTTATCTCCTCCATGAAGGCACCCTGTTTCCCCAGTGTGGGGGAATATATGGAGATCGAAGGCCTTGAAGAAATCAAAGATAGATGTCTAACATTAGATCAGTTCCATGCTGGTTTGCACACCCCACCAACAGGTCCAGAGCCATCTCAGCCATGGCTGTATCTGTGTACCTGGTGTAGAGTTGCCATTTGAGATGTCGAGAACAGTGGGTGGGTGGGTGGGTGGATGAGCACATGCGGACTGAGGGGGGTAGCTTTCATCCTGCAGGCAGAATCGCTGGAGTGTGGGGCACCCACAATGTGTGACCTACAGCCTGACATTTCAGGCCTGAAGAATCTACATCCGGTCCCTGCCCTGGGTTTGCTCTACTCATTTCCACAAAGCAATTAACTGCAAACATGTCAATCCAAGGAGATTGATACTAGAAGGCTAATCAGCCCTTCCCTGCCTTACAAGAAAGTAATAAGCTCTTGCTAGTCACCGATGCTGGCTTCAGGCTCCTAACTCCTAGTGTCTGCTCACTGTTCCAGCTTTTATATTTTCCTTTGGTATAGAAGAAATAATAATAATAATAATAATAATAATAATAATAATAATAATAGAACACCTAACACTTTATCTTAGTGACTTAGTTTTCTGTGAGTTCTTAGACACCTTGGAAGTGAACCTGTATCCTTAATTTCCTTGTTTGTCATCTTCCTTTTCCATAACATCAGATCTAATTACCTCTCAATACTGAACTCCTGATAGTGGATGTGGTGGGGCCTTTGCTATACAGAACTCAAATCACTTACCCACCCCTCCTGGAGGGACAGTTCAGCTGTCCGCAGGGTGTCAGCAGACCCTGCAACCATAACAGTTGAGTACAGGACATATGACAGAGCTGCTAGCCCTGTATAAATAAAGGCTGCATATGTGTATATAATTACCTGTTGGGGCATTAAATACCTCTGGGATGACTCATGAGCAAATAGTAATGTTAGAGACAGAATGGGAGAGGCATTTTCTTTCCTGCATTTTAAACTATAGTGCACTCATTCATTCATGTGCAACCCCCTCCCAAAAACAGGCTCTCGTGTAGTTCAACTGAGCCTCAAACTTTTCATGTAGCCAATATGGCCTTGAACTCTTGATTCTCCTGTTTCCACCTCCAACACACTGAGATTACTAGTATGCATATTACACTGGCCCTAGAATTTTTAAAAGTCAATTTAACTGATATTTGTAAACTTCAGATTTCAAGTTGGAGGTTGAACTCAGTGACAGAAGTCCTATGTACCAAGCACTATGTTGCTTGTCAGTGGAAAAAGCTGACAAGCATCCCCTTACTCTGTGGTCAAAGTCAGCCTCACCTGTGAATGCTACAGACCTCTCCTCCACAGGACTCTGGCTGTCCTTTAAAACACATGGCCCTTACTAGAGGCCTCTGTCTACCTTTTATCTCTTTTATCAAAAGAGGGAGAGGACTGAGAATTTAAGACCAGCATTGGGTAGCCTTAGCTACATAGCAAGACTCTGTTTCAAAAACTGTAACAATATCCTACACACACACACACACACACACACACACAGACACACCTGTTTAAGTGAGGAGTAAATCAAAGAAATTGCTTGCTATGATTTGAGGGAAGTGTACACGTTTGTGTGCCTGTGTGTGTGCGCTTGCAGGTGTCATAGTGGGTGTGTAGATGAGAAAGGACACCTTGTGGAAGTCTGTTTTTTGTTTTTTTTTTTTTGGTTTTTGTTTTCCTACCATGTGAGTTCAGGGGAATCAAACTCAACTTGTCAGGCTTTGTGGCAAGTGCCTTAGACTGCTGAGCCACTCACAGGCTCTGTTTCCTTTCCTTGTGAGGTATGGTCTTAGGTATTTCAGGCTGGCCCTGAACTAGCTGAACATGACAGTGACCTTCTGGTCCTCCTGCTCTACTTCCCAAGTATTGTAGTCACATACCATACGACCTGTGCTGCTGGCATTGAACCTGGGCCTTCACATAGGTACGCCCCAGCTCTCTTTCAGTTTTGTTTTTGTTTTTAACAGTCTTTTGTAGACTGCTATGGCAGAATCTTGAACTCCTGGTTCTTCTGCCTGTTTCTCAAGTGCTGGGATTATAGGCACGTGCCACCATGCCATACCCAGATGAGCCTTCTTAAATAGAATCTTTGGCTCCCTTTCTCTCCACAGGTCTGTGGTTATAGTAGCAGGAGATGTCACTTGCAAGGGCCCTCTCTTGGCTTCTGCATCTGTGCTGCCATATATCTGGTACACAGGGATTGATCAATTACTATCACATGATTATTAACATCCCAGTTACTAAGGTACAGGCTTTGTTTGTGGATGAATGCTTTATTTCATAACAATGTGACCTCATTCAATGAAACCAAGAAATTAGAGTTAAGCAGACTCCTTTTTATAGTCCCTTGATAAGCCTGCAAGCTGCCCACATGTCCCTTCGGAGGGTGCTATCAACACATGTGGTCACCAGCAAAGTTCTGTCCTTCCTGACTACTAGTAGCATCAGACTAAATCCTTCTAGACTGAGACTTGTTATGATTTGCTGCAAAGCTTTGCCTCTTCATAACCCTCCTCCCAATATTGTTTTCTCTCCTTGCCTCCTGTTAAACTGGCAAGACCAACTCATTTTATTTCTCATATTGAAACAGCCCCACCCAAAACCAGAGGAAGGCCAGCATCAGACCTGTGTGAGCAGAACTTCTGTGGACATGTCAACAGCCTTCCCTGACTCATAAGACCCCAGGATAACGTTTCTGATGCTTCAAGTTCCCTCTCTGCAGATGCCTGCAGGCTCTTTTCTGTAGGAGGGGGAGGGAATGAGGCAGTCAGTAGTCTGTAAACCAGAGCTTGGGAGCTGCATCTACTTCTGGTGAGCAATCTGCCAGTTCAGGTGCAGAGTTTCTGAATCTCATTCAGTTTCCCACCTGTAAAACAGGATAAGGTCTCCTTCATAAGGAACCTTCAAAAGCAAGACCTGGGGATGTAGGCCCCTTGGTAGAGTGCTTGATTAGTGTGTATGAAACTGAGTTTAATCCCCCAGGAAGACCTTGAACTTCTTTGTCACACTATACTGGTTTAGGAGGTGCTGGGGAGCCCAATCCAGGTCTTTTGGTGTCTAGGCTGGTACTCTGACTACAGAGCTGCATCTCCTACATGACCTCAAACTTCTGACCATCCCACACCCCATCTCTATACCCTGAGCACAGAGATTATAGAAATGTGCAATGTGCAGCTTATATAGTACTGCCCATGGCTTCATGCATGCCAGGCAAACATTCCACAGAGTAAGATTCAAGCCTCTTATATGTTCTTTTAAGTTTTGGTTTTGCTTTGTTTTTGTTTTTGATAGGTTTCTCTGTGTGGAATTTGGCTGCCCTGGAATTCCCTCCATAGATCACAATGGCCACAGACTCAGAGATCCCAAGTGCTGGGTTCAGAGGTGATTATGGAGGAAGGGAGTTCATGCTTAGTCACCATACCCCCAGCCTGCCAATGTCACCGCTCATGCCTTCACCTGCACCTTGAAACATGTTTCCGGGGTAGCCTGAACTACATCAAACAGAGACATTGTCACCATGGAAGAGAGAAGATATTCCTCCCAATTACCAATCCAGGATGCTGCCTAGTGAGCAGGGCTTCTTCTACCTTCCACTTAGTACAAGTAGTTTGGCTGCTAGCACCACCTCACAATGAGATCCAGAACAAGGACTGGCATGAAGACTGGCTTGGCCAATTAGAAAAAACCCTGCTTATAAAGGCCATGAATTTGAGGAGTTATGGGGTGTCAGAGGAGGAGTGGGGGGGTTCACCAGGAGGAGTTGGAGGGGCATAGAAGGGCAGTGATGTAACTCAAAACTCACATATGGAAATCTAAACAACAACAACAACAAAGCAACAACAAAAAAACAACACAAATGCGCTGGCTAGTTTTGTATTTACTTGACATAAGATAGAGTCATCTGAAAGGAGAGACCCTCAATTAAGAAAATTCCTCCATAAAATCCACCTGTAGTACATTTTCTTAGTGATTGATCAGGGAGGGTCCAGCCAGTTGTGGGTAGGGCCAGGCTTGGGCTGTAGGTCCTGGGTTTGGGGGTTGCTGTTTGAGACAAAGTCTCTCTACTTAGCTCTAGCTATCTTGGAACTTACTATGCAGACCAGACTGACCTGAAACTCAGAGATCCTCCTGCCTTTGCCTCTAGAGTGCTGGGACTAAAGACATGTACAACAGCACCCTAAGTCCTGGGTTCTATAAGAAAACAGGCTGAGCCTGAGGAGCAAGCTAGTGAGATGCCTCTCTATCCGCTCTTGCCTTTAGGTTCCTGCCCTGTTCTGAGTTCCTGGCCTGAAGTGTTTAAGGCAGTTAATGACTACTGAGACAGAGAAAACTAATCTTCCCCAGAGATGAGGAATGGGCTTCACCTAATTGGCTATGCAATACCAAGTGATCGCCTCTAAACACACATGCACCCACGCGCGAGCTCGAGCACACACACACACACACACACACACGTGTATTTTATATATATCTGCAACACTGAATGATCTGAACAAATTGTATTCATACATTTGCTCACATTGTATATATGTGTATATATTCATATCTGTATACATATAAAACACAATGATAATTAAGAAGAGGCTAGGAATTTGAGGGGGAACAACATGGGGGGCTGTAGGGAGGAAAGGGAGGTAGTGATGTATATACACATATATGAAGTTAGAAATCTTTATTTAATTTTTATTTTAAAGGTGAAGAAAAGAAAAAAACCCTTCTGGAATCCATGATGGTTGGTTTGAGGTTGGAATGTGATTCAAGCCAATCAGAATTGGTGTGTGTGTGTGTGTTTCCAGAGACTTCTCAGCTAGATAACCTTTACGCTAGGACCTGGGGCATCCATCGGACAGCTTGGCTGCCATATAGGGAACAGGGCAGTCTTGGTGACAGTACTCGGCCCGGATGAGTAAGAACCTTCCCTTTTTTGGAATTGTTTCTCAGTCTTGACTAACAGGGCCTGGTCTCTCCCACAGGACTAGGAATTTCCTTGTCTTTTATCTCATCTTTAAGCACCACGCCCTCTTCCCCTTCAGATGCAGGTGGGAGCTGACACACAGCCTGGCTATGGACTCCTGTGGCTCACAGATGCTGAGGCTGGCTGACACCTTGTCTAGTCGCCTCACTCCTCACTGAGGGAAGAGCTGGGAGGGAGCCAGCCCCATCTTGAAGGAATGCTTGGGGTGGGACAGTAGTTTTTCTCTGGAAGGCTCTAGAGCAGTTTACAGAATTCCAGAATCCCAGGCCACCCTCCCCTGACGTCAGTCTGGTTTAGATATTCAAGGGAGCCGCCTATGCGTTTTAATGTGAACTTGAAGTCCTGAATCTACTGGGTGAATCTGAGTCATTTGCTTCCTCTAAGCCTCAGTTTCCTCTAGAAACTATTAGCTCTAGACAGTAGTGACACCAGACTCTCAATGGAGGTTATCACTGAGGCCATTAAAGGAAACAGCAAAATATGAAGGACTTGGCAAGCAGCCAACACTCAGAAAAATAGACCACTATTTTAATTTAAAAAATTAAGGAATGTGTGGTGTGGTGTGCATGTCTGGGTGTGTGATGGTAGAGTGTGTGTGTGTGCCTGTGTGAGTGTAGAGACAGTTCTCTCCTTCCACCCTGTGGGTCCCCGGCATCTAACTCAAATCATCAAGCTTGGCACCAAGTATTTCTACCCACTGAGCTCTTACAGGCCCCTGAAAATAGTTTTCTCTTTGAAATGTAAAGAAGAGCTCTTGGCTTTCTCTCCCTTCTAAACTAGGAAGCAGAATTCTGTGACCCGCTGTCGCTGTCAGGCCATGGGTGTGGAGGCTGGACACACTCCCTGGGGCCTCCTGTCAGTGGCCTATTGGTGCTGGATGATCGCAACTCGCCACCACCCCACGTTCCCCCAGCCCTTCATTCCTGTGAGTCAGCCCCATTCCTTAAACTAAAGTAAAACGAAGCCTGCAGTTCACTTCCTGGCACCCCCCCAAAAAAAAAAAAAAAAAAAAAAAAAAAAAAAAAAGAGGCCTAGAATCTCCAGATCCTGTCACAGCCCAGGCCTGATAAGAAGAGCGGTAAGGTCAGTCTGAGTCAGCTGGGAGTAGCCTTTCTAGGATTCTTTCCTGCTCAGGGCCTGCCTTGAGCACAGCAGGGGCCCGGATCTAACCCTTCTGCAGCAGTTCTGAGGTCAAACGCCCCTGGTTCTTACCATTCAGCCCTTCAGTGCTACCTAAGGATGAAATCAGCTCAAACTCCTTGGGAGTGGCAGCAGCCCAGTGTTAACTCTCAAATCTCCAGGGCCGGGGAAAATGGCCAAGGTGTTAATTAACATAACAAAGCAGACCTGGCTGCCTAGTTCCCAATTACTGGGTGTGGCTGGTATACCCGACACCCTTCCCTTCCGAGAGGCTGGGCTGCCCTTTCCCCAGATGCCCTTCCCTATATATTCCAAACATTTTGATTACCTAACCCCTTCTGGTCTATCCTTTGCTCTCCGGTCTGGCTCCCCCGCACCCATGGCTCAGGGTCTGGTTCACTCTACCAGAAGTTCCTGCCTCTGACTATGGTCTCCGTTTATCTACAGTAGTAAATTCCCCTCCACTCTACAAAGGTGTAGTCAAGTCCTGTCCTCCTCCTCCTCCTCCTCCTCCTCCTCCTCCTCCTCCCCCTCCTCCTCCTCCCCCCCTTTTTTTTTTCATTGAGCCAGGAAGTAAAGTGACCTCTCCCTAAACTTTATCAGCCAAGCTGGCCTGGGAGTGGATTAGGTCTGTGAAGAAACAGGGCCAGGGAAAGAGTGAAAGGGGGTTGGTGCCCTGCCTCCTACTGGAGTATTGTCCTGCAGAAAGTTGAGCTGCACCCTCCTCAAGGACACCAGCCTCCCAACGTGCCTTTAGCCTGTTCCAATGCTCCTTTCTCCACTGCACCAAGCACCTGGAGCCATCTTCTCTTCCCTCCTCTTCCCCCATTAAGGCACCATCCTACTATGTAGACTGGGTGGCTTCAAATTCAGATCTTTCTGTCCCTACTTCTTGAGTGCTGGGATTAAAGGCCAGTCCCGGAGATTGAAAGGCTTGGTGGTGGGCACCATACCCACTGAGCTATTTTGCTGCTCTCTTTTATTTTTTATTTTCCTCTTGCATTTCTTCTCTCCCACTTCCCTTTCTTCCTTTCGCTAGTGTCTTCTTTGGCCTGAACTGCTTTGAACTCTGTTTATAGGTGATGATTTCAAACTTATCCTCCTGCCTTTTCCTCTGCTGTGGTAAGAT
Source organism: Micromys minutus (assembly GCF_963924665.1). Lineage (NCBI taxonomy): Eukaryota > Metazoa > Chordata > Mammalia > Rodentia > Muridae > Micromys > Micromys minutus. The sequence goes on along the minus strand of NC_137981.1, from coordinate 202,780 downwards.
TGCAGGTATGTTCAATCATGCTTTGTTTTTTTTTTTTTTAATTTCTGAGAATTAAATCCAGACTCTTGTGCATTCTTGGCCAGAGTGTACCAAATGAGCTCCATTCTGGCTTCTATATGCTTACTTTAAAAAAATGAAGAAAGGGAGGAAGGGAGGGAGGGAGAGAGGAAGGGAGGGAGGGAGAGAGGGAGGGAGGGAGGGAGAGAGGGAGGAAGAAAAGGAGAACGCAGGCAAGCAGCAAAGGTATCATCCTATCCTACCCCTGTTCAGGCTTGCTATGGCTCTCCATTGCCTGTGTGTGTGTGTGTGTGTGTGTGTGTGTGTGTGTGTGTGTGTGTGCTTCCTTCTCTATAAAGTAGGCTTGTCAGTCTGTAGGGAGAACAAGTTGGCCACAGGTGTACAAATGCCTTGTTTGTGCTTGATGCATCCTTCTGCTGTGGGGGTTACCTCTAGGGTAGCCTCTCAGCCACTTTCCTGGTGTGGATTAAAGGAAAAGGCCAGGGCTGGGAAGAAATGAAGCCAGCCTGACCCAGATTTTCCAGATTATGTAGGCTGTGTGGGCTCCTTGGGGCAGGAGGCTAAAAATTCCTTGCTTTAAACTGCAAAGGAAGTGCTCTCATGGAACCCTAATGCCTTTGGATGCAGGCACACAAAGCACAGCTCCAACACAACCATCCCTCATGCACAAACAGTGTGCAGATGTCAGGGATGGAGTGAGGGATGGAGGTTATGTAGCTTTCAAGGTAGCTTCTTCTCTTTTGTTTGTTTGTTATGCAGCCCTCAAAGACCTCAAACTTTCAGAGATCTGCCTGCTCGAGTCTTTGGAGTGCCAGGATTAAAACCATGCACCACTAAGTTCAGTGTTTGTTTGTAAGATATCCTTTGGAAGGCTGGCTCAGTGGTTTAGAGTACTTGCTCTTGCAGAAGATCCAGGCTCAGTTCTCAGCACCTGAAGGACAGTAAAAGACAGCCCATACCCAGTTTTCGGGGCATGCTATGGCTTCTCTGGCCTCTGAATGTGGTGAAAGATATATATGCATGCAAAATACTCATACACATAAAATAGTTTTTAGATGACTTATTTGGTTTATGTGTAGGTATGTGTGCTTATGTGCACATGTGCCACATATGCAGGTGCTAGGAGAGGCAGCTGGAACCACTGGAGTTGGGGTTTCAGGTGGTTGTGAGTAACATGGGTGCTGGGAAAGAAACTTGGATCTTCTGCAAGAGGAAGAAGTGTTTGCAACCACTGAACCATCTCTCCACCTGTTTGATCTTTTTGTTTTTGTCTGTCTGTCTGTTTTAATTAGGGTTTTGTTGCTGTGAAGAGACACCATGACCAAGGCAACTCTCATAACAAACATTTATTTGGGGCTGGCTTACAGTTTCAGAGGTTCAGTCCATTATCATCATGGGAAGAAATAAGCAGATATGATGCTGGAGAAGGAATTGAAAGTTCTACATCTCGATCCAAAGGCAGACAGGAGAAGACTGCCTCTTCCATACTGGGTAGAGCTTGAGCAGTAGGAACCCTCAAGGCCTGCCTACACAGTGACACACCTCCAAATAGTAGCACTTCTTATGGGCTAAATAATATTCATATTCAAATACCACATATTCATATTCAAATACCACAGATTCATATTAAAAGTACCACACTATATATCATGCTATATATATGTATATATACATATATACATACGATTTTTTTGAGATAGGGTTTCTCTGTGTATTCCTAGCTATCCTGGAACTGACAGCTACCAGCTGGGGTGGGCTTTGAGGTCTCCTATGCCCAAGCTATGCCCAGTGTGTACACAGTCTTTTGTTGCCTTCCAATCAAGATGTAGAACTCTCAGCTCCTTCTTAAGTGCTATGTCTGCCTGGATGCTGCCAAATTTATTCCTATGATGACAACAAACTAAACTTCTGAACTGTAACCAGCCCCAATTAAATGCTTTTATTTTATAGTAGTTGCCTTGGTCATGGTGTCTCTTCACAGCAATGGAACCCTAACTAAGACACACATACCACCTCTCTTCCCCTTTCTTGATTAAGTTTAGTATCATTCAAGACTTCCTAGGAAGCACCTTGAAGATGGCCATCCTTCAGCAATTTCAGTCTTAAGAGGATTTGAGATAGACCTGGAGGTGCAGTGTTGTAGGTTCACGTACACATGTGAAACTGGAAGATCAAAAGATCAAAGTCTGCGTGGGCTGCACAGACCAATCTTGGCATTACTGATAGAGGTTCATATGCTGGAGATATTACTCCCAGCATGAACATGTTCTGTTTCCAAGCACACAGCTTGAACATCTTCTATTTTACACATTCTTTAGTGCTTATATACCATGGACTCAGTGTGTAAGAACTGTGTTGGAGCCTTTGGAAAGACAAGGTGTAGCCAAAGACTATACATGGGCTGGACCTAGGTTCTTCCACACATATGTAGCAGATGTGCATCTCCGTCTTTATGTGGGTCCTCCAACAACTGGAATAGGGGCTATTCCTAAAGCTTTTGCCTGTCTGTGGAACCCATTCCTCTAATGTGGCTGTCTTGTCTGGCCTCAGTGGAAGAGGATGATGTGCCAGGTTTGTGCCAGGGGAAAATTTCACTTAGAGGAGAAGTGTATGGGGGAGAGTGAAGACTGGGAGGGAAGACAGTGATTGGGCTGTAAAGGGAATAAATAAAAACAGAAAGAAAAGAAAAGACAAGGTGTTCAGAAGTCTGGGGGATTTTTTTTTTCTTGTATTCTCTGAGAGAACCAATGATACTAGTGTATTCTGTTTTCCCAGCATGTAACACTTAGTGCTTACAAACACTGTAATCACTGTATAAAAGGAATCAGGTTAGAAGAGTCTGAAAACGACTTCTGAGGCTGGAGAGATGACTCATCAGTTAAGAGCACTGACTGCTCTTCCAGAGGTCCTGATTTCAATTCCCAGCAACCACATGGTGGCTCACAATCATGTGTAATGGGATCTGATGTCTTCTTCTGGTGTGTCTGAAGACAACTACTGTGTACTCATATACACTAAGTAAATAAACAATTTTTTAAAAATTAAAAAAAAGAAAGAAAGAAAGAAAGAAAGAAAAAGTCTTCTTAAGGCCGGGAAGGTGTTTCCTCCTTAAATTCCTTTGGAGAACTTAGTTTGTAATGAATCTTACATCTGCCTTCAACTCTTTCTAATGTGTGTGTACATTCACATGTGTGTACATGCATGTACAGGTGTATACACGTATTCCTTTGGTTTCCAAAGTCTATGTGTAAATAGTCACTATATAAAAAGATGACTGTTTTAAACCTTAACAAATCAATATTGTCAGCAGCCTAAGACTGTGTTTTCAGCTTGCATCCAGTGAGAGAAGTTTGGTAGCAAGTGAACTTTCAGCACAAAGACATTGGTTTCTGAGCACTCAGCCCTCAGCCCTCATAGCCTCTACATTCTCTTCCTTACATTTCTGCCCATACTTGGAGAAAAGAGCAGTGCTTTAGGGTTTATCTAGGGAAGTAGTCAGAAGCCTAAGACCTCTTCATCAGTGTCTGACTCAGTCTTCTTGACCTAGGAAGGCCGACCAGTATCTCATGCTTATATACTCGTCTTCTACCCCTTCTACTCATATAGTCTCATGAGTTTTTTCTTCCAAGATGAACTTTTTCTGTTTTACAACCATATATTTCTAGTGCTTACAAGGATCTGTTCATTACATCACACAAGGCTTTGAAAATGCACAGCATTCAGCCTTGTGAATGTATTATCTTTTTGTGCTCTTTTGGAGACTTTTGTGATGAATCTTGAATCTTGCATGAGCATTTCATATTTAGTAAGTCTTAGTGTTTTTTTATTTAAAAATTAAATTTTATGTTTCATTATATATATATATTCATTACACACAGTGTTGTGCTTCATGAGGAGATAGTCCATGGGTATATATGTCTGTCCAGCATTCTCCCTTCCTTATCCCTTCACACTCCCCTTCCTCAATCTTCCCTTCTGCTGTTAGTTCTCATTATCCCCCGGACAATGGACAATTTCTCTTCTTTCATGTTGTATATGCATATGGGATGTTATGTATTTTATAGAATCTAGACCCAAGGGCTAGAGAGATGGCTCTGGGGTTAGCAACACTGGTGTTGCTCTACCAGAGGACACAGGCTTAACTCCCAGCACCCACACTGTAGGTCCCAATCATCTGTAACTCTAGGTCCAGGGGACTTAAAGCCCTCTTCTGGCCTCTGAAGGCATTGCATGCACAAGGTACATACACATTCACAAAGGCAAGACATGCATCACACACAAATAAATAGATTTTTAAAAAATCTAGCAACTATAAATAAGAGAAAAGACAATGATTTTGTGGAAATTGATTACTATTATTATCAGCTGTTTCAGTTCTCTTTCAAATAAGAATACTGTTCCCTATGGTCAGAAAAAAATACTGCTGTGTACCTGTTATTTATTTATTTTTTTTGTGCTTAGTTTTATTTTTAAAGGTTTAATTGTTTATTTTATGTATATGAGTACACTGTCATTGTCTTCAGACACACCAGCAGAGGGCATCAGATCTCATTACAGATGGTTGTGACCCACCATGTGGTTGCTGGCATTTGAACTCAGGACCTTTGGAAGAGCAGCTGGTACTCTTAACTCTGAGCTATCTCTTCAGCTTCCTGTGTTTAGTTTTAGAAGTCCTAGTGGCATGCATATTAATGAAAAACACAAGTAAACAATACATTAATTTGACCTTAACATCCAGTTTTTACAAGTCTTTAAAATGTGGTGAACTGATGTTAAAATAATAGAGTGGATTTTCATCAAAACATGATGCTGGTGAAGAGGAGAAATTTACTCAAGCAGGAAGAAAGATACATATTTAACACACAAATGTACTAATGACTTCATTCTATTTTATTGTACTTTCATTTTTAAAATAATTCATAGACAAATATATGTGAGCATACACCTTATCCCTACCTGCCCCTTACTTGTTTGGGGAGTTTTTGCTCCACTACTTTGCGTTCCTAGCGGATTGCATATACTCACCCACTTAACACACACACACACACAAACACACACACACACACACACACACACACACACACACACACACACACACACATTTTTAGAAGTCCTTGGCTACTTCAAAGTCTGGACACTCCTAAATCTTTCCGTGCTACCCCAGGCCAAATCTGGGGATGGCTAGTGGTCACTTACCTGGAATCTCACATGGCTGGTTGACTTTATTTATCTCCTGCCACTCCTGAGTGTCCCATCCTCCTTCCCTAAGTCATGGAGATTTCCTGTACTTCTGCATCCTACTCACGCAACTCTAACTTTTGCCCCGAACCCAGCCATCAGCCACTGGAGTCTTTATTGATCAATCAAAAACCAATTGGTGATAAGGACCTTCAGCATCTGGACATGCAGATTACCTGTTGAATCAAAGCATCACAGCAAATCTCCAACACCTATTAGTGTTCAGAGGTCTTATAATGAGTTTTCTTTTTATACATTTTGAATGAAATTAACCATCATTTCCTGTTTTATATGCAAACATTCCTCTCAGTCCTCAGTGTGCACAGTGTAGATAAAGGTTTAGCTTTGCAACAAAGAATACTCACAGTTGTATTGATACTCATTGTTGTAGAGTTTTTAAAAACAGGGAGTTTGGTAACTTGTAACTTTTTAAAAATTTAAATATATTTGAGACTGAAGCAGAAAATTGCTAATCTTCTCTAAACTCCCCTCTGAGTACATGTGCCTTCTCTCCACCTGCCCAAATGTTCTGGATTCCTGAAAGACACACACAGAGACACAGAGACACACACCACATAGACACACATACACAGACACACACACACATATATACTTACTCACAGTCTTATTTTTAATATGCCTTAAACAGCACAATGGTTGGGCCAAGGGTTAGCTGAACTGGCCGCTTGTATGCCTAGACTTTGGGAATAGGACATGCCCTTTATTCAAGTTTAGATGGGCCCAGTCACAAGCTGATCCACACCTGTGTTCCTGCTGTTTTTACTCTAGCAAGTTTAAGACTCACCCTGGGGAATTTGCATACTGCCTTTGTAAGTGTATATTTTAAGAGCTGGATTTCAGAGTGAGAGAGAGAGAGAGAGAGAGAGAGAGAGAGAGAGAGAGAGAGAGAGAGAGACAGGCAGACAGACAGACAGAGACAGAAAGGGGGGAGGGAAAGAGAGGAGAGAGAGAGAGAGAGAGAGAGAGAGAGAGAGAGAGAGAGAGAGAGAGAGAGAGAGAGAGAAGTATATTCTGGTAACATGAGTAACTGAATCATGTGTTTATTTCAAATCCTCAGGCCTTCGCCCAATTTAGAGTAGCTGTTGGTCGTGCAGCCGCCACCACAAAGTAGTATGCACAGAAGTCAGAAGAGGGAGTTGGATCCTCTAGAACTGGAGTTACGGATTACTGTAAAGCACTGTTAGGGTGCTTTGAATGGAGTTTAAGTCTGCTGAAGAACAAGTGCTCTTAGCCATTAAACCATCTCTACAGCCTTCCTATCCCCTTTCTTAGATAGGATCTCACTGTGTACCCCTGGCTGGTCTGGAACTAGTTTAGAATGGGCTGCCCTCAAAGGTACAGAGATCTATGTGTTTCTGCCTCTTCTTCCTGTGTCATTAAAAGTCTGTGCCACAGCTGGGCAGTGGTGGTACATAACTTTAATCCTAGCACTTGGGAGGTCAGTCTCTGAGTTTGAGGCCAGTCTGGTCCACAGAGCAAGTACCAGAACAACTAAGGGGATGGACTCCTAGGCTGTGTGCTCTTGCACACAGTGAAAAGAGTTAATATGCGGTCCATCTTACCATCTTATTTCCAGCATCACATTGCTTTATAAGCACATATTCTTTAGTGCTTTAAACACCATATTCATACTGTATTCACTATATGCAAAGTCCAAGGTTTCTGAAGATCTGCATTTCTGGCATTCCTTGAGAGAACTTAGTTTGGATGAATCTTACATCTAAGAACAATTTTATTTGATATTCACTATGGGAAGAGAAGCTTGGTCTTCTTGTGGTTTTGGTTTTTGAGACAGGGTTTCTCTGTGTAGCCATGGCTGTCCTGAAACTCACTCTGCAGACCTGGATGGATTCAAACTCAGAGATCCTCCTGCCTCTGCCTCCAAGTGCTAGGATTAAAGGTGTGCACTACTACCACCCAACTGATATTCTTTGTCTATTATTTCTTTCTTCCTTCCTTTCTTCCTTCCTTACATACCTTACTGATCACTGACATTGTTCACTAGTTTACAAGAAGCTTTAATAAACTCTTTCATAAAGGACAGAGTCAGAGCCTGTTGAGTTTGGCACCTAGCACTAACACTCTGTTTCACCAGCTTATAAATACTATATTTATTATGTGAAAGAGATCTCAAATTAATAACTAAATCATGCACCCAAAGGCCTCGGAGAAACAAGAATAATCAACATCCAAAAAAATGGCAGACAGGAAGCAATAATCAAAATCAGGGATGGAATTTGTGAAAAACAAGTGTAAAAAATAGTAAAAGAATCAGTGAAGCAGATCTGATTCTATGAGAAGATGAACAAGACTAGCATATCTTTATTCATATTAACCAAAGGAAAGAGAAATGATTTAAATTGGTGAAATTAGAATTGATAGGGAAGAGATCACAGTAGACACCGAATATTAGGATAAAACAGTGAAAGGTAATTTTGGTAGGTCCAGGGCCAAGGGGGCTACTAAGAGATCTAATGCAACAAACTTACTGAGAAAGAAAGAAGAGGATTAATAAAAATCAATACCATTCACAATAGCTCCAGAAAACAAAACATTTTGGAATAACCTAAGGGAGTAAAAGACTTTTATAACAAAAACATTAAGACATCTAAAGAAAGAAACTAAGAAGGCATCAGAAGATGAAAATATTTCCTATGCTTATTGGGTGGCAGGATTAACATGGCAAAAATGGCCATGTTATCAAAAGCAATCTACAAATTCAAATTCAACAAATTAAAAAAAAAAAAGACAAATTCAACTCAATCCCTTTCAAACTTCCAACAAAATTCTAGAAAGTTTTAAAAATTGTATTTGATATGTCTAAGTGCATGAGTGTTTGCTTATATGTATATATGTAATACCACACATGTGCTTGGTGCCTGCAGAACTCAGAAGTCATCAAATCCCCAAGAACTAGAGTTATGAGTAGTTGTGAAGGCATCATGTGGTGCTGGGAACTGAACTTGGATCCTCTGCATGAGCAATAAGTGCTTTTATCCACCGAGCCATCTCTCTGGTCTCAAAGGCTGTTATCGTCAATAACAGTGCTGGTTAAATTGTACAGTTACATGTAGAAAAATGAAACTAGACTTATATGTCTCATCTGCACAAAAGTCAACTCCAAATGGATTAAGGACTTCAATTTAAGAATATGCCTGAGAGCATGAGTGAAGGAGAGAGACAGGATCTATATGAAAAGGGGGTTGGAGGGGTTGTAAGAGGAGGTTGTAGATGACTCCAAGGAAATGTTAATGTTTTCCAGACAGAACAGGTCAGATACTGTGGGAATGTGAAAGGCAGCCTGGTTCCTGGTTGAGCTAAGGCTAGAAACCAGTGTGAGCCTCAAGGGACAGTAAGCATTTCGCCTGACTCCTGGGAAACCAGGCCTGTCACTAGACACAGTTCTCCATAGATTTGTGGTTGTCAGTTATGTAAGTGCAACGCCCCAAGCCCCTCCAAAGGTTAGGCTAGATCTCCGTTATAAGGAGGTCTCTAAAAGCCTGGAGCTTACAACCTTTCCTTCCCAGACACTCCTCCCTGCAAAAGATATTTAATCTCAGGCCCACCCTGAAAAGTAAGGTATGGTATGGTTTTACTCATCCACTTTCGACCATGACAATAAATGTCTTAAAATCATGGACTGCTTCTTTTCTTTCCTTTTTTTTTTTTTTTTTTTTTTTAAATATGGGATGCTTCACAAATTTACAGCTCATCCTTGCACAGGGGACGTGGACATCTTCTCTGTATTGTTCACATTTTAGTGTATGTGCTGCTGAAGCGAGCACGGACTTCCTCTTTTCATCAGGATCTGCTGCAGGGAGCGGTAAAGAAGCCCTTCACCTACAGAACCTCTGTCTAATCTCCCGTAGAAGGCTTCTCGGCGCTCCCAGCTATGGCTGCCACCAAGCCAAGCCCAAGCCTGCAGCCCACCACCATCAAGCCAAGGACTATCTCCTCGAGACCAGCCAGAGATCCCCTTTTTTCCCCTTGACCCTGACTAGATCCAGTTCGAGGGGACCCCACTCCGTTCTCAGTTCTTCTGTGGCATCCAGTGGCACCTGGGTGCCCAAGAGCCTGAGAACCAGATGACCCTAACCCTCCAGCTAGTTATTGCTGTCCCGCACCTCAGACTGAGCTTCCCTACCCCCAGGAGCCATGTCCCTGTGGCGGAGCAGACATGGGACCCTCCAATCCTACAAGATACACATATAAACTCACAGAGATTCTGACAACATGTAGAAGACCTACACAAATTTGAGCCAGGCACAAATCCGAAGATAAAGAGCAGAAGCTCCACTGTTAGTTGAGAAACTCTTGGCATTTTGTTGCTTAGGGTATATTGAACACGGGCAAGGGCAGGGCCCTACACTCAGGAGTAGGGTGGACTTGATACACAGAGAGAGAAAGACAGAAACATGGGAAACAGAAATACAGAGTTGGGGGAGAGGGAGAGGGAAAAACAGAGACAGAGAATATGAAGTTGGGCCAGTGGGTGGTAGAGGATCTGGGGAGAGTTGGAAAGGGGAATGAATATGATCAATACACATTGTATTAAGTTTTTGAAGAATAAATAAAACATTAAAACTAATATGAGCCTTGCAGCCAGAGGAGCTACTTCCTCTGGGGAACATTCCTCAGTAGCTGCAGGTGATCACCACCTCTGTGACTCATAGGCTTAACCTTTGATCTTGGCCTTTACCCTGCCTCTTAACCTGTAGTCTGTCAGGTGCGTTCACACTGGGCAAATGTATTGTGTTTATTCCGAGGTACAGTCACACCCTAGGGACATTTTCTGGAATTTCACCTCTTTCTTCTATATGAAATCTAGAGTCATTCCAACTAGAAGGTCAGTTCAGTCTCCTGAAGAATCTTCCTTTACACAGTTTTATTACCATTACTGTGAATAATAACATGAAATTATCTTTCATGTGTGTTTGTGCTCTGGTCTCTGTATATCTTAATGATGCCTTAAATACACAATACTGATAAACTATTGTAGGAACCTTATATAATATTTGCCATGTAACTATACAGTCTGCATAGTTACAGTGTGGAATGTGTCACAAATGTAGATCACACAGTTATAGGATTCTATGATGTTTCCCACTATCTCCCTGCCAGCCCTACAACTTCATACCACATTTCCTTCTGGTTCTACACTCTGTCCTCTGTGACTCCCACGCCCCCCTCCTTAAAAGGCAAACAGAGTCAGGTAGGACGGTCAGGAGCTCAAAGCCATCCTGGGCTACATGAGTCTTTGCCTCAGAAAAATAACAATAACAGTAACCAAATTAAGACAAAACAAGGGCTGGAGAAATGGCTCAGTGGTTAAGAGCACGAGGTCCTGAGTTCAAATCCCAGCAACCACATGGTGGCTCACAACCATCTGTAATGGGATCTAAATATTTAAAACAAAACAAACACAAAAGTAATCAAAACAAACACAAGCACCCAATTCAGTTTCTCCTCAGGACATTCATGCTGTATTTGTTTGGAATGCCTTTCCTTGCTTAGAGTTACTTCTTGCTTCTTAATGCATGGTATTTCCCAGAGGCATCCTGGACCACTCAGTCTAAAACTGCACTTACTAGCTTTTCTTCATGTGAGCTCTCATGCTGTTTGTTGCACTAACAGTCCCTGACATTTTTCTTATCACCATCGCAATAGAAACTCCCTGTGAGCAGCAACCTTGTCTATTACTCTCAGCTAAATTTCAGGACTTACAAAGACCATCTGGCAACTAGTGGTCACTCAGAGAATATTTGATGGAGCCTCACACCTAGCTGTTGGCTAGATAGAAATTCAGAGACAGACAGGGGGTGCCCAGTGTACTTTTTCATCTGCTTTCTTGGGTATTATCTTGAGTCTAAAATAAGTTTTGATTCATGTCTTTACAGGTGCTTGTATTTACCCAGCCTAAGTTTTGAGAGTTTTGTTCAGATTTTCTGGGGATTCTAGGCTTATAAGTCTAGCTGGACTAGAAATCACTATAAGCCACAAGACATTAAAAAGAAGTTAGCTCCTTCTTGAAATTATTTTCTACCTGGTTACCATGAAGAACTAAAATACTATGTGATTGAGAGAGTTCTGGAAAGAACTCTGGGTGGTTGATGACGTTGTTTTGTTCTTACATTTTAATATTTAAGGACTTACTCAGAAATTGTCTCCAGAAAAGGGAGGAGTTAATGAAAGAGTTAAAATTTCAAGTTGGTCCCACTGACCCTACTTTGAGGACAAGTATGCTTCAAGGCTAAGAACAAAATAACTTGTTTAAAGAAATGGCCCAAACCCAGACCAGCTAGACTCAATAAGGTCTGGGCTGGCCTTGCAGTCCTGAGAGAAACAAAGTATGAAGGTCAGTGTGCCCCAAAAGTGAGTGGCCTAGAGTTGAATCATGTCCAAAATGGACAGAGTGTGCCAATTTAAATAAACCAATGAAATTGCTATGCGCCTGTTGCTAACTGCCTATGTAATTTTCCCTATAAATATGTCCCCCCAATTGAGTTCAGGGTCAACTCCTCTATCTTCTGTGTGAGGTACTTGTTGTCCCCAGAGCTCTGGTCTACCTCCTTCCCCTCAATAAACCTCTTGCCTGATTGCAGCAAGATAGGCTGTTCATGAGTTCTTGAGTTCATGTATCCTGGTACTTGAGTGAGGGGCTTCCCCAGTCGGGGGTCTTTCCTTACTTTGCCACTTATATTGCAGAAGAATATTTAAATTGTTGTCAAATAAATGCACAGTGGTCAACATCATTAACAACAAAATGCAAGTTGGGCTGGCAGGGGGCAGTTCAGTCAGTGCTTTGCAAACAGGGACCTGCGCACAGCACCTAGGATCCAAATTAAGATGGACGTGCATTTGTGAGAGTACTGGGGAGGAGAAAATAGGAGGATCCCGGAAGCTCAGTGGTTGCCAGGCTAGCCTAGTTGGTGAGTTCCAGGTCAGTGAGAGACCCTTTCTCAAAGGAGGTGACAATTCTGAGGCTAATGTGTGAATGTTTGACCCTGGGATCAGCACTACTAGGATGTATGCCCTTGCCAATGTAGCTGTGACCTTGTTAAAGTGTGTCACTGTGGGGATGGGCCTCGAGAGGCCCTCCTCCTAGCTGCCCAAGGGCAGTCTGCTCATGGCTCCTTGGGATGAAGATGTAGAACTCTCAGCTCCTCCAGCGCCATGCCTGCCTGTAGGATGCTGTGTTTCTTGCCATGATGGTAATGGACTGAAACTCTGAACTGTAAGCCAGCCCCAGGTAAATGTTGTCCTTTATAAGAGTTGTCTTGGTCACCATATCTCTTCACACCAATAAAACCCTAACTAAGACAGATGTAAAGTTTCCTTTGGCCTCCACCCACATATACACACATGAATGTACATGCACACACTCACATCAGAAAGATGGAAGTAAGAAATGAAAAAAAAAAAACCAAAGCTTAAGGGCAACATAAAATGGATTTAGATCAGTCAAAAAGTTTATTTTGTATCAAACTATATCTATTTTTAGGTGGGCTACAGATTTGTCTTTCTGGTCATCAACTCTAAAACCTGGAAAATTGAGATGAAGACGAATGAGCACTAACTTTCTGTCACTGACACATTCAAAGACAGGTAAAGGGCTATTGTGAGGAGTAAACATCTCATTCGTAAAAACTCCTACCGAGGAGGCAGAGGCAGGTAGATTCATGAGTTTGAGGCCAGCTGTCTTAAACCAAACCAAACCAACCACAAATTCCTAAACACAATGGTATTTTGAATGCATTTCTGTTTTAATTTTTTGTGAGGCACAGGGGACATGCTATGGAAACCAGCCTGACTTCAAACTTGCATTGGTCTTGTCTCTGCCCCTTCAGTGATAAAATTAAAGATTTTTTTTTAAAGCATAGTTTAAAGTTTTGGAGAAAGAAATGATCTTTTTCAAAAAGTTTTCTTTCTTTCTTTTTTTCTTTTTTTAAAGACAGGGTTTTTGGTGTACTCTTGGCTGTCCTGGAACTCACTATGTAGACCAGGCTGGTCTTCAAACTCACAGAGATCTGCCTGCCTCTGCCTCTTGAGTGGTGGGTTCAAAGTCCTGTGCCACCACATCTGGTGGGAAGGCTATTTTTATTTTTTCATTTTGTGTTGGGCTACTTTGCTGAATATATTTATCAGCAGTTTAAGTTTCCTGCTAGAGTGCTAGAAAGGTTTGTGCCCCACCCCTGGCCTTCATTAAAATTTTAATAAGAGTGCTTAGGGTGCCAACTACTTGCTTGACCTCTACAAGGCACACCACTAGTACCAGAGGGGGAGGAAAGGAAGGCATGGTAGTGTGGGAGGCTGAGGTAGGAGTCTCAGGCCAGCTTGGGTTATATATTGAATTAAGTACTTGTTTTAAGAAGAAACAAAAACAAAAACTCAAAAAACCAAACAAAACTCAAAAACAAAACCCAAAGCAAAATAAAAAACCCAACAACAACAACAAAAAGCAGTAAAAAATCATCCATCTTTCTAAATGTCTATATTATAGAAGAAAATAAATAAGCATCTTGGTTTAAGTCATTTTACTTCTGCAAAGCACCCCATGAATGTCCTACAGAAAAATGGAATGCTAAAAAAATTAGTTTGAATCCATTAAAATATCATAATTCATAAAATACAAGTACACAACATATACATTTATTGTCTCAAAATTCCTCTTTTTGCTTCTCCAGCTTTTGCTTTTCATGGATCGAGGGAAGGATTTCACTCCAGGCAATCAATATTTACTTTCCCTACATTGTTTTATATAGGGTTTGTTTGTTTGTTTTGTTTTGAGACGATATCTTGTATCCCAGGTTGGCCTCAAACTCCTATGTAGCAAAGGAGAAGCTTGAACTCCTGATCTTCCCGTTTCCATGGCCCAAGAGTTGGTTTATTCTGGAATACCAAAAACAAATGTCACTTTGATCCATCAGGCTGCACCTCCGGGAACTTGGAATCACTTGACGTTTGAAGTAGGTGACAGTCCACTGCAGTGCTGCAAAGGATCCAAACCATCACCCAACTCTCTTCAGTGTTCAGCCTCTGGAGGCGACGCAGGCGACGCACTGACAAGGCTTTTCGCCTGCGCAGGTGGCAGGGTTGGCTAGGCTCCTGGCACTAGAGTCTGAGGAGGGTGCTCACGAAGAAAAAGGAGGTAGGCAGAAGCTAACCCTTCCTTGCTGTAACTGTTCTTGAGGTGTGCACACGCGCACCGGGAGAGAGTGTACTTGAGTTCGGCGGGTAGGAGATGAAATCCGCAATTGGTAGACGCAGAACGGCCAACCTTCTCGGTTGGAAAGCTCCTTAAGATGTGTACCCGAGGGCTGGGCTGAGGGGCGTTGCCAGGCGACAGAGGTGGTCGGTTGTCCGGACTCTGAACCGTCGACCCCTGTGGCGGGGTACAGAGTAGTGGATGGCCTTAATTCAAGGCTTTACCAGGAGATGGGCGGGGCCGCGGGAAAGGCAGGATTGACTTGCCGCTTGGCATCCCAATGAGGAGGATCTTTTGGTCCAGGAGGAGGGGCCTTAGGCCTAGTATCACTAGATACTGCGCGGTGGGACAGCTCCACCGGGCTGCGAGTGTGGGCGCTGTAGCGACGGTGGAGCGTTTCCTCACGTTCCGGGTAAACGGTGTCAACGACACGGAAAAGAGGAACAGGTAATAGAACCTGGGAGTAGGTAGGAGCAGGAAGTGAAGGGGCTGTTAGCGACAAGCGGGGCCGACTTGGGGGAGTGGTTGAGTCTAGTGAATGGGGTGTGTTGATTATGACAGAGGGAGTTTTGCTGTGCAATGGAGAAATTAGCTTTAAATGATCAACTCCCAATGTTTTGCTGTGAGAGGAAGGCAGGGAGTAATAGAGTATATAGGTATATTGTCTAACATGTGGAATAAAAGGGCACAAAGGAAAAACATCCTGACCCTGTTTTGACCCCAAGCTCAAGCCAAAGGCCAAGAAGCAGAATCCCACCAACACCTGAGATTGCCACAGAAACCTACCAATCCCTATAAACCCATTCTTGTGACCCATATTGTAGACAAGAATTGAATTCCACAAGTTGTCCTCTGACTACCATATACTCAGTCAGTAGCCTGAGCATGCACACACACCCACAAACCACAAACATCTCCACCTCCCACTGCTACACACTACCTTCTTTCCTTCCTTCTTCCTTCCCTCCCTCCCTCCCTCCCTCCCTCCCTCCCTCCCTCCCTCCCTCCTTCCTTCCTTCCTTCCTTCCTTCCTTCCTTCCTTCCTTCCTTCCTTCCTTCCCTTTATGTATGTGAATACACTGTAGCTGTCTTCAGACACACCAGAAGAGGGAACTGGATCCCATTACAGATGGTTGTGAGCTACCATGTGGTTGCTGGGAATTGAACTCAGGACCTCTGGAAAATAAAAGGCAGCACTCTTAACTGGTGAGCCATCTCTTCAGCCCCCACATACCATAATCTTTATGTCAGCAAAGTAGATAAAATTCACACTTCATTGAAATGTGCTTGTTAGCTGTCAGGTGCTGGAAACACTCGCACATCTTTGTACAGATCTGAATCGAATTGATTTTGAACCACAGCACTAGTTGTGGAAGATAGGTCGTGTGTTTCATCCCCATCATATGCAAGAGGAAACTGAGTCATGGAGCTCACGGGAAGCTCAAGAAATAACAGGTAGCTAGCAGATAACAGATTAGAGTAGGATTCAAATCCAAACTGAGTAAAATCTACTGGGCTTTCTTCTTTTATTTAACAGGCTGCCCCAAGCACGAATGGAGCCATGACAGAGCACTAGCCCTGAATGGGGCAGGCCTTGTCTTATGTCATGGAAGAAAGGAAGGAAAGAAACGATCTTCCTTCAGAGGAAAATTAACTATGCTGTATCTAATTTATAAAATTGTATGGATAAAGGTCTCCACTACTTTCTCAAAAATTCCTCTTATTTTCCCAGAACTGCGCTGCATTATGCTTGTGCACATGGCCATCTGGGAGTGGTAACTCTTTTATTAGAGAGGAACTGCAACATTAATGCCTGTGATGATGACAACTGTACACCTCTCCTTAAGGTAGAAAGACAACGCCCAACAGTTTTAGTCTGATATTGATGAGATGTAAATGCTCAGACTTTTGCAGTGGATAATGGTTAACACAGAAACTCATAACTCGTCAGAATGCAGAGAATAATTGAGTGTCTGTGGAGGGCTCAGCCACAAGTGGTACATCTGCATCCTACCCCTTCCTGGAAGGCTCTGGGAGCATCATGAGACAGAAGGCTGAAGTGTCTCAAACCAATCAAAATAGGTTCCTTAATGGAGAAGTGGGAGGACCAGGTATGAGAAATAAAGGAGACAAAAGTATAGCTGGAACCACAGGTGGTCTTGCACAAGCTGATGACATATGCCAAGCAAGCTTATTGAGAAGTACAACCTTACATATGTTATTTTTAAGGGGTTAGGTGAGACAGTCAAGGTCAGCAAAAGCTAGGTCAATGTTGGCAAAGAGAACATGGGATACCTTGGACACATGCTTAAGGACTGATAGCCAAAGTCGAGGGGGAAGACTTGGGTCCCCAGAAGCCACAACTTAAGAGTCTTTTGAGGCACTGGCTCCAGTCCTGGGCTGTCTGGACAAGGACACAGAATGAAAATTCCCTTATTTCCCTTTGTCTTTTCATCAGGGTCTCTGAGGAAGTCTTGGGTAGGTCTGGTCCTTACACTGAAAGGTTGTGAAAGCCAGAGGTCAGGGAGGACCAGAGTGAAGTAGTGTCTTCTGGCCATTACAGGACTCATGCACTCCTGAGCTCACAGCAGCTAGGATGCCCTGCCCAAGGCCTGAACAAGATCAAGCCATTCTAGTGTGGACTGGGAAAGGGGTTCATGAGCCCCATCTTTAACTTTGGAGCTAAGGGCAATTGTGGCTTGTGGGAGAGGGGAGTCAGCTTTCTTTACAAATATGGCTACTAGTAGGTTGACTACATCCCAGTAGATGATCACATACCAGCAGTATATGGGCAGCACAGATGGCAATCAATGGGTTATTTAAACAAACGAACAAGTAAGACATAAAGTTGGGTTGTACAGGGAGGTGGGAATGGATTTGGGAGGATATAGGTAGAGGAGTTGGAGGGTCGATATGATTAATATACACTGTGTGAGATTCCCAAAGAATTAATAAATGTTTTAAAATCACTTAAACTATCTAGGTGTGTTTATGCACACCTGTAGCCATCCTATTGGGAGGCTGAGGCAGGAAGGTTTTGAATTCAGGCAAGGCTGTGCCTGTCTCAAAAAACAAAGAATTTTTTTTTCCCCTAAAAAAGAATGTATCTCATTTAATAGGAAGTAAATGATGAAACCTGTGGAGTGTTTATTTTTAGTTAAAGTGATGACTTGTTTATTTATGTACCATAGGCCTCACAGCACCAGCCTGAGGATTGTGTGGCTGTCCTGCTACAACACGGTGCTGATCCCAATGCTGTGGATGCTCTTGGGAACACTGCCCTCCATTACGCAGTGCTCAGTGAAAACACATTCATAGCTTCCCAGCTCCTTGAACACAGTGCAAATATTGAAGCTACAACAAAGGTGAAAAGCCACTTACTCTGATTTCCAACCCACTCCTAATATATCGCTTTTTATAAAATATTGGCACACATGGCTGCATTTTCTGATGCAAAAGCTCAGGCAGTCAGTGAGTGAAAGTGCTCTAAAGGAGGCTGCAGGGATGGCTCAGTGGTTAAGAGCTGGTGGGGGTAGATGGAGATGTGGGTGGGTGAGGATGGGGGGAGGAGACTGGAGTTTGGCAGGAAGACCCTGTGGGGAATGCAGCTGAGAGCACAGAAAGCCTCCTGTTCATCTCCTCTGTGCTGTTTTTAAAATTATTTTTCATTCAGTTGAGAAATACATCGTTTCATACTCTGTAAATTGTTTTTGTTTCTCAGGAGGGCTTCACACCACTTTCACTGGCTCTACAGCAAAACAAAGACCAGATCATGGAACTTTTAATAGAGAAGGGTGGAAATATGCATGCAGTGTTTCACCCGGACAGGTATGGTCTGTTCTTCGAAAATTTCAGTTCTCTTCTTAAATTCCTTACCTGCAATCACACTATTCAAGGGACAGTCTTAGTGCTATCTAAAAATTTTTTTTTGAAGATCTATTTTATTTTATTTTATGTGCATGAGTGTTTTCCCTGAATGTGGACCCCATGCACTTGAGGCCCTCAGAGGTCAGAAAAGGTCATTGGATTTTCCAGAACTGTAGGAATGGGTGATTGTGAGCAACTGTGAGAGCAACTGTGTGAGCAACTAACTGAACCAGGCTCCTCTACAAGAGCAACAAGTGCTCTGAATCCCTGAGCCATCTCTCTAGCCCCTAGTTGTCCCGCGCAACCGTCTCGCCTGCAAGAACGACGCGGCACACAAAATAGAATCCTTCTGCGGTAAACTTTATTAATCTGGAAAAACCGGTACTTGCTTCACGTAACGAAAAGGACGGAGAAACCAAGAGATCCAAAGAGACGAACAGGACGAACAAGCTCCACGAGACGGCCGAAAACCAACGGGAGAAAGAGAGGAAGAAGAGAGGAAGAGAGAGAGAGCTATCCAGCTCGCCCCCTTATAAAGGGATCAGTCCTTGCCTTGGACGCGGAGCCCCCTGATTGGTTGAAACTCACCAGGCCCTATGACGCCACGGGAAGAGGCGGAACTCATGAAGCGGAAGTTACCCAGCCTGTGCGCACATGGCTTGTTTACTGCTAACTCCAGCCAGATATCAGCGCCATCTTGTAATGGCGAATGCGTGGGAATGTGTGGGCGGCGCCCCACAGCCGGATATCAGCGCCACCTTGTAATGACGGAAGCGTGGGAATGTGTGGGCGGCGCCCCACATCTCCCCCTATCTTTTATACTTTAAGCAAAGTAGGACACCCATATTAGGAGGGCGGAGATAGAGGTCAAATCCTCATTAAGGTGTATAAAGACCATGTACAGGAGTAACCGCTAGGCCTTTTGTAGCCCGCAGTACACCTGACCTGTCCTCTGCCGTTTTTCTGAGGGAGGGACACTGGGGCAGGAAACCCTCATACAAATGGCTTATCTCCCGGAGAATACCCCGCGACCAGGGGTTTCTCAGTGCGATGCTAAGCTCGGCATCCCTCATGGGCTGCTCAAACCAGACACTCTAATCCTGTGCAATGAACCGAAGTTCTAGGAGTGCAAGAGCTGTCTGGCCGGCGACCTACTGCTTAAGCAAAGACAAACAGATATCGGCTGATGCTGCATGTTCTAGAGCGACCAGCGCTTGGGCAGTAACCACCTTGTCTCTTTTTTGTTTGGGCCTCGAGCTTACAAACCAGCCAGAGAAGCAACGCAAGTCCGCAGCAAAGGATTGCTCCCAAGAGTCCCACCCCCACCCAAGTTAGTATTGGGGGTGAAAAGGTTAGGGGAGACTGTAGCATCAAGTTCCACTGGAATTGGTTTTAGGAATGCCGACAGAATCGCCCATCTCGTCTCCTCTCTGGCTCTCTGGTTCCACCGCGTCAGGAGCAGGGCTGTCATCAGGAGTCTCTGCCGTTTTTCGCGTGAGCCTCTCGGGAACCCAGAAAGGATTATTTTCATCGTGAGGAAAAACACAAACAGCTCCCCTGGATCTTATCAACACAAGATCCGGTCCTTTCCATTCATTAGTTATGACATCTTTCCATTTTACCATCTCTTTTGGTTTATCCATGGGTAGGCAATGCCTTTCAGCTGCCGTATGGCCATGGTCATCAAGATTTAAAAAGTTTAAGGTGAACAGTGCCATGGATACTGTTGTCCTAGGCACAGGGGGCAAAGCCTGCATAATCTCACCTTTCTGTTTTATTAGATATGATTTAAGAGTGCGGTGAGCACGTTCTACAATACCTTGTCTTTGTGGATTATACGGCAAACCTGTAAGATGAGTCACAGCCATCTGGCTACAAAATTGTTGAAATTTTTGTGAGGTAAAAGCCGGTCCGTTGTCTGTCTTTAAGAACTTTGGCTTACCCCAGGCACTCCAAGCCTCTAAGCAATGTTGGATGGCATGTGAGGCCTTTTTTCCAGATAAGGGAGTGGCTACAATTATTCTTGAACAGGTATCAATGGATACATGTACATATTGCAGCTTACCAAAGGCGGGAACATGGGTAACGTCCATTTGCCATATTTGAAGAGGCTGGATGCCCCGAGGATTAACCCCCGAGTGGGGCGCAGGCAGAAACTGACTGCAATTTTGGCAATTGACAACAATATCGCGAGCCTGTTTTCTGGAAATGGAAAAGCGGCGCCGCAAAGTTTCGGAAGTTACATGAAAGTTTTTGTGAAAACTTTTAGCAGCCTCTAGCGGCGAAGACATGGCTATAGCAATTATTTTTGTAGCCCTGTCTGCCAAATCATTGCCTTGAGCCATAGGTCCTGGCAATCCAGAATGAGCTCTAATGTGAGTAATATAAAAGGGCGATCTTCTGGCTAGAAGGCAATTTTGAATTTGCGCAAAAATTGAGGCAACTCTGCTAGACGGTTTAATAATGCCAGCCGCCTCAAGCAAATTGACAGCATTAACAACATAAGATGAATTAGACACTATATTTATAGGCTCTGAAAAACGTTGTAAAACCTCAAGAACCACTAAACATTCTACCACCTGTGGGGAGGTTTCTGCATACTGCCTCGAGTAGACCTGCCCGTTAACCACAAAAGCCCCCAGCCCAGTTTTGGAACCGTCAGTATAAATAACTAACCCTTCTTTTAGGGGACTACAGGACGTTACTTTGGGAAAAACTACAGGTTGAGTTAAAGCAAACTGTAAAATTGGATGTTTTGGGTAATGATTGTCTATTTTTCCTGAAAAGGAAGTGACTAAGATAGCCCAATCATTTGAAGTGGCAGCAAGAGTGGAAACCTGCATGGCATTATAGGGAACAATTAACAGCTGTGGCTCACTGCCAAAATGCGTGATGGCAGATTTTAGCCCCCTTAGCGCTAATTGCGCCACAGCATCTGGATACCAGTCAATTATTTTAGCTGGCGA
This sequence comes from Micromys minutus, assembly GCF_963924665.1. NCBI lineage: Eukaryota > Metazoa > Chordata > Mammalia > Rodentia > Muridae > Micromys > Micromys minutus. The sequence continues at coordinate 181,465 of NC_137981.1, read as the reverse complement.
GGCATTAGGATGCACCCACAATAAGGGCCCTTGCTGCCAAAGCACTGCAGTAGGGAGCCGGTTTGTTTTAAAAACACGTAATGAGAAAGGTTTATCATAATCCATGCGAACCAATTGTGCATCCTGTATAGCTTCTTCTACCAACTGTAACGCTCTTTCTGCTTGCGGGGTCAAACTTCTAGGTGAGGAAACATGCGGATCTCCTTCTAAAACATCGAACAAGGGTTTAAGTTCAGCAGAAGGAATCTTAAGAAAAGGTCTAAGCCAATTAATGTCTCCCAGTAATTTTTGAAAATCATTAAGAGTGTGGAGGTGATCCCTTCTTATCTCGAGCTTTTGAGGGACAATCCTATCAGGGAATACCACAGACCCTAGGAATTGACTAGTATCAGAAATCTGAACTTTTTCCGTGGCGATACGTAGGCCCATATTTTCTAACGCTTGCTGCAATAGGGGAAAAGCCTCTGTTAAGATTGACAAATCTTTGTCACATACTAGGACGTCATTTGTATAAAGAACCCAGGTTAATGATGGAAAATGTCTTTTAACAGGAATAAGGGCTTGGTAAACATATAACTGACATATAGTCGGGCTGTTAGCCATGCCCTGAGGCAGGACTTTCTATTGAAACCTCCTGTCGGGTTCTGCATGATTAATAGAAGGAAGGGTAAAGGCGAACCTGGGCCTATCCTGAGAATGTAAAGGTATGGAAAAGAAACAATCTCTAATATCTATTATCATTAAAGGCCAATGTTTTGGGAGTGCCGTGAGAACCGGTAGGCCACGTTGTACAGGGCCAAGCAAATGCATTTGTTTATTAATGGCTCTCAAGTCATGCAACAATCGCCACTTTCCCGATTTCTTTTTAATCACAAAAATGGGGGTATTCCAAGGGGAGGTTGAGGATTCTATATGACCCAATTGTAGTTGTTCTTTAACTAATTGGGTAACAGCTTCTAACTTTTCGGAGGTAAGAGGCCATTGAGGAACCCATACTGGCTCCTCCGTTTTCCAAGGTATGGGCCGTGCTGCCTCAATGGCGCTTAGGAAAAACCCAGACCCTGCCTTTCTTTGTTAGGGTTAGGCGAGGCAGGCTCTAGGGGTCCTTGTTCATAGCGTCCTAAGCCTTTTCCCTCTTTATATCCCATCTTACCCATAATATCATAAGCCTGTGCCGAATATTTATTGGACAGAACTAGCCCCATCTGTTGCATTATATCTCTCCCCCATAAGTTAACCGGAAGAGGAAGTACATAGGGGACAAACTGCCCACATTGGCCTTCAGGGGTTTTCTAGGTGAGCGAGGCTGCACTAATGGTGGGGCAGGACTTATAACCCAATCCTTGTAAGGAGTGTGATGACTCTACAACCGGCCAATTTTTGGGCCACCAATGAGTGGATATAATACTCTTATCAGCCCCTGTGTCAAGGATGCCCTCAAATCTCTTCTCATTAACCCACAAGTTAAGCCTAGGCCTGGTATTCAAAGATACCGCTAAATAAGCTAAGTCGGTCCCAGAGGAGCCCATCTGTTTTTCTGCCTTTTCCTTAGTCCTTTTATTAGAGATATCAGGGAGGAGCAATAACTGTGCAATCCTGTCACCCTGAGTTACAGAGAATATGCCGGTTGGGCTGGAGCACAGTACCTGTATTTCAGAGGAGTGGTCACTGTCTACTATGCCTGGGTGGATTATCAATCCCTGCGCTGTAAGGGACCCCCGTCCGAGGATCAGTCCTAGGGTCCCCGGAGGCAAGGTGACCGCTCCTACAGGGATGGGCTGAACGCCCATCTGAGGCATTAATACCAGTGAGGAGGAGGCACGCAGGTCCATTCTTGTTGGCCTGTCTGTGTGCTCACCTTGCTCTCCCCTAGGGGTTTGGAAAATTTGCTCCCATATCTTTGCGGGCCCTGGGAACGGGGGCCCAGTGACCCGTTTTTTGGCATCTCATTGGTCTGGGCAGTCTGACTCTCTAGCGGGGGAAGGAGCCGGCCTCTGAGGTCCCTAACAGAACGGCAATGTTCAGCTTTATGGTACCCCTTGCCACATCTTGTGCAAAGGGTCGGAGGGTCCCTAGAGACCATCCGACAATCCTTTTTTAAGTGTCCAGATCTTCCACATCTAAAACAGACCCGTCTATCAGGGGCTCGTGGCGGGCCCCTCTGGGACTGCAAAATGGCTGCCGCGAGACCTGCATTAGTAAGTGGCCCTCCCAGTTCCCTACAGACTCGAAGCCAGTCTTGAAGACCTTTGCCCTTTCTAGGGGCGATAGCGGCTCGGCATTCTTGGGTGGCCTGCTCAAAAATAAGCTGTTCAATAAGAGGGGCAGCCTGCTCGGGATCCCCGAAGATCCGACCTGCCGCCTCGGTCATGCGGGCTACAAAATCTGAAAAAGGCTCCTGGGGTCCCTGAATGATTTTTGTAAGCTGATTATCGGCCCCTCCCTTTTTTGAAAGTGCCTTCCAGGCCTTAATGGCTGTGCTTGACACTTGGGCATAGGCACCCCAATGATAAGCTGTCTGATCTGCCGCATAGCGACCTTGGCCCGTCAACAGATCAAATGTCCATTCTTGTTGTTCAGGAGTCAACGCTGTAGCATTGGCTCTTGCCTGGGTTTGGGCAGCCTCATACCAAAGAGCCTTCCACTCCATATACTGTCCCATGCTCGGTAGAGCAGCCTTGGCGATTGTCTGCCAATCAGAGGGAGTTAGGGCAGAGGTAGCCAATCTATCAAGCTGAGCGATGGTAAAATTGGCGGTTATCCCATATTTTCTGACTGACTCTGCCAATTCTTTTATCTGACTATATTCTACGGGGGCATGAACGCGGCCACCCTCAGCTGTCTCAAACACAGGGAAAGCGAGACACATCTGTCTTCTCACCCTTTCCGGGAGGAACGAGAAGGATTTTACAGGCGTGCGTGCCGCGTATGGAGGAGGGGCCACCGGTAAAGGAGGCGCTGTGGGGACAACTGGGGACAAGCGCGTGGGCCTATACTGCTCGTCAGGATAATATCCTTTTTCCTCATAACTAGCTGCTCCTTCATCTACCCCTGCCTCCTCTTCTGGGTCTAAGCCTTCTCGCTCATAATCATCATCTGAAGTCTCGGGGCTATCAATGTCTAGAGCCTCGAAGTCTTCTACAGGGTACAAACTGACTCCCCTTCTCCTAACATTAGAGGGCATAAGGGAATAATAATCTGAAGGTTCGTGGGTAGCTACTCTCCCGCTATACCGCGTTTCTGGAGGTCCTTTTTCCTTAGGGGGATAATACCTTTTCCTGCGCGCGCCCATTCTCTCACTCTGTTCGGCTTCTGATAGCCTATCTTGCGCTTCACTCAATACCTCTTGCCCCGCAGCGACGGCGGGCCTACAACTCTCATCTCTTAAACAATTTTGTACCATCGTCCAAATGGCCATGGTTCCGGGCCCGAGGTTTCCAGCATTCTGTGCACAGTTTAATTCTCTACCCAATCTGTTCCATGAGGCTGGTGAGAGAGACCCAGAAACTGCAAACCAAGGGGCAGTACGCTCAACCTCTCTTACAAAACGCTGCAAGATGCGGGTGGGCAATTCTAAATCTCTCTGCTTAAGAATTGACTGCAGGGCTGTAATGGTCGAGTGTGAAGAGCCCATCACAGCGATGTAATGCCCGCGGCTTATTCGCGTGGCGGCCCAAGGCGAAACTGAAAGGCAAGTCTCAGCGCGTTCTCGCTTTTTTTATCTACAAAGACTTATGGAACGCAGGGGTGCCTCTGCTTATCTACGTCCGATTTAAGCACAAAATTAACACCAGCCCCGTTGGACACAGAGGAAATTAAGAGGAAGAGAATAAAAACTGCACTGACGAAGACCGGAGCCTCTACAGACCCTTCACACGGCCGTGGAGGATTTAAACCAAATTAAAGAAAGATCCAGGATCAGACATACCTTGCCGAACTAATCTCCCCGCAGTTCTGAATTCTGTGGTGCAGACGATGGAGTGGTCGAATTTCCCGGGTTTCAGCACCAGATGTCCCGCGCAACCGTCTCGCCTGCAAGAACGACGCGGCACACAAAATAGAATCCTTCTGCGGTAAACTTTATTAATCTGGAAAAACCGGTACTTGCTTCACGTAACGAAAAGGACGGAGAAACCAAGAGATCCAAAGAGACGAACAGGACGAACAAGCTCCACGAGACGGCCGAAAACCAACGGGAGAAAGAAGAGGAAGAAGAGAGGAAGAGAGAGAGAGCTATCCAGCTCGCCCCCTTATAAAGGGATCAGTCCTTGCCTTGGACGCGGAGCCCCCTGATTGGTTGAAACTCACCAGGCCCTATGACGCCACGGGAAGAGGCGGAACTCATGAAGCGGAAGTTACCCAGCCTGTGCGCACATGGCTTGTTTACTGCTAACTCCAGCCAGATATCAGCGCCATCTTGTAATGGCGAATGCGTGGGAATGTGTGGGCGGCGCCCCACAGCCGGATATCAGCGCCACCTTGTAATGACGGAAGCGTGGGAATGTGTGGGCGGCGCCCCACACCTAGTGGTATTCTTTTTTAAAATTTTCCTTTCTTTCTTTGAGATGGGGTCTTTCTACATAGTCCTGGTTGTCCTGAAACTCACTGTATAGACCAGGCTGGCCTTCAACTCAGAGATCTGTCTACTTCTGCCTTCTGGGTGCTGGGATCAAAGGCCTGTGCTATCACTGCCCTGCCCTAGGGCTATTCTTCTGTATTAACAATCACTCAGTGCCAGACCTGGTCAACTGGATAGATAGCTGCTCTGACTGTGGGTGGTGAGGCAGAGAGCCTACGAAATGCAGTGCCAGGTGCTGTTAATAGCTGGGTGCACAAGAGCTCAAAGAGCGGGGGACTGGCTCATTGTGGGCCACAAGGACCCACAGAACCCACTTGTGACAGTTTATTGAAGCAACCCAGCCTATGCTATCTGAAAATGGAGCCACTTGAACAGGAACTTGCTCACTACTGTCAAGCCCAGGAGGTGGGCCAGCAGTCTGTGAAGGTACACTTCCTCCTGGGGCAGTGCCAGTTAGAAATGGAAAGTTATGATGAGGCCATTGCCAATCTGCAGCAAGTCTATTGCTTTGCCAAGGAACAGTGACTCAATTTTGGGAATGATATCCTCAGTGCCCTTCGAATTGCTAGGAAGAAGCACTAAGAGAGCATTGGGGAATGGTGCATCCACCTGGAGAGTGAGCTGCATTTCTATCGAGGAGGGAGGAGGGGGAGGGGAAGGGAAGGGGAGAGAGTGGGGGGTGAGGAAGGAGGAAAGGGGAAGGGGTTAGGAAGAGGGACAGGGATTGAGGAACAAGAAGAATGTACTAAGAACCATGAGGGTGATGAGGATCTGGGCCCAGCAGGCCCGCATTGAACCAAGCAGGACAAACAGTGTCAGTCAGTGATGAGCTCTTCTTTCAGGAAGACAGGAAAAAAAAAAAAAAGAAAAGAAAAGAAAAGGAAATATCCCCAAATATCTGTGAGGCAAGATCCCAGTGCTGAGCTGATGAGAGAAGCCTGTATCGCACCACAACAGTATCACCTATGACAGCAAAGACATCGATTGAACAGGAGCTTGTAGAGTGTGGGACACTTTGACTCTGTGGCTCAGGGACAGCTTGCCCCCAACTTGGCTATGAAGGAAGTTGTTGATGTATGCATCCCTGAGAAAGGCTGGGTAGATGATGCTGGACTCCACGTCTTGCCTTGCATGGTGCCCTGGCTCAGGAGGGTTTGGGACAGAAGCTCCAGTCCTTGTATATAAACATAAATAAACAAATAAGTAAATAAATAATTTGTGTTCCTGGACCTGTCCCCATCAGTCCTGATGATAGGTTCTGAACCTCCCCTTTTCTCAGCATACTCATTGCTGGATCAGCAGCTTTCCCTGTCCCTTTTCTGGAATGCAAATTTCATGAGGGTAGGCTGAGGTTGCTGCCACTCCCACTCTCCTATAATAAAACTTGGGATTTCTACAGAAACATTAGTCAGAACACTAAACTGATAGGAAGAAAATTTAGGTTATAGGAATATAGTGATATCATTAACTCAACAAAATTTCAGACTGCATAGCAGAAAGAACTGTATGCAGAAGGGCTCACATTTCTTTTAATATTGACTGATTTTTATGATTTGTAATCTGACTTTATTGATCATGTGGTCTTACTTTAGTTAAAGCAGTTTTGTTCCCCCACTCCTCCAGACAAGGTTTCTCTGTCCTAGAACTAGCTGTTTAGACTAGGCTGGCCTCAAAGTCAGAGATGTGTCGGCCTCTTCCATCTTGTGATTAAAGTATTAAAGGTTTTTGTGCCACCACCCTCCAGCTTGCAAGGAAGTTTTATATTATTAGTTTTTTAATATTAATGAAAATGCTTGAATATTATATCTTGTTACATAGGGACTGTTTTTTGTCTTTTTTTTTTTTTTTTTTTTTTTTGAGATAGGGTCTCACAATGTAGCCCTGCCTATCCTGGAGCTTACTATATAGACTAGGTGTCTTAGTTAGGGCTTTACTGCTGTACTGCTGTGGACAGACAACAAGGCAAGTCTTCTAAAGAACAACATTTAATTGGGGCTGGCTTATAGGTTCAGAGGTTCAGTACAGTATCATCAAGACAGGAACATGGAAACATCTAGGCAGGTATGGTGCAGAAAGAGCTCAGAGTTCTACATCTTCAGATGAAGGCTGCTAGTGAAAGACTAACTTCCAGGCAGCTAGGGCGAGGGAAGGTCTTAAGGCATGCCCACAGTGACACACCTACTCCAATAAGGCCACACCTCACAACAGCGCTACTCCCTGGGCCAAGCATATACAAACGGTCACACTGGGCTAGCCTCAAATTCAGAGATCCTCCTGCCTCTGCCTCCCAAGTGCATGCGATACCACACCTAGAAATACTGTTTATTATTAAAAGTATACATTCTAGTTTAATTTTGATTGACAAAATAATTCATAACCTTTTCTAAGTATTTTCACTCTCCAGCTAATATATGTTATTTTAAAATGTTAGAGTTAACAGAATTTGAAAACCAGGTTGTCTCTTGGATCACTAAATATTTTTGGCTGTTATTTATTTATATTTATTAATTTATTTTAATCTTATGTGCCCATATGTATAACTGAGTGCATGTCTACACTACACCACCAAAAGTCCAGAACAGGGTGTTGGATTGTCTGAAACTGGAATTACAGGCAGTTGTGAGCTGTCATATGGTGATGGAAATCAAACTTGTATCCTTTGCAAGAACAGCCAATGCTCTTAGCTATGGGACAGATATCTCTAACCTCTTTTTTTTTTTTTTTCATTTTAATATATATTTATTTCATGTATGTGAGTACACTGTAGCTGTCTTCAGACACACCAGAAGAGGGCATTGGATCCCATCACAGATGGTTGTGAGCCACCATATGGTTGCTGGGAACTGAACTCGGGACTTCTGGAAGAGCAGTCAGTGCTCCCAACCACTGAGCCATCTCTCCAGCCCTCTCTAACCTCTTAAATTGCTATTTGAAGAGTCACATATATCAGGTTGTCGTGATCATTAAGTGACGTTACTATTCTTTTAAAAAATATTTTCTGTCCTCTCTGAATTGTTTTGCTACTGTGTGAGTTAGCTGTGCACCTGTGCACTCAAACTCCTGAAACAGCTGAGAGGAGTTCGTTTATTTTGGCACATGGCTTTGAAGGTTTCAATCCGAGACAGTCTGGACCGTTAGCTTTGGTAATGGGACTGTGTGGTAGAGGTGAATATTCTGCTCACAGAAGCAAGAAAGCAGAAGATGACAGAGAACAGCTGAAGGGCAACACATCCCTTACAGGTGCACCCACAGGGTCTACCTCCACAGCCAGGCCTCACCTCTCTAATAGACAGATCAGTTGTACATGCATATTAAAAATTTTTTATGGCATATAACTAATATGTTTTGGGCACTTTAAGTTTCAAGAAGACTTTAAGGAAGAAAGTAGCGCTGTCCAAGGAGTTTTCAGGCTTTGCTGCAGATACCTTCAGCAGTGGCCTTTGGATATTGTTCTGCAGAACATGTTCACAACCTTCTCAGCAACAGTGGCAATCCCAGTATGGCATCTAGAAAAACAAGACCGACAGCAACCCCTGAAATCTGCAGCTCTTAGCTGGTGTCAGAAAGAAACACCTGAAGGATTGTTTTGTTCTTCTGTGAGTTTTGGCGTAAACCGAATCATAAGGACTCGACATTACACAGAAATGCTTGTGAGGCATAAAACCAGCCAGCTAGTGGTTTCAACACTCACTCATGAATGGACTATTAAGAAATAGCTTGACTAACAAGGTTGTTCTCAGAAAGTAATTAATTTTCCTTCTATTGATGGAGTTATGACTTTTACTTAAAGAGCTCTATTTCCCTGGGTTATCACAATTTTAGAGGCATAATATTTCATATTTTACATTTCACTCACAATGATTAATACTTTAATTTTCTTACTTTTCACTGTATTCAAAACTAATCAAAATAAATTTCCCTCTGAATTAAAAAAAAAAAAAAAAGAAATAGCTTGAAGGCACCAAGAATGCGGTGGTTTCTGAGAGTACTGGCAGAGCGATGCTTAGAAGCAAGAATCAAGTTCATGATCTATGGAAGCAGCCTCTTTGTAGAGAGCATCACACTCAATGAAGTACCTCCAAAGTGTCAGGACAGGGATAGGGCTGTGGTGCCTAGGGACATGGGCAGATGAGTGAAACAGGAGCAATGGTTACTACAGTCACCAGGGCAGAGCATAGGGAAGACAGATGTCTTCCATGTGTGTGTGTGTGCTGTGTGTGCTCTCTCTGTGTGTACTCTGTGTGTGTGTGCATGTGTGTGTATACTGTGTGTGCTCTCTCTCTGTGTGCATGTGTGTGTATACTGTGTGTGCTCTCTCTCTCTCTGTATGTGTGCGTGTGTATACTGTGTGTGCTCTCTCTGTATGTGTGCATGTGTGTGTATGCTGTGTGTGCTCTCTCTGTGTGATCTCTGTGCTCTGTGTGTGTGCATGTGTGTGCATGTTGTATGTGCTCTGTGTGTGTGCGCGCTGTGTGTGCATGTGTGTGTGATATGTATATGTTGTGTATGTGGTGTATATGTATGTGTGGTGTATGTGTGTGGTGGTGTGTATGGTATGTATGGTGTATATATATGTGTGGTGTGTGTGTAGTGTGTGTGTGCTGTGTGGTATGTGTATGGTGTGTGCATGCAATGTGTGTGCTGTGTGGTGTATATGTGTGTGTAGTGTGTGTATATGGTGTGTATGGTGTATGGTGTATGGTGTGTTGTGTGTGTGGTATATGGTATGTTGTGTGTGTTGTGTATATAGTATGTGTGTGTATGGTGTGTGTATGTGGGGTCTATGGTTGTGTGTGGTGTGTATGTATGTGTGGTATATGTGTATGTAGTGCGTGTGTGATGTATGTGTGCTGTGTGGTGTGTATGTGTTTGTATAGTGTGTGTATGTGTAGTGTGTGGTATATGGTGTGTTGTGTGTATAGTGTGTGTGTATGGTGTGTGTATGTGTGGTCTATGATGTGTGTGTCATGTGTATAGTGTGTGTGGTGGTGTGTGTGTGGTGTGTGTATGGCGTGGTAGTGTGTATGTGTGTAGTCTATGGTGTGTGTGCATGTGTGTGTACTGTGTGGTGTGTATGTGTTTATGTAGTGTGTGTATGGTGTGGTGGTGTGTATGTGTGTAGTCTATGGTGTGTGCTGTGTGGTGTGTATGTGTTTATGTAGTGTGTGTATGGTGTGGTGGTGTGTATGTGTGTAGTCTACGGTGTGTGCTGTGTGGTGTGTATGTGTTTATGTAGTGTGTGTGTGTGTGTGTGTGTGTGTGTGTGGTGTGTATGGTGTGGTGTTTGTGTATGTGTGTGTGTGGTTTTGCTGTTATTTTAACCAAAGGATGACTTCTTCCCGTTTCTTCTTAATGAGAGGAACAGTGAGGACAGTGACAGCTAACTGTAGAAGAGCACCTTGAAAACTTGACACATTTCTAATGTAAGGTACATTATGAATTCCAAACTAAATTTACAGTACTTAGTAAATATTTTCATATGAATATTAAAATGAGTATCACTTTTTTTTGTATGCCACAGTGAAACAATACCCAAGAAACAGCCAAATCCAATACGCAGAAAATCCACACAGAGCAGTGCAGGTAAGACTTTTGATGTTGAGTTACTCAAGGTGGTAGTAGCCTACATTAAAGAAAAAATGAAGAGATTTTAGTTCTAAAAAAGAGTGAAGGTGTAAATTCTAGTTAAATTGTTTATTAATTTTTCTAACACTTTAGAGAAATCAGAATTAAAAAAATAATTTCTAAAAAATTTGAAACATGAAATTCATATTGTCTGAAAACATTGGCTTATCTAGCTTTGGCTTCTAATATCTTTGTATAAATAGAAAAATGTTTCTAACCTAGTACATTATAGTCACATTACCATAAGTTGGACTTGTTATAAAAATAAAATTTTAATTTAATGTTTATAATAAATGTACTTTGCCCCTATGAAGTCCAGAGTCACTAATGTCACAATGTACTCTGATTCATGCCTTTAATCCCAGCACTTGGGAGGCAGAGGCAAGTGGATCTCTGTGAGTTCAAGATCAGCCTGATCTACATAGTAAGTTCTAGGACAGCCAGAGCTGCACAGTAAGACCCTGTCTCAAAAGAAAATGCAACAACAACAACAAACCCAAATGTCATTATGTAACAAGATACAGTATTCAGGCATTCCCATTAACTTGTCCCAATGCAATTTAAGTTGTCTGCTTTTTGCTCTCTAAATTTCCCAGTTTGGAACAGCATCTGCATATTGTCTGACTCTCATCTTAATTACTTCTCCTTCTTAGATGACTGTGTTTACCAATATACAATAGGCTACTGAACAGTTTTAAAAATGTGATCCTCCCCTCTTGTGGTATGCTAGGGATCTGATACAGGGATATGTGAACTTTATACAGGAATCCTCATTAGGTTTACCTCCCTTACTGGTTTTCTTGATGCTATTCTTAACCAGCGTAGGAGATGATGATGCATGGATTACATGCTGTAAATATAAAGTGTCCACAGCAATTTACCAGCAGAGGAGGAGAGCTGAGGGGATGACATCGTTCTATATTTCAAAGCATTAGCTGCATCTCTGGTGAGGCTGGATAAGGTTCTATGAGTGGGAGGAACACTACAGTTTGTTCTTCCAGGGACTGTCATCACACACTTGCTTCTGGGAAGCATACTTTTCAGGGAGTGATGAGTGTAGATGAATCTGAACAATGTGCTTCACCTGAGATGAATGGAGAAGAGTCAGTTCTACTGTGACACCAGTGGCTTTCTTCTAAAGCATCTCAGTGTTGTGGTGATGAGAATGCGCTGAGGCCTGACATGCGCAGAGAACAGTTTCTGTAGACCTGGCTTCCTTGAGCCAGGACTTTTAAGTTCTTAACAATTTCATGTGAAACTGTGGGAAAATAAATCTTTGTCTTAATAAGTATATCCTCTTAGAATTATTGTTAGTGTTATTAGTCCTGCAAAAAGAACATGGTATTTTTCTTGACACTATCAATCTGATTCTGCTAATGATAACATTTTCCATCAGTTTGATAATGTACACTTGGGATTATAGCTATTGTGTACAGCAGTATATTGTTAGGCATTCAGTCTTGATAAGTGTCTTTTTTATAATATTTGGAATGTACAACGTTGAAAGTAAGAGCTCCTAGATATTAATTACCCATCAGTAGTCTAGTTAATATTCACTTTAGATAGTCTCTCAAAGGAACACATCACAACCAAGTACCAGTGTTATAAGTGTGATTTTATATTTTTTATTGTTGTTACAAAAGGTATTTTGCTTTTCTCCTTTGAAACAGATGACAGTACTGAACATAACTCTTTACCCAGGTAGGAATTTACATATTTGAGAATATATTAAGTAACTGGAGAATGCATAGATATGACATTAATATGTGTGTAGTCTGGGGTAAATAGTATGTTATATACTTAATTCTTGTTATATATATCATGGAGTCATCCCAGCAGATTTGCAGACTATCAATGCCATTATTATGTTGTTTGTACCAATTGCTCACTTGCCATTTAGAGAGCTTGAGTAACTGAATTGTGGTATTGATGAACTAGTCTATGACTATTAACCTGTCTAATCACCTAGCACGTTCTCTTGTCTCTTAGCATAGGATGATTTGGATCTGTGTGGCACTAGTATCAAAGTAGATATCAGAATAAAATCAATTCAGATCATTTAATTATGTATTGCCCTCAGTGCAGAGAGCTTTTTTTTTTGGGAGCCATATTTGTAGAATAATAGTTTGTCCTCATATTTTTGGTAGTTCAATAGTAACCAATACTTTGTTTTTAATCATTAAAGTTAATTTTTTTATTCTTGAGAATTTCACACCTGAATACAGTTAAATATGATTATATCTCTCCCACTTTCCCCTACATGTTCCTGTCCCAACCTTATGTCTTCATTTTAAAAAGTAACATACCAAGTGCAGTTAGTACTGTTCATATGTGCATGGATGTGGAGCCATCCTCTGGAGCATCACCAAAGGTTTTAGTTGTGGTCACAGGTTTTATGCAAGGAGAATCATGCCACACTACAGAGGAATTATTATTATTTTTTTGAGAAGTGAAGAATATCTGTTATAGAGCATGTTCTAGTAACCACGCTTAGCATCTACGTGGGAGAGTTTACTTGATTTCTCCACATATTGATTTTCCCATGTGGCTTTCCCTGGAAGCTAGTACTTCAACTTGTTGCACGTTTGTATTAATTTTGTTCTTTGACAACTTTATACATGCATATAATATATTCTGATCACTCTTTACTGAATACACTTTTATCTCTTTACTTTCCCTGCCAACCACCCCCACCATCCTTTTTCATTTTCCTAAATTCATGATTTGGGATTTTGTTTTGTGATTCATTTAGTTTAGCCAGTGTCTTAGTCAGTGTTCTACTGCTGCGAAGAGGCACCATGACCTCAGCAACTCTTACAAAGGAAAGCATTTAATTGGGGATGGCTTACAGTTTTAGAAGTTTAGTCCATTATCACTATGGTGGGTAGACAAGGTGCTGCAGAAATAAATGACAGTTCAATATCTGGATCTTTAGGCAGCAGGAAGAGAGAAACACTAGGCTTGGAACTGAGCTTTTTGAAACATCAAAGCCCAGTGCCAGAGGCAAGTTTCCTTCAACAAGGTCACACTTTCTATTCTTTTCAAATTGTGCCACTGTCTTGTGATCAAGTATACAAATCTATATACCTATGGTGGGGGGTGGTGTAGGGGATGATTCTCATTCAAACCACCACAGCCAGGGTCATCTGTGTAACCACTGGGTTTCTATTATTCCCTGGAGCCTGGTGGGGCATGCTGTCATCATCAGAGGGTACAGAATTGAAGACAGGGACTCTGTTCTCCCTAATTCTATCAGTAACAAATAGTTCAGCAATGAGGGTGCTTCCTGAGCCTCTTATTCTGTGCCTGACTGCTGACAGTCCATTATTTCCTGACTCATTGCTGGCATCATTTGAGTGGTTGCACTCAGGAACTGCGAGTTCCTGAGTCCAGTGGCCGTGTCTCACCCACAAAGGGTGGCATTTTGTGTAGTCCTTCTCCCTACCTTTTTTTCTGCTCCTTCTTCTGCAATGTTTCCTGAGTATTTTTCCCTCTTTTACTTTGTAGTTGGCTGGCTTTTGTTTTTTGTAACTATATTCCTTTCTTATTTCTTATATTTTGAGAGAGGGTCTTTTAATGTAGTCCTGGTTACTTGAACCTTGCTATGAAGACCAGGTTGACATAGAACTCACAGAGCTCTTCTTGCCCCTGGCTCCAGAGTGATGGGATTATTAAAGTGTCACCATGCCTGGCTAGTTTTCAATATCCTCTTTCTCTTCCTTCTTCTCTTCCTCTTTCTCTGTTTTCCCCTCCTCCTTTTTTTCTTTTCTCCTCCTTATTTCTTTCTGACAGCTACACATTCCATTTCTTTTTTAGACAGACTAAAAGCATCTGGAAGTTTAGTATGTTTTTTTTTTTCCTAGACAGATTTTCTTTATGTAGCCCCAGGTTTCTTAGAACTTGCTTAGTAGACCAGAGTGGCCTTGAACTCATAGCTTCATCTCCCTTTGCCTCCAGAATTCTGGGATTAAAGGCATGCACCACAACACTAAGTTTAAAAGTTCAGAATTTTAAGGAATTGTAGAAATTATGCAAGATACTCTGTTGCACAGTAACTCATGTTTCCTACTCCACCCAAATGGTTGTTCTGTTAGATAATCTTAAATGCAAACAAAAGTAACATGAAAATACATTAAGTAGCAGAAATAAATTTTCTGAATTCTAAGCCTAGTAGTCTTTATTTATCCACAGGCAGGCACATATTTTAAAAATATAGTGAGTTAGATGGTGCAGTGAAGCCTATTGAAGACAAGAGTGGAATCAGTGTGTCCTCTGTGTGTAGAGGTTCTTGCAGTCAAGACCGATAACTTGAATTTGATTCCATGGAGTAAGCAAGTTAGCGCTGTAGTGGAGGGCAGGAGTGAACAAAGCTGATGGATGTAATGTGAAGAGGATTAACATGTTGGATCGCAATCTGGGTTGTAGAAAATTGTTAAGAAGTGTTGCAGTTTACAAGATTGACAGATCACACACACATACACATATGTATGTATGTATATCAAGACTCAGGATATTGAATATGTTCTAAAGGCCAAACCAAACTAGACACTCAAGAAACATTGCTGCTTTTCGGGTGGTTTATTTAGAGAACTTAAAAAATTCTGAGGTTTTTGCTAAAAGTTGTTAAAGTAATTTGAGCCTCTTTCAAGGATCTCTGTAGCAGGTTGACTTGTAGTGCCACCCACTTCCAGACAGAAATTACTTAGAGCCTCGATTTGGAAAATGGAAAGTCTATAAATTGTATAGTTTTTAACAATGGTGAGGCACGAAGTATAGTGAATCTTCTGCCTTGTTTTAATAATTGCTAAAAAGTTATTATTTTTAATTTTGGATAAAGCATATGTGTCTGCGTATTGGTATGTACACATGAGTGTGGGTATCTACAGATGCCTGAAGCCAGAGGCATCACATACTTCGGACCCGATTACAGGCAGTTGAGAGCTACCTGATATGGGTGCCGGAAACTGGGAGCTGGGAACTGAAATTAGATCCTCTAGAAGAACAGCAAGTGCTCTAAACTGGGGAGCCATTTCTCCACCTCACTAATGGCTTTGCTTCTGTTCAAGTAGCAAATGTTATATAGTCCTTAAAATGTTTCTTAGTTAGAGTTTCCACTGCTGTGAAGAGACAACATGGCCAAGGCAACTTTTATAAAGGAAAACGTTTAACTGGGGCTGGCTTAAAGTTAGAGGTTCAGTCCATTATTATGGCCAGAAGCATGATGTAGTGCTGGAGGAGGAGCTGATTTGAAGGAAGTCAGGAAGAGACTTTCCTCCACATGCACCAGGAGGAGGCTCTTTCACTGTGGGTGGAGCCAAAGCATAGAAGGGGCTCTCAAAACCTGCCTACATAGTGACACACTTCCTCCAACCAAGCCACACCTATTCCAACAAGTCCACACCTCCTAATAGTGCCACTTTGCATTGGCCAAGCATATTCAAACCATCACAAAAGATGTTTCAGTTTAGTCTTCAGGTCAGGCACTTTGTGCAGGTTAATTATTTTAGGCTTTGCCAATATTGGCTTTTGTTCGTTTGCACATTTATGAGTCAGTCTTTATTTAATCATGTGTTACAGATTGTGATAACTGAAGACAGAAAACGCTAATTAAAAGTGTTCAAAGGTCAACTTCTAATTGAATAAGTCAGAAAATACCAGTTGATGTGCAAATAATTGACCTTTCCCCAGATTTTGGTAAAACATCCAACTTAACTCATTATTGTATGTCTTTATTGTGGAGATCTTTCTGCAGACTTTGTCCTGATGGCTCCAGTCGAAAAAAAGATGATAATAATGTTGGTACTAAGGTAATACTCTTGTAAGATTAATTTTTTTACTCTAAACTCTGCTTTTGTAGTGTTTTCTAAGATTCACAGTTGCCTTCCTATCAATGTTTCATATGAAGAGTTATGGCACACACACACACACACACACACACACACACACACACACACACACACACTTTCATAAATTCCAAATTTCTAGTAAAATACTTTTTAAAAAATTATTTTATACATGTGAGTAAACCATCTTTGTCCTCAGACACACCAGAAGAAGGCATCAGATCCCATTACAGATTGTGAACCACCATGTGATGACTGGGGATTGAACTCAGGATCTTTGGAAGAGCAGTCAGTGCTCTTAGCCATTGAGCCGTCTCTCCAGCCCCTGTAAAATTTGTTTGAGGTAGGGATGGACAAATAAGAGACTAAATTGAGATGGAGAGATGGCTTGGTGGTTAAGAGCACTGATTGCTCTTGCAGAGGATCACAATTGTTACCAGCACCCACATGGTGTCTCCCAACCATCGGTGACTCCAGTGGCTGGAGATCCTAAGACTTCTTCAGGTCTTCATGGGCACCTGGCCTGTACGTGAAGCACAGACTTACATGTAAGAAAAGCACTTACACACATAAAAATAACAAACAAGAGAATGTGCTAAGTGTGGTGGTAAATGTCTCTAATGTCTACTCAGCAGGTAGAAGCAGGAAGATCTCTGTGAGTTCTAGGCCAGGGAGACTCTGTCTCAAACCAAACTAACAAACAAACTAAAACAACAGCAAACAAAATGGGTTGGAACATACACAGTTTCTGGACATTTACATTAGAAACAGTTCTTTCCACATAAAGTATATTTGATAATTAACCAAGAATTATTTGGATAAATCTACATTTGAGTGATTTTTTTCTTTTTGTGTGTGTGTGTGTGTGTGTGTGTGTGTGTGTGTGTGGTGTATGTGCACACATATGTATGTGATGTGTATACACATGTGTGTACATGGATGTAGAAGCCCAAGGCTGATCTTGGGTACCCTTCTCCATGCCATTCCACTTAAGTTTTTGATGCAGTATCTCTTATTGAACATGGAACTCAGTGTTGTTGGCTGGTGACTAGGCAGCCTGCCCTGGATCCTCCAGAGGATCAGGTTTACAGGTGGGCCACTATTTCTGTCTGGCTTTCCTGTGGGTGCTGGAATCTGAACTCCAGTCTTTGTAGCTCATATGAAGTGCTTTATCTACTGAGCGTTATGTAGAATGATCTGTAAACTAACTAATATGTTTTTGATAATACTCCCATGTAACTAAGTAAGTTCAAGTGGAGCAGGTAATTATTAGCTCTTTGGTGCCTTAAGCTTCATTGAAAAGCATAGTATGTCTTTTTCAGGCATGCCTATTTTACTAGCATGTAGGGTTTTAAAATTGGATATTTTGTTTATTTATATATTAAGTATTATCCCCGTTCATGGTTTCACCTCTGAAAACTTTCTATCTCATCCTTCCTTTCCCTGCGTCTGTGAGGGTGCTCCCCTACCCACCCATCTACTCCTACCTCCCTGCCCTGACATTCTCCTACACTGGGGCATTGAGCCTCCCCAGGACAAAGGGCCTCTCCTCCCACTGATTTTTTTCTACAAGACCATCCTCTGCTACATATGTGCACTCTTTGGTTGATGGTTTAGTCCCTGGGAACTCTGGGGGGGGGGGGGCTCTGGTTGGTTGAATATGTTCTTACTATGGGTTGAAAACCCTTTCAGCTCCTTCAGTCCTTTCTCTAACTTCTCCATTGGGGACTCCTCTCATGCTCAGTCCAGTGGTTGGCTGAGAGCATCTGCACTGTATTTGTAGGCTTCAAAAGATCCTTTTAGGAGGCAGCTATGTTAGGCTCTTGTCAGTAAGCACTTTCTGGCATCTGCAATAGTGTGTGGGTTTGGTGGCTATATATGGAATGGATTCCCAAGTGGGCAGTCTCTGGATGGCCTTTCCTTCAGTCTCTGCTTCACACTTTGTCTCTGTTTTTCTTCCTTGAGCATTTTGTTCTCCTTTCTAAGAAGAACTGAAGCATCCACACTTTGGTCTTCCTTCTTTTTGAGCTTTATGTGGTCTGTGAATTGTATCTTGGGTATTTAGAGCTTTTGGGCTAATATCCCTTATCAGTGAGTGCATACCATGTGTAATTTTTTTTTTTTTGTGACTGGGTTACCTCACTCAGGATATTTTCTAGTTCTATCCATTTGCCTAGGAATTTCATGAAGCCATTGTTTTTAATAGCTGAGTAGTACTCCATTGTGTAAATGCACCACATTTTCTGTATCTATTCCTCTGTCGAAGAACATCTGGGTTCTTTCCAGCTTCTGGCTATTATAAATAAGGCTGCTATAAGCATGGTGGAGCATGTGTCCTTATTATATGTTGGAGCATATTTGGGTATATGCCCAGGAGTGGTATAGCTGGGTCCACAGGTAGCACTATGTTCATTTTTCCAAGGAACCACCAGACTGATATCCAGAGTGGTTGTACCAGCTTACAATCCTACCAACAAAGGAGAGGTGTTCCTCTTTCTCTACATTCTTGCCAGCATCTGCTGTCACCTGATTTTTTGATCTTAGCTATTCTGAATGGTGAGAGGTGGTATCTCAGGGTTGTTTTGATTTGCATTTCCCTGATGACTAAGGATGTTGAATATTTCTTTCGGTTCTTCTCAGCCATTTAATATTACTCAGTTGAGAATTCTTTGTTTAGCTCTGTACCTCATTTTTAAAGAGGGTTATTTGATTCTCTGGAGTCTAACTTCTAGAGTTCTTTGTATATATTGGTTATTAGTCCTTTATTGGATGTTGGATTGGTAAAGATTTTTTTCCAATCTGTTGGTAGCCTTCTGTCCTATTGACAGTGTCCTTTGCCTTACAGAAGCTTTGCAATTTTTGAGGTCCCATTTGTTGATTGTTGATCTTAGAGCATAAACCATTGGTGTTTTGTCCAGGAAGTTTTCTCCTGTGCCCATGTCTTTGAGGCTGTTCCCCAGTTTCTTTTCTTTCCGTTTTAGTATATTTGGTATTATGTGGAGGTCCTCGATTCACTTGGACTTGAGCTTTGTACAAGGAGATAAGAATTAATCAATTTGCATTTTTCTACATGCTGACTGCCATTTGAACCAATCATGATTTGTTGAAAATGCCCTATTCTCGCTAGATGGTTTGAGCTTACTTGTCAAAGGAACCATAGGTATGTGGGTTTATTTCTGGGTTTTTAATTCTATTCCATTGATCTAACTGCCTGTCTCTGTACCAACACCATCTTTTTTTTTTTTTTTTTTTTTTTAATCACCATTGCTCTGTAATACAGCTTGATGTCAGAGATGGTGATTGCCCTGGAAGTTCTTGTTGAGAATAGTTTTCCCTATCCTGGGTTTTTGGTTATTCTAAATGAATTCGCAAATTTCTTTTTCCAACTCTATGAAAAATTGAGCTGGAATTTTGATGGGGATTGCATTAAATCTGTAGATTGCTTTTGGCAAGATGGCCATTTTTACTTTATTAATCCTGCCAATCCATGAGCATGAGAAATTTTTTCATCTTCTGAGATATTCTTTGATTTCTTTCTTCAGAGATTTCAAGTTCTTGTCATATAGATCTTTTACTTGCTTGATTAGAGTCACACCAAGTTATTTTATATTGTTTATCATTATTGTGAAGGGTGTCCTTTCCCTAGTTTCTTTCTCAGCCTGTTTATTCTCTGAGTAGAGGAAGGCTACTGATTTGTTTTAGTTAATTTGTTTATCAGGTTTAGGAATGTTCTGGTGGAATTTTTGGGTTACCTAAGTATACTATCATATCATTTGCAAAGAGTGATATTTTGACTTCTTCCTTTTCAATTTGTATCCCTTTGATATCCTTTTGTTGTCTAATTGCTCTGGCTAGCACTTCCAGTACTATACTGAATAGGTAGGGAGAGAGTGGACAGCCTTGCTAGTCCCTGATTTTAGTGGGATTGCTTCATGTTCTTCTATACTTAGTTTGGTGTTGGCTACTGGTTTGCTGTATATTGCTTTTAATATGTTTAGGTATGGACCTTGACATTATGATCTTTCCATGACTTTTACCATGAAAAGGTGTTGAATTTTGTCAAATGCTTTCTCATCATCTAATGAAATAATCATGTGTTTGTTTTTTCCTTTCAGTTTGTGTATATAGTGGATTACATTGAAGGATTTCTGTATGTTGAACCATCCCTACATCCCTAGGATGAAGCCTACTTGATCATAATGGATGATTGTTTTGATGTGTTCTTGAATTTGGTTTTCAAAAAAATTTTGAGTACTTTTGCATCAACATTCATAAGTGAAATTGGTCTAAAGTTCTCCTTCTTTGTTGAGTCTTTTCATGGTTTAGGTATGAGCATAATTGTGGTTTCATAGAATGAATTGGGTAGTGTTCCTTTTGTTTCTATTTTGTGAAATAGCTTAAGAGTATTGGTATTAGGTAAAGATCTGATAAAAATTTTGCACTAAAACCATCTGGTCCTGGGCTTTTTTGGTTGGAAAACTTTTAATGATTGCTTTTATTTCTTTGGGGCTTATGGGACTGTTTATGTGTTTTTTCTGATCCTGATTCAACTTTGGTAACTTGTATCTGTCTAGAAAATTGTCCATTTCCTCCACATTTTTCAGCTTTTTTGAGCATAGGTTTTTGTGGTAGGATCTGATGATTTTTTGGATTTCTTCAGTTTCTGTTATGTCTCTCTTTTCATTTCTGACTTATTAATTTGTATACTGTCTTTGTGCCCTCTGGTTAATCTGGCTAAGGGTTTATCTATTTTGTTGATTTTCTCAAAGAACCAGCTCCTGGTTTTGTTGACTCTTTGTATAGTTCTTTTTGTTTCTATTTGATTGATTTCAGCTCTGAGTTCGATCATTTTGCTGTCTGCTCCTCTTGGGTGCATTTGTTTCTTTTTGTTCTAGAGCTTTCAGGTGTGTGTTTAAGCTGCTCGTGTATGCTCTCTCCAGTTTTTTTTTTTTAAAGGAGGCACTTAGAGCTGTGAGTTTTCTTAGTATTTCTTTCATCCTGTTCCGTGAGTTTTGGTATGTTGTGCCTTTATTTTCATTAAATTCTAAAAGTCTTTAATTTCTTTATTTCTTCCTTGACCAAATTGTTATTGAGTATAACATTGTTCAGCTTCCATGCGTATATGGGTTTTCTATTGTTTTTGTTGTTATTGTCCATGGTGATCTGCTAGGATACATGGGATTATTTCAATATGTTGAGGCCTGTTTTGTGACCAATTATTTGGTCAATTTTGGAGAAGGTACCATGAGGTGCTGAGAAGATGTATTCTTTTGTTTCAGAATGAATTGTTTCATAGATATCTGTTAAATCCATTTGGCTCATAACTTCTGTTAATTTCACTGTTTCTCTGTTTAGTTTTTGTTTCCATGATCTGTCCATTGATGAGAGTGGGGTGTTGAAGTCTCTCAGTATTATTGGATGAGGTGCAATTTTGCTTTGAGTTTTAATAAATTATCTTTTATGAATGTAGGTACCTTTGCATTTGGAGCATAGATATTCAGAATTGAGAGTTCATCTTAGTAGATTTTTTCTTTGGTGAGTATGAAGTGTTATTCTTTATATTTTTTGATAACTTTTGGTTGAAAGTTGGTTTTATTCGATATTCAAATGGCTACTCCAGCTTGTTTCTTGGGACCATTTGCTTTGAGAATCTTTTTCCAGTCTTTTATTCTGAGATATTGTCTGTCTTTGTTACCGAGGTGCATTTCCTGTTTTCAGAAAAATTCTGGGTCCTGTTTATGTATCTAGTCTGCTAGTCTATGTCTTTTTATTGGGGGAATTGAATTCGTTGATGTCAAGAGATATTAAGAAACGGTGATTGTTGCTTTCTGTTATTTTTGTTGTTACAGGTGGAATTATGTTTGTGTGGCTATCTTGTTTTGGGTTTGTTGAAAGAAGATTACTTTCTTGCTTTTCCTAGAGTAGTTTCTCTTCTTGTGTTGGAGTTTTCCATCTATTATTCTTTGTAGGGCTGGGTTTGTAGGCAAATATTGTATAAATTTGGTTTTGTCATGGAATATCTTGGTTTCTCCTTTTATGCTTATTGAGAGTTTTTCTGGGTATAGTGGTGTGGGCTGGCACTTTTGTTTTCTTAGGGTCTGTATGACATCTGTTCAGAATCTTATGGCTTTTAGAGGTTCTGGTGAGAAGTTTCTGATAGGTCTTCTTTTATTTTGTAGTTGACCTTTTTCCCTTACTGCTTATTAGGTGTGTTGACTATTTTCATTTAGAAAAGGTAAACTGTGTTTATTTGGAGTCACAAGCAGATCACTGAGTCACAGTGACTCAAGGTCACAAAGAAACTCCTTGTCTTCACTTCGGTCTCAGTTCTGTGGTGAAAAACTTGATCTGAACAAGTGTCTCTTGGGGCTAATTCACAGGTTTACAAGTTTTTCATTGAGGGCAATCTGTGACTGGGTGAGACTGGCCAGGTAGGTCACCATCAGCAGGTCATTGATGTTGCTGTTGAGCATGGTTTTAAAGTCATCAGGAGATGTCTTATGTACTTGGTTGACAAGGCTCCATCAAGAAGCAGCCTACTGAGTTGTCAATAGACACTTTGCCAGACAGCACATACTCAGCATACTGCAATACAGTGCTTAGAGCATTTTAGATATGGGCTGAGGTCCCTCCCACTTGCTGTAAGTCACTTGAGAGTCGAGTCACCTGGTTGGGGCTAAAACATGTCTTCATGATTAGGTCAACTCCAATGCATTCAGTGTCATAATACGAATACTTCACTGTAAGAGGTGTGAACATCAATCCCGTGGTCCTTCTTGGGACACCCGTTATATGTGCCCATTCTGGAAACCTGAGTCCACCATGAGGTGAATGTGGTTTGGGGCCTCCCTGCTATAGTACTCATAGATCAGCAGTGAATGTTCCGTGATATCATGCCCCGTGGCATACCAACCTAGGCTAAGCTATTGGGGGAGACTTTTAAAAATGCATTTCATACATATTCTTGGCAAATTCCATGTGATTGTCAACAGTTCCCAGTAGGGTTTTGATAACTCATGCATCTTTCTAGTTGCTGTGCTCTTAGCTGTCCAAGATTAATGGAGACCAAAATGACTGGGGATAGCCAGACCCCACAGCTGCAGGGGAAAGGCCATATGAGGGCAGACCCGGGCTGTGTGGGCCTGACATAGAGGCTGGGGTCTGACCCAGAGGTACAGGCATAGTTACAGCATAATCAGAGGAGAAGAGTGCTGGGGCCCCCAAGGGAGTCAAAGCTGGTGTCATAGCTGGTGTGGGTGGGGATGGGGCTGAGTCCTGGGCTTCTGTGATAGTATGCACCTGGGCTGCCTCTGCAGTGACAGGAGGGACACTAGCTAGTATTGTCAGGGATGCTATTTTGCCGGGAAAGAGAGGCTAGCTGGTGTTTTTGATTATTCTTTTTTCTTTTTTATTAGATACTCCCTTTATTTACATTTGAAATTTTATCCCCTTCTTCCACCCTGCTCCCATCCCTCCTGGTGTTTGATTATTATGTGACAGGAGAAATTTCTTTTCTGGTCCACTCTATTTGGAGTTCTATATGTTCATGAGCATCTCTTTCTTTAGGTTAGGAAAGTATTCTTCTATAATTTTGTTGATATTTATAATTTTGAAGATATTTTCTGGCCCTTTAAGTTGGAAATCTTTGCTTTCTTCTATAACTATTATTCTTAGGTTTGGTCTTCTCATTGTGTTCTGTATTTCCTGGGTGTTTTGGATTAGGAACTTTTTGCATTTTCTTTGACTGTTGTGTTAATGTTTTTCATGGTATCTTCTGCACCTAAGATTCCCTCTTTTATCTCTTGTATTCTGCTGGTGATGCCTGCACCTATGACTCCTGATTTCTTTTCTAGGGTTTCTATCTCCAGGGTTGTCTCCCCCTTGTGATTTCTTTATTGTTTTTATTTTCAATTTTAGATCCTGAATGGTTTTGTTAAATTTTTTCACCTGTTTGGTTGTGTTTTCCTGTAATTCTTTAAAGGATTTTTTGTGTTTCCTCTTTAAGGGCTTCTACCTGTATACCTGTATTCTCTTGTATTTCTTTAAGGAAGTTATTTATTTACTTCTTAAAGTCCTCTATTATCATCATGAGATGTGATTTTAAATCTGAATCTTGCTTTTCCAATGTGTTGGGGTATTCAGGACTTGTTGCAGTGGGAAAATTAGCTTTCTGTTGGTTTCTGTAGCCTTGGTTTCTATTGCTTAGGTTCATGCCCTTGCCTCTTACTGTCTGTTTATCTCTGATGTTCGTTGGTCTTGCTGAGTCTGACTGGAACCTGTCCCTCCTGTGAACCTGTGATCTTAGACGTGTCAGCACTCTTGGGAGACCAGGTTTCTCTGGGTGGGATTTGGGTTCAGAGTGCTGTGCTACAGGGTTAACTTTGGAGTGCAGATGGACACCGGAACATAGCATGTAGGTTTAAGAGAGCTTCTTTATTTCTAGCTTTTCTTTTGTATTAAGCTAACATTGGTGAAATTGTGGAAATTTCAACATTTATAACTAGTGTGCCTGGTTTCTGCAAAGACCGGAAGCAGGTCCTGTGTCCACTGGGGCTATAGTCACAGATGGCTGTGAGCCTGACCATGTGGTGCTGGGAACCAAACCTTGGTCCTCTGGAAGGATAGCAAGTGCTTTTAACCACTGAGCCATCTCTCTATTGTCCATTCAAAATATTTAAAATTACGTAAATTTCTTATGATGTAAAAATTCAACATAATACTTCTGTCTTTGGCTGTCCTGGAACTCACTATGGAGACTAGGCTGGTCTCATGCCTCTGCCTTCCAGTGCTGGGATTAAAGGTATGCACCACTATGCCTAGCTTCTTTTGTAATATTAAAAGATCATCTAATTTAGTTGAGTGTAGTTGACCACAGTTTCAATCCCAGCCTTTGGAGGGCAAAGGCAGACAGATGTCTGTGAGTTCCAGGATGCATAATGAGAAAGAAAAAAAAAAAAGAATCAACATTGACAAAGTTAAGTTTGTTACCTCATGGTCTTCTTCTAGGCTACGGTAGGGTAAATTATTTTCACTTATTTTTTAAGAATTATTTTCTGGTGCTAGGAATTGAACTTAGGGCCTTACAAGGGCTGCATCTCTGAACCATCTCTGCAGTCCTGTTTATTTCTTAATGATGGGCCAGTGGGTTGTGAGTGAAGAAAATAACTGAGATATGAATTCATCTGTTTGCTCTGTGTCCACTGCCCTCAATGACTGGTAAGGATGAAGTTGTTTTAAAAACCAGTACTCCAAGACAAGAAGCATCTAAAGTCAGAAAAATAAACCTTCCACCTGACCATCTGCAAAAGACATCTCAAGAGCAAAAGGGAAAAGTGAAATGTGATGCAGGCCATTTGCCTGCACATTCAGGATGTCTTTCTATGAAAACAGCCGGGAAAGCCCAGCAAAGTAAACAGCTCAACAAAGTCCTCAGAAACAAATTAAGGACATTTCCTGAATCCTTTGAGAAAGAGCCACCACATAGCATCTCTAAAGAAAAAGCACACTTAAAGGTAATTCCCTCTAATTTTAAAATAATGTGTCTGTTTGTGAGGGAAAAGATACATCTGGAGAGATTGTCCATATAGCACTGCAGATATTATTAAAAAGAAAGTCTTGAAAATGCCCTTGTATCCCCTTCTTGTCCCCAGTACTGGGTACACTTGTCACGTAGCCTTCTAAGGCTTAAGGAAAAATAAGTTAGTCTATGAGAACAACAAACTAAAAATGCTATTGTTTTATGTATATTTTTCCTGTTCATATGTCTGTGCACCATGTGTATGCCCACAGAGGTCAGAAGAGGACAATGGATTTCCTACAACTAGAGTTGCAGATCTGCAACTTGGGTGCTAGTATTCAAACAAGGGTCCTCTGGAAGAGCAGCCAGTGCTCTTAACTGCTGAGACATGTCTCCAGTCACCTCCACATATTTTTAACACAAATAAAGGCAATTTTATAACAATGTACAAATGATGATGATGATTATTTCTAGGATCTGAACTTAGAGTTGAAATGAAAGAAACAGCATGTTTGATATTCAAATGATAAATCTATAAAAGAAGATAATCACTAATTGAAAACTAGATATTAGGCATATATATAAATCTAGAAAGCCAAGAGGACAGTGGTTACACTTCATAATGTATCATGAGCCTCAAATAAAAGATGGCATATTTTTGCAATTTGACTAATCTAAACCAGACTAGTACAAGCCTGGGAGTAGAGTCTATTACCTGGAAAGGCAGTGTGCTATGTGAAAGACCGTAGTCCTAGACAGACACTGTCAGTTTTTCTCCACTACACTCCAACAGAGTATTAAACATGGCATGTCCTCATGACGGGTTACAGCAAGACAGAGGAAGCTGACAATGGCCCAGAAATATTACGAGGATGGCTCCTAGCTTTGGAAAAAGAAAGTTCACTTTTATTGGAGGATTTTTCTCTGTCAATTTTATTTTGCTTAAAAAAATCCATATATACCACTGGGATATCTATTAATAAGATTGCATTTAGATATAGATTATTTTTAAGCAAACATTTTGTTATTTAGCTCTAGCTAGTCAGAAACTTGCTGTAAAGACCAGACTGGCCTTGAACTCTCAGATTACCTTCTGTCTCTGCCTCCCCAGTGCTGGGATTGAAGGTGTGCACTGCACCACTGAGATCTGGATTATTTTTTGAAGGCCTGAATAGTAGTTGAGGAAAATATTTTTAGATCTTTGTACCCCAACCATCTTCATTGTTTCTATTTTCCACAAGGTGTATGTCATGGCAAATTAACTTGGGCATATTTCACATGATTAAAAAATAGAGGGAGATGATAAAAGTGTTATAATCATAGGATTTTCTTATTATCTTAGGACAGATTGTATAATGAGGAGAAAATAATGAATGAGAAGAACTATGAAAATTTATCTAAGATTGACAAATACTCTATCAAATGTATGTATGCATTGTGGTAAGCACCAGTGAGATCATCCACATGACTACTTTAAATACTTTGGATGAGTATACACACTTCCACATTTTTATTATTATTAGTCTGTCTTAATATTTTTGTTGCATCACCTCTTTAGACTATATACTATTTGAATTGTTCTGGAATTTTAAAAACTTAGCATATATGATTGGAAAATTTAGTATTTAATGGCAAAGTAGGAGGTTTAATTCTGAGATACACCAAGTTGTTAAAACTGACAATAATCTAGAGATATTATTGAAAGTAAAAGTAGATAAGGCTTCTCAGCAGCCAAGCAGCATGAACTTAGTTTGTGAAACCCACACTTCACGTATGTTTGTGTTTTGCCTGTGTGCATGCCTGTGCACCATATGCATGCTTGGTTCTCCCACGGAGGTTAAAAGGGAGTAGATCCCCTGGAACTGGAGTTTCAGACAGATGTAAGCCCCTGTGTGGGTGATTGCAACAGAATCCAAGTGCTCTGAACTGCTGAGTCATCTCTCCAAGCCCCAAACTCACATTTCTTAAATTTAGCTGATTCAGTGGGTTTTCTGGGTAACCTATCTGAGTCAGCCTTAGGGAAATTTATCAACCAGTTGAAAAGGTAACTCCATTTCATCACTTAGAATCGATTCTTCAGGCTTTGTTCACATAACTCCTACTGTATGTAGATGGTGCTGAAGCAAACGATTACCCAATAGCCCTCAGGTGTAACAGTCATGGTGCACTGGCTGGTTTGTGTCATCTTGACACAAGCTGGAGTTATCACAGAGAAAGGAGCCTCAGTTGAGGAAATGCCTCTATGAGATCCAGCTGTAAGACATTTTCTCAACTAGTGATCAATCAGGGAGGGCCCCGCCCATTGTGGGTGGAGCCATCCCTGGGCTGGTACACCTGGGTTCTATAAGAAAGCAGGCTGAGCAAGCCAGGGCAAGCAAACTGGTAAGTAACATCCCTCCATGGCCTCTGCATCAGCTCCTGCTTCCTGACCTGCTGGGTTCCAGTCCTGATTTCCTTTGGTGATGAACAGCAATGTGGAAGTGTAAGCTGAATAAACCCTTTGCTCTCCAACTTGCTTCTTGGTCATGATGTCTGTGTAGGAATAGAAACCCTGACTAAGACACATGGTTAAGGAGTGAGAGGTTGGAAGGGATCTCCAGAATCCATACCTGCAGCTCAGCAGCCCCCTCCCCCCCTTTGCTGTGGGTTGTAGCATACACTGTTCATTCATTTCAAAGGTCACCTTCATTGATTTACTATCTCAGGATCCCAGTGAGCAATTGTGAAGGACCATGAAGAAAGATTAATATGGTTCCTTTCATTCCAGAATCTCTTTATTGCCTACACTCTATTACCTTCTCTAAATCTGGCTATTTATGTAAAATCTAGGTCATGAAGACTGGAGAGGATAAACTTTGTCCTTTTCTTGATATTTCTTCACATCATTAAGGAAGTGAATGTGTTAGGTAGCAAAAAGCATCTTTGTTTTGTTCTGAGACAGTGTTTCTCTGTGTAGCCCTGGCTGTGGACTCACACAGATCAGTCTGCCTCTGCTTTTTGAGTGCTTGAATTAAAGGTGTGCCTCCAGGGCTTAGCAGCAAAGGGCAGATTTTTAAGAATCTGACAGAGAATGTCTCCTTTTAAGATTTCTGAAAACTCTGGGTCTTTTACTAAAACAGAAGTGCGGCAGAGGTTACAAAATGTCAGTGGTTTGTACTGATAAAATTAAAACACAGCTATTTATGGACTAAAACCAAGTCCATGGCACTGACAAGCAACGAAACTATAAAACTCCCCTTTAATGAAAAAATAACACAAGTTGCATTTTCCTTAAAGGTTGAAGAAGAGAGAAAGTACCGACTCCAGGAACCGGATGTAGGATTGGAAAACCCTGACGACAGAACAACTTGTATTGTCGCTTCTGCTTCTGCTACTGCAGCTGCTGTTTCTGCTTCCGTTTCCGCAGAATCTGCTTCCACTTCTGCTTCTGCTGCTTCTAACATTGCCTCTGCTGCTTTTGCTTCTGCCTCGGCAGCTTCCACTTCCGCATCTGCTGCTTTTGCTTCTGCTTCTGCTGCTTCCAGGTTTGCTGCTTCTGCTTCCACATCCGCTTCTAACGCTTCAGCGGCTGCTGCAGCTGCTTCCGCTTCTGCCTCCAATGCTTCAGCTGCTGCTGCTGCTGCTTCCGCTGTGGCCTCCTCCAACGCTACAGCTACCGTTAATGCTGTGGTCACTGCTGCTGTCTCTGCTGCTTTGGCGGCTGTTACTGCTACTGCTGACCACAAAGGCTATGAACCATCTCCTCAAAGGCAGCTTGGGGCTACTGATGACAAGGAATTTACTCTTAAGGAAAAAGAAGAACAGGATAAGTAAGACCATGACATTAGTTTAAAATAGATAATCATTTTGACTTAAAAACAAACTCATTTTGTCCAACGTTCATGATGAACACATTGTTTTGTACTTTGTATAGAATAGATAGGTATTGCCCACTCTCAGAAATGTTTAAATAGTTTGATCCCATTTTTCAGTTATGTTGAAACAATATTATATAACCATAACCATTGTGGCCAGCAAACATGAGGCAAGCCTTGTTTGTGGTTAATCAATTCAATGACATGGAAGTCAGATGGCTGTTCCTGGCCTAGAACCCAAACCCACTATTTCCACTCAGAGTCCCTGCCACACACAGTTAGTTGCCTGCCATGTTCTACTGTTTCTTAGTTCTTGCTTACAAGCCATATTCTCAGCATAGCCCACCTGGTTCTGCTGAAAATTATTCCTTCCATGTCATCCTTACAATACATGAAAGTTATTTTCTTCCTCTAACATACTATGCCTGTCTATCTTTCTGACTCATTCATTGTTATTCCACATGTACTTCAGTATCAGAGTAGACTTTTGTCTGCTTACTACTATAATCTCATTTGTTAGATAGTGGGCTAACATACAGTACGAAGCTACTCAAAGTTTATTTGTTGTATGAGCAAACAAAGTTAACCCTGAGTTTTGAACATTAAACTAATTGTCACTTTAAAAAAGTTTGATGTAGATCAATTCTCAGGATTTTTCTTTACTAACTATAATTTTTAAAAAATCTGGTGACTTTTTATTGTCATTACAATAATAGTTTTCCATATAGACAGAAAGTCCCAACAGTGTAGTTACTTACTCTTACTTACTCTTCCACCTTTATTTACGATAGTTTTATCTGTGGCAAATAGACCAAAAGGACAGCAAAGTCATTTATATGACATTAACGAAGTAAAATATAAAGAGAAAATATGTTAACAGCTTGTGGAAGTGGGAAAACTACCCAGGAGACCCTATTGTTACGATAAGCAACACTGTGGCAACAATTCAAGATATCTCATTGAAGAGACTTAGGTTTCCCAACAAGACATATTGGAAGTTACAGGTGTGTGTGTGGTAAGGGAGAGCTGTATTGGTCAAGCACAGGTCTAACATTAAAGCGTGCTTAATTTGTAAAATGTTTTGGGAATAGTAAAACTTCAAAAGATGTCCCAACTTCAACCAGGTAAATTGGTTGATTTGGGAGGCATGGAGTTTAAAAGTAAGCAGACCGACCCCTGCAGCATATGTTCAAATAGAGTTATACTAATCAACATTTTTCTCTGCTGCTCTGAAGAAGTTTTCATTTTCTGTCATTTCTGTGCTTTTTAAAATGTAATTTAAGTTAATATTGTATTTAAAACAAAACAAAGGTGTAGCATAAATCTAATTACTCATACTATTCCTATGGCTAACATTCATTTCTTTGTCTGGGAAGATGTCTTAGTCAGTGAAGGCTTGCTATGCAAGTAGGAGGACCCGAGTTCAGATCCCCTGCGCCCAGGAAAAGCCAGAATGGTGGATGCTTCCACACTTCTAGCCCTGGAGTGGGAGGTGGGGGAATAATGACCAGTTAGTGTGGCCAATGCGTAAGCTTTGAGTTCAGTGGTCTTAACTAATAAGATGGAGGAAGACACCCACTGTTGTCCTCTGTTTCCCACCCTTTCAGGCTTGCACACATTGAGGTCTAACCGTCGGCAAGGTGTGTACACGCATCATGACATTCATCTCTGAGTACTTGTGGATTCTCCATTTTTCTCTTAAGATGTTTGGGTGCCACACTCCTAGTCTTGTGTTTACATTCTGTTCTCTAAGTAGAACAGTTTCCTGACATGTTTGTCTGGATGAGCTCCTTTCAAAATATTTTATTCCTCTGTACAGCCTTCCTCATGCACAGTTTCATGTTCACTCATCAATTCCTCTATATGCTACCTGTTCTTAAAGTTAGAAAATACATCTTTCATTGCCTTTAGCTGGGATGTTTTAGTCTTTTTAAAATGAATAAACGAATTAATATGGGGAAGATAGGGTTTTATCCAACTGTTTTTTTTTAACCTTGGTTGGTAGAATTACTAAAAAACCAACCAAATAAGAAACAAGAAATTTAAATGCAGAGAATATCCAATAAAAAGATTAAAAAAAAAAAAAAAAAAACAACAAGAAACAAAAATGAAACAAAACCCAAAACCAAAACTCACTGACTTTTATGATTCTCTTAAAGGAGCGAAACTGCCACACACTTGATGGAAATGAACAGAAGTGAAAATAGAAACTGTTTTCCCAGAGATTCTGTGCCAACAATTGAGAAGTGTACTGCACACACAAGTGCTTTGCGACAGGAGAAGCAGAGCTGTGCTTGGGAACTATACCAGGATGGACAAAGGTGACAATAAGATGCTTTGTTCCCCATAAAACAGCGAGTGCTTTTTATGGAAATAAAACAAATGACTGTAGAGGGACATGGCTGTGTCAGTGCTGCTGGAAGCTGAGTGAGATGGAGACTGGGGCTGCTCAGGAAGTGCTCTCCACACAAGCCCAACAGCTTGGAGAATGCTTACGCAGAGAAGCATTAGAGGAGGATGTAAGGTTTAGGTTTTTCTTTTTAAAATGAACACTGTGGAGAATGTGTATTTGCATGCTCTTGGGAAGGAGAGGGAGATGAGTATGGGGAGATGTCAAACCTTATTTGTCTAACATTAGAAGACACAGGCAAGAAAGCAAAAATAGAAAAAAAAGTCTTCTTAAAAAAATACACCATTTTGGGTAGTAGAATGTGTCCTAATGCCCAAAAAGAAACAAGACCATTGTGGCTGTTTTGAAAGAAAAGGGTATCCAAGTTTTTTTTTTTTTTTTATATACAAAATTTCACTGTGGGCTTTTTTACAGAAATCAAATTTAAAAGACATAATCTAACCATAGACTGTCTGTCTAACTAAAATGATGAGAATTGTTTATCTGATTCTGCCAGTTAATTTTAAGCACAATTTAGAAATATGACTGGAAATCAATATTTCTTTTATGTTTGTCTGCACTATATTAGTTAGGTGACTAAGCCATGTGTGAGTATAAATCTGTCATTCGTGATATCTCTTCAGGCTATCCACCTTGTTAATGTTTCCAAGTGTTAGAGATCTTGGTAAAGCATATTGGATATTTATAGTCAGCTCCTTGTCCTTAGAGCTTGTTTATGAATGTGGGGATGGGTAGTTGTTGGTAACGTGGTGGTTTGAGTGAGAATGGCTCCCATAGGCTCATGTATTTGGATGGTTGGTCTTTTGATGTTGAACTGTTTTGGAAGGATTAGGAGGTGTGGCTTTGTGCTAGGAGGTACGCAGCTGGGACTAGGCTTTGTGGTCTCAAAGCCCGCATAAAACCCGGTCTCTCTTTTTTTGCTGCCTGTAGATCAAATGTTAGCACTTAGCCACTGTTCTAGCCCCATGCCATGCCTATCTGCTTAATGCTATGCTCCCTGAAATGATGGTCATGAACTGACCCTGAACCTGTAAACAGGCCTCCAATCAAACACTTTCTTCTTCTTTTTTTAAAGACTTTTTTAGGTATATGAGTCACTGTAGCTGGCTTCAGACACACCAGATGAGGGCATTGGATCCCATCATAGATGGTTGTGAGCCTCCATGTGGTTGCTGGGAACTGAACTCAGGACCTCTGGAAGAGCAGTCAGAGTTTATAACCACTGAGCCATCTCTCCAGCCCCTTAAATGCATTCTTTTATACCTTGTCTTGGTCATGGTGATTCTTCACAGCAATAAAACACAATTAAGACATTCTTTTTAATGATACTTACATATGATTGACATGCAAACGATAGCCTAACATTAAACTATTAGACATGGGGTTCTTTGAATGATGTAATAAAAGGCTTTCAGGCTACATATGGTGTAGAAACAGTCCTGTTATCCCTGTAGCTTTCCATAACTGATGAAAATGCAAGTTATATTAGGTTTGTCATTCCATGGAGTTTGGGTACAGAGTATTCAATAAATGTTCAAAAGAAAACTTGATGATCAAGCAAAGGGGATAATTTTGGGATTATAATATTCTTTTTTGTTTTTATTGGATATTCTCTGTATTTCAAATGTTATCCTCTTTCCGCATACTCCCCTCCCCTCTTTCCCTCCATTTGTTTCCATTAAGGTGTTCCCTCCCCCAACCACCTTCTCCACATCAGCACCTTGTTATTCCCCTACACTGGGGAAACACAACTTTACTGGACCAAAAGCCTCTTTTCCCATTGATGCCAGACAATGCCATTCTCTGCTACATATGCACCTGGAGCCATGGGTCTCTCCATGTGTGCTCATGGTGTTTTAGTCCCTGGGAGCTCTGGAGAGTTAGCTTGGTTGATAATGTTGTTCTTCCCATGGGGTTTCAGGCCCTTTCAGCTCCTTCAGTCATTTCTTTAGCTCCTTTATTGGGAACCCTGTGTTCAGTCCGATTCTTAGCTGCAAGCATTCTCAAATGTATCTGTATGTATCTCAATGTATCTCTCCTCTGGCAGAGCCTCTGAGGCGGCATCTATATCTGGCTCCTGCCAGTAAGTACTTCTTGGCATCAACAATAGTGCTTGGTTTGGTGGCTGCATATGAGGTGGATCCCCAGGTGAGGCAGTCTCTGAATGATCTTTTCTTCAATTCCTGCTCCTCTATTTGTCCCTGTATTGCCTCCTGTGAGTGCTTTGTTTTACCTTCTAAGAAAAACTGAGGCCACATTCTGGCCTTCCTTCTTTTTGAGTTTTATAAGGTCTGTGAATTGTTTATTGGTTATTCAGAGCTTTATGGGTTAGTCCACTTATCAGTGAGTGCATACCATGTATGTTCTTTTATGACTGTGTTACCTCACTCGGGATGATTGCTTCTAGTTCCATCCATTTGCCTAGGAATTTCATAAAGTCATTGTTTCTTTTTTTTTTTTCTCTACATGTTTGATTTATTTTCTCTTCAAAAGAATAATAGTTTAATGGCATATTTGAGCATGCATTCTGTTTCTTTTCTCTGACAAAGGTAAAATCAAACCCAACAAAACCGAACATTTGAGAAAAACCTAAAATACAAAAGGATAAAGAAAAAGTCATTGTTTTTAATAGCCGAGTAGTCCTCCATTGTGTAATGTACCACAAATTTTTAATACATCCCTCTTTTGAAGGACCTGTAGGTTCTTTCCAGCTTCTGGTTATTATAAATAAAGCTTCTATGAAGATGGTGAAACATATGTCCTTGTTATATGTTGGAGCTACATTTGGGTATATGCTGAGGAGTTGCATAGCTGGGTCCTCAGGTAGGACTATGTCCAATTTTCTGAGGAACTGCCAGACTAATTTCCAGAGTGGTTGTACCACTTTGCAGTCCCACCAACAGTGGAGAGTGTTCCTCTTTCTCCACATCCTCACCAGGATCTGTTGTCACCTGAGTTTTTGAACTTAGCCATTTTGACTATTGTGAGGTGAAATATCAGGGCTGTTTTGATTTGCATTTTCCCTGACAACTAGGATGTTGAACATTTCTTTAGGTTCTTCTCAACCATTTGATATTCTTCAGTTGAGAGTTCTTTGTTTAGCTCTGTACCCCATTTTTAAATAAGATTATTTGATTCTTTGGAGTCTAACTTTTTGAATTCCTTATATATATATTGGATATTACCCCTCTATCAAATATAGAATTGGTAAAAATTTTTTCCTAATCTGTTGGTTGCCTTTTTGTCCTTTTGACAGTGTCCTTAGCCTTACAAAAACTTTGCAATTTCATGAGGTCCCATTTGTCGATTCTAGATTGAAGAGCACAAGCCATTGGTGTTCTGTTCAGGAAAAAATTCCCTGTGCCTATGTGTTCCAGCTCTTCCCCACTTTCTGTTCTATTAGTTTCAGTGTACCTGGTTCCATGTGGAGGTTCTTGACCCACTAGGACTTGAGCTTTGTACAAGGAGATGAGAATGGATCCATTTGCATTCTTCTGCATGCTGACGTCCAGTTGAACCAGCACCATTTGTTGAAGAGGCTGTCCTTTTTTCATTGAATGATTTTAGCTCCTTTGTCAAAGATCAACTGTGTGTGGGTTCATTTTTGGATCTTCAGTTCTCTTCCATTGATCGATCTGCCTGTCTCTGTACCAATAACATATGGTTTTTATTATGATTGATCTATATAATACAGCTTGAGGTCAGGGATGGTGATATCTCTGGAAGTTCTTTTATTGTTGAGAACAGTTTTTGCCATCCTGGATTTTTTATTATTCCTAATGAATTTGCAAATTGCTTTTTCTAACTCTATGAAGAATTGAGTTGGAATTTTGATGGGGATTGCATTGAATCTGTAGATTGCTTTAAGCAAGATGGTCATTTTTACTATGTTGATCCTTCCAGTTTATGAGCGTGGGAGATCTTTCCATCTTCTGAGATATTCTTCAATTTCCTTTTTCAAAGACTTGAAGTTCTTGTCATACAGATCTTTCACTTGCTCGGTTAGGGTCACACCAAGATATTTTATTGTTTGTGACTATTGTGAAGGGTTTCATTTTCGTAATTTGTTCTCAGCTTGTTTATCCTTTGAATAGAGGAAGGCTTCTGATTTATTAGAGTAAATTTTATATCCGGCTGCTTACCTAAAGTTGTTTATCAGCTGTAGGAATTCTCTGGTGGAATTTTTTGAGTCTCTTAAGCACACTATCATATATATATATATATATATATATATATATATATATATATATATATATATTCCACAAATAGTGATATTTTGACTTCTTCCTTTTCAACTTGTATTCCTTTGATTTCCTTTTGCTGTCTAATTGCTCTGACTAGTACTTCCAGTACTATATTGAATAGATAGGGAGAGAGTGGGCAGCCTTGTCTAGTCCCTGATTTTAGTGGGATTGCTTCAAGTTTCTTACCGTGTAGCTTGATGTTTGCTACTGGTTTGCTGTATATTGCTTTTACTATGTTTATGTATAAGCCTTGAATTCCTTCTTTTTCCAAGACTTTTACCATGAAGAGTTGTTGAATTTTGTTAAATGCTTTCTCAGCATCTAAAGAGATGATCATGTGCTTTTTTTTCTTTGAGTTTGTTTATATAGTGGATGACATTGATGGATTTCTGTATATTGAACCATCCTTGCATTCCTAGGATGAAGCCTACTTGATCATGGTGAATGATCATTTTGATGTGTTCTTGGATTCGGTTTGCAAAAATTTTATTGATTAATTTTGCCATCAGTGTTCATGAGGGAAAGTTCTATGGTCTAAAGTTCTCTTCTTTTGTAGGGTCTTTGTGTGGTTTAGCAATGAGCATTATTGTGGCTTCAAAGAATGAGCTGGGCAGTTTTCCCTCTTTTTCTATTTTGTGGAATAGTTTGGAGAGTATTGGTATTAGGTCTTCTATGAAGGTCTGATAGAGTTCTGTACTCAACCCATCTGGTCTTGGACTTTTTTGGTTGGGAGGCTATTGATGACTGCTTCTATTTCTTTTGGGGTTATGGGACTGTTTAGATGGTTTATGTCATTTTCATTTAACTTTGGCACCTGGTATCTGTCTAGAAATTTGTCCATTTCCTGTAGATTTTTCAGTTTTGTTTAGCATAGGCTTTTGTAGTAGGATCTGATGGTTTCCTGAATTTCCTCAGTTTCTGTTGTTTATCTCCCCTTTCATTTCTAATTTAGTTAATTTGGATACTGTCTCTGTGCCCTCTAGTTAGTCTGGCTATGGGTATATCGATATTGATGATTCTCTCAAAGAACGAGTTTCTGATTTTTTTTTTTTTTTTTGATTCTTTGTATAGTTCTTTCTTTTTTCTATTTGGTTGATTTCAGCTCTGAGTTTGATTATTTTTTTTGCCATATACTTCTCTTGGGTCTATCTGCTTCTTTTTGTTCTGTAGCTTCCAGGTGTGCTGTCAAGCTCTTTTTAGTTTCTTTTTGGAGGCACTCAGTGCTTTGAGTTTTCTTCTTAGCACTGCTTTCATTGTGTCCCATAAGTTTGGGTATGTTGTACCCTAATTTTCATTAAATTCTAAAAAGTTTTTTTATTTCTTTCTATTTTTCTTTTTTATTCAAGCTATCATTGAGTGGAGCATTGTGGCTGTGAATTCTGAAGGCAGTGCCTAGTCCTGATGCAACTGGGCTGACTCTGGCCTGTTTCCAGAAGTGTCTGTTCCCCGGTAGCACTGCTACCTGGGTCCTGAGAGTTCTGGGCGGTTTCTCCCAGGATAGTCAGTGGAGAGGGAATGTGGACTCACCAGTGGGCTCAGGAATGAGAGGTGTCCTATGGCTCTTCTGGGCTCCCAGCAATTTGCTTGAAGGCTACCAGTTTTGATGCAACTGGGCTGGCTCTGCCTTGGGAAGGTTGTGTGTCTGTTGTGTTTCCTTTTTAAGGACTTCAACTTGTTTAAGTGTGTTCTCCTGTAATTCTTTAAGGGAGTTATTTATGTGCTTCTCGAGAACCTCCATCTTCATCATGAAGTATGATTTTAAGACCAAGTCTTGTTTTTCTGGTGTGTTGGGATATCCACTATTTGCTGTGGTGGGAGAACTGGGTTCTGATATTGCCAAGTTGTTTTGGTTTTCATTTCTTAGGTCTGTGCTTGCCTCTTTCCATCTTGGTGTCTGTGATGATAGGTGATCTTGTTGTCTCTGTCTGGAGCTTGTCTCTTCTGTGGGTCTGTGGGCCTGTGGGCTTAGGAGGGAGATTGCTCCTGGGTGTTCTACTCTCTGTTGGTAGGCTGTGAGTTCCGCTGGCAGTAGAGAGGGAGTTTGGACTTACCCGTGGGCTCAGGATGGCGAACGCTCCTTCTGCTCAGCGATCTGCTGGAAGTTTTTGACATTCTGAAGTAGAGCATGCTCATTACTGTCATTGACATCTGCTATATTCTGAACAAATATTTATTGAAAATTTAAACGAACCCCTGGCTCAATTAATGCTCCCTGTTGAGATATTTTTTTAATGAAGGAAAAAAATTTATTTATTTATTTTTTTGCTTACTGAAAGCTGGTTTTCAAATCTCCCAGGTATCAATCAAGCTTTAAAATATTTCAGGGCCTGAAGAGATGGGTCGGTGGTTACGAGCACTGACTGCTTTTTCCAGAGGTCCTGAGTTCAGTTCTCAGCAACCACATGCTGGCTCGCATCCATTTGTGATTGGATCTGATGCCCTCTTCTGGTGTGTCTGAAGAGAGTGACAGTGTACTCAACATACACAACATAAATAAATACACCTTTAAAAAAAGAAAAATTTCAAAAATTTTGCAAAATTCAGAAGTAAATATTTCTGAATAGAAAATAAATGATAATTAGATTAACTTGCTTTTATATCACTTATAACACTTGAAGATAAGTATCAGTTTTGTGATGTCAAAGTTCATTGGACTGAATTCTAGGTTGGCCACTGACTAGCTTTGACTTTCCTTTATAAAACATCTGCTATGTTCCCTGCCTCATAGAATTATGGTGGGCTTTATTTTCTCTTGGATTTAAAAAACACTTTTTTTTTTTTTTTGAGACAGCATCTTTCCGTGTAGCTCTGGCTGGCTTGGAACTTACTATGTAGACCTGTCTGGTCTTGAGCTCACAAGACATCCACTTGCCCTGCTTCTCCAGTGCTGGGAGCACAAAGGTTTCCTCCACCAAGCCTAGCTATGGTGATTCTTGTCACTGTCTTTCTCTTCCACCTTCTTCTCCTCCTCCTGCTCCTCCTCTTCCTCCTACTTTTCTAGGAATTGCAAATGAGGTGAAGAAAAAGGTAATTCCTAGTGTTTTTTTTTTTTTAAAGATTTATTTTATCTATGTGAGTACACTGTCACTGTCTTCAGACACACCAGAAGAGGGCATCAGATCCCATTACAGATGGTTGTGAGCCACCATGTGGTTGCTGGGAATTGAACTCAGGACCTCTGGAAGAGCAACAAATGTTCTTAACCCATTAGCTATTTTTTTCCAGCCCCTTCTTTGCTTTTTTGTCTTTGTTTTTGTTTTGTTTTGAGACAGGCTTACTTGTAGCTTTGGCTGGCCTAGAACTTAGAACGTAGACCAGGCTAGCCTCAAACTCACAGAGACCTGCCTTTTTCTGCCTCCTGATTCTTTGGACCAAAGGCATGCACCAGTATGCTCAGGCCTGATGTAGTTTTAAATGACAAAGCAAAAAGAATTGTTATATATTTCTTTCTATCAAGTAATAAAAGTAATGTCATGTTTTCCTTTTTATTTGGCAATCAAAGTTTGACTAAAGTTAACTTTTGGTCATGATAATAGTAGTGTTATTTGTTCCTTAGGTTTATTTTTGAGCCCTTTTGTAGAAATAGTTGTATCTTAAGTGTCCTATAATAGTTATGAACAGGGTAAGTTACAACTTCAGATTGTTATATGTAAGAAAAGTATTATTTGAATTCAAAATATTTTCTATTCACCTGAAATAATTTTGTGTTTCTTTACATTTTAAGCCCTGCAAAGAACATGTCTAAAGACAATCATGAGGTACTGTAAAGGGATCATGAAAAACAGTTTGGTTGGCTGGAGCAGAGCAAATCATAGAGAGCCCTGAGCAGCTATGTGACCACACGGGGCGCTGCTGAGCCTTCTTTAGTCCTGAGCGGTGGGGCATACTTAACAACCTTGTAACACCCAATGGGCTCAGTCAGTGCTGCTCACCTTTGGTCTGCCACTACG
This sequence comes from Micromys minutus, assembly GCF_963924665.1. Taxonomy (NCBI): domain Eukaryota; kingdom Metazoa; phylum Chordata; class Mammalia; order Rodentia; family Muridae; genus Micromys; species Micromys minutus. Next base: position 141,443 of record NC_137981.1, on the reverse strand, counting down.
TGGATCCTGGAGGAATTGGAGGACTGGGTGTTTTCTGAAACTACTGCTTGCCAGCAAAACAGGAAGGTCATAGCAGGGAGATTTGCAATCAGATGTTTCGGTGTAAGGAGAGGTTAAAATTTCTGAAAAAGGAATGGTATCTGTGATGGCACATTAGAATGCCAGGCTGTTGATTTGCTTTGCTTTCAGGAAATGGAGAAACTATTGGAGCTTGACGCTGTTGGAGGGGAAAAGGGTACAGAGGCTGTTCCAATTCAAGACAATAACACACAGTCAAGAAAAGATGTCACACACTCTGAGAAAAGTGCAATGAGGGTGAACACAGTGACACTCTTATTTTAATACAAGTGCATGTGGAGCATGTGCAGAAATAATACTCTTGTGATGGTAACGTTCATATCAACCTCTCATAGAGAGAGTCATTTGGGAGCTGGGAAACTTAACTGAGAAAATGCCTGTAGGGGTTGTGGTCCTTGGTCCTATAAAAGAAACTTGTTGAGAAAGTCACAGACAGCAAGCCAGGAAGTAGCACCCATCCATGGCCTCTGCCTCGGCTCATGTCTACAAGTTCTTGCCTTGTTTGAGTTCCTATATAGAGAGACCGTGTCTCAAAAAACATGAAAAAATTTAAAAGGTAGTGTAATTTGTTATAAAAATATATGTTAAAATACATAAAATGTCAAGAGAAAAAAAAAGAATCTTTTGTTATATAAAGAAATTAAAAAAAAAAAGAAATTATAGGCAGTAACTAGCTGAAAGGCTCCTTCTGACAAAATTTCATTCTTTTCAGAAGTACCTGCACTTCTGCACACACACACACACACACACACACACACACACACACACACCATATACACACATTTATTTTGTTTTATTTTATGTATGAGTGTTTTACCTGATGTATGTACGTATAGCACATGCATGCTGAGGTCCTGCAGAGGTCTGAAGAGGACACCTGGTCCCCTGGTGCTGGAGTGATGAGTAGTTGTGAACTAGCATGAAGGTACATGGGATTCAATCCTGGGCCCTCTGAGAGCAGCCAATTCTCTCAACCACCGAGGCATCTCTCTAGCCCAATGCATTTTAAGATAAAACACTATCACACCCACACATGTCATATATGGTATAGACATTTTGAGAACTCTTTGTGGTATTTATTCTACAGGTCAAGAAGCAAATAAATAGTGTGGAAGACCTGGAAGGCAGGACTCCGCCATGTGTGGCAGCCTCAGATGACCGTGAGTTGCTGCAACTTAATGATGAGCATGTGTTGCTGCGAAACACACAAGCTGAAATGGAATGTGAGTCAGAGTGTAAACATGAGGTCTCTCTGTGTGACTTGTACTAGCAGGAACAGACTGAGTAGCACTGTCACACAGAACAGTGAGGTGTTATACTTTCTGCACATGCTACACATGTACTTGTATTAAGATAGAGTGTCACCATGGTCATCCCTGCTGCACTCTTCTCAGAGCATGTGACATCTTCTTCTGACTGTTTACTCTCCTATTCCTCCACCATGATTAGGTCAGGTTGACCATGGTCTCAACTTGGAATGGTATAGTAATGGTAGAGCTGTTCCTTGCTATCCCTCCTGGAACAGCATCTCCTCTGCAAGTATTAAGTGTTTTTTAAAATTCACACCTACATAGAGATTCTGTCTCAAATAAAACAAAACAGAACACAATGCAACTAGATGCAACCATTCTACCATCATTCTACCATGTCCTTCAAACGGTCCAGTATGACTACTTTTAAACTTACGTTATTAAATGTGATTTTCCCCCATTAGTGATTTTTTTTTTAGCAAATAGCCTTTTACAAATCCTTTCATCTTTAAAGAAATTAAGTTGTTTTTATTGTTGATTTCCAAAAATTCTGTGACTATTCAGAATACATTCCTTATCATCTGCGCGCACACGTGTACACACACACACACACACACACACACAAACACACACACACACATTTGCAATGACTTTCTTCTTGTTTCAGGCTTGAATTTGATCCTTTATGGTTGCTGGTGGTCTATTCTAGGGTGTTTGGCACACTTGGTAACACTTAGTGGTGGTGGTCCATCCTAGGGTGTCTTCACATTTGTTGGCACTACTGCAGTCCCGTTCAGCCACACCTCATGTTTCCACGTACGCTTCTTATTGGTGTGTAGCCAATAATGTACGTGAATAACACATGAAGTTGTTGGTTTCCTTAGAATGTTTTTCTGAATGTGAGTGCGATGCTATGGTCTCCTATTGCACTTTTATTGCTGTTTTGTGTTGTCCTACGCTGTATTTTAAACTGTAGTCCCTTTTGTCATGGTTGATTCTGGTGTCATGCTTTGGGAGCTCTGTAGTAGATGAAACAATCCTAACGACCTAATTACTGCTCTGGATCTGGAGACTGCTTTGGTTATTGTACACGTGCTGTACTTTTTTTTTTCAGCAGTGAGGGTTAAACACAGGCTTTGTGCATATTAGGTAACTAGTCTCCCACAAAACTGTATTCCCAGACTTCCCGCCACAGGAATTTTATAAACGTATTCTCAATTAAAAACTTAATTATTTATTATATATAAGTACACTGTAGCTGTCTTCAGACACACCAGAAGTGGGCATCAGATTTTATTACAGATGTTGTGAGCCACCATGTGGTTGTGGGATTTGAACTCAGGACCTCTGGAAGAGCAGCCAGTGCTCTTAACCACTGAGCCATCTCTCCAGCCCCATATTTTCAATTAAAAACAGTCCTGTGTCTTTGGCTTTGCAGGCATTATGGTTTGGATGAGAACAGTGCTAGGTCCCTGGTTGGTGCAACTGTTGGGAAGGGTTAGGAGGTCTGGCCTTTTTGTACAAGGTGTCTTTGGGTGTGGGCTTTGAGGTTCCAAAGCCCATGTCATTTTCAGTGAGTGCTCCCCATCATGACGGTTATGGAACCACAGGCCCTAAATTAAATGGTTTCTTTTGTAACTGGCCTTTGTCATTGTCTCTCTCTCTCATCTTTTTTTTTTTTTTTGTTATATATTAAGTACATTGTCGCTGTCCTCAGACACACCAGAAGAGGGCATCAGATCCCAGTACAGATAGTTGTGAGCCAACATGTGGTTGCTGAGATTTGAACTCAGGACCTCTGGAAGAACAAGCAGTTCTCTTAACCACTGAGCCATCTCTCCAGCTGCCATTCTGTCTCTTTACAGCAACAGAAAAGAAACTAAGACATTAGGTAGATGCACTCATACCAAACCTGATGTCCTAAGTTTGATCCAGAAATTTAGAGGTGGAAGGAGAGAGCCAATTTCTACAATTTGTTCTCTAACAGTCACACGTGCTCTGTGATACATATGCACCTGGACATACACACACACACACACACACACACACACACACACACACACACACAAACACATTATATGAATAAATATAAACAAAAGATTAAAAAAAGTCTGTGGCTTTCAGGGGATTAGAATGAAGAGAATTAATATTTAAATAATAATTTGACTCTAGTAAAATATATGATTACTTACATATGATTCATTTAAATTTCTCAACAATAATTGTAGTTTTTTGTGTTTTGATCTTTATTTGCTTATCACATTGTTCTAAAATGATAATATTCTGATAAAGTATACTTTTAAATTCTGTTAATATATTTTAATGTTTAAATGATGTGTGGTTGTGTATATCATGTGGCTGGCATCCCCATGCATATATACAATATGAACAGTTGTGATAGGATGAGCTAATATGTGATAGGGTAGCTGTCATCTCTGTCCCCTCACAGAATTATGTGTGCTTGCTGACATTATATCTTCAGTGCTATTTTGAAATCATCAGGTAGTTGTCACTCAGTTAGTTTATTGTGCTGTGTGCCATGGAATATCAGGAGTGATTATTTCTACCCAGCTGGACTCAACTGGATTCTTTCCAAGCATTAAAAAATTTTTTTTTCCTCTGAGATCTCATAACCACTCTTACCAACTCTGTAAATCTTGTATATCTGTAAAATGGGCATTTTCACAGAGGCTAGTTAGATGTTTATCACTTTTTTCACTGTCTGAAAAATAATTTATTTTCTGTTTTATTCAGTTCCAGGGATTAAACCTTAGGCCTTTTAAATCCTGAGGTATAACTCCACATTTTAGTTTGTGAGAGGGTCTCAGTAGGAACCTTTCTACAGAGGAACCAGACAATCTCTGGTTCCAGTTCAGTACCTTTCCTTTGCAAGGTTTGTGATCATGATCATTCATTGCTGATAATACTTTATCTTAAATATTGTTAACAAAATAATCTCATCTCTTTGGCCTCAGTGGTCTCAGGTAAAGTTGTAAGTTTATCCCTCTCACTCCATCATGTATAAAAGCAGACTACAATGGAATTTCAGAAAATGCAACAGATTGGCTAGATGGGCTTTACCTTCTATCTGAATCCTGTTAACCACTCATCTCTTAGTATAACGATCTATTCCTCAGGCCTAATGAAGGCAGTCCCCTCTTTTCTTACAGTATTTATTTGGTTTTTAAGGGTCATGAAGCTGAACATGAGCAGGATCTCGACAACTGTATCTGAAAAGTCAGACAAACGTGTTTCACACTGTCCACACGAAGGAGCTGTTAGCTCAATAAACAAACTAGAGAGTGTCAAAATGTACAGTACATCATGCATTAAAAAATGCTCAGATACTTTGCTTCTGTATTGTTTTCTCCTAGATAGAGATTCTGGTTGCCTACTGGGACTCTGGGATGAATTATATTTATGTAAAAGACTGCTAGAAATTAAAGATAGTTGTGGTGATATACTTAGAAGAGAAATTAAAAAAATGGAAACTAAGCATGGTGAAGTACACAAAGAAGTCTCCAGAATTACAGAAGTGTTACCACAGTTAGAGCAAGAAGAGGCAGAATGGGAAGAACTCTGCAGTCTGAGGTATAAACTGCTTGTAATCCACTAGAGTCTCATATATATGCTAGACAACATAGACCTATCAATACTTTGGTTTTTGGCATACATGACATTAAAAACAAAACACAGAAACCCTGGAAGGCTGGAAAATGGTTTAGTAAGTGAAGTGCTTGCCATGTGAACAGAGGCTCAAGTTTGTTCCCTGGTATATTCGTGGAGAGCTGAATGTTGTGCTGAACATTTGCAAGATCAGTACAAGGGAGGCTGAGAAGGGAGAGTGCATGGAGATCACTGGCCAATGAGTCTAGGCAAGTAAGTGAGTTTAAGGTCCAGAGAGAGACTCTAACTCAAAAAATAATATGAAGAATGATTGAGAAAGATATCTGACATTAGCTTCTGGCTATGTCATATGTAGATACTTGCACAAGTGCACATACACAGGACCATATGCATACATCATGCATACACTCAATATGAAAAGGAAATGAAAATAAATTAGTAATCAACTTATTGAACATGTTTCTTTCACACACAAAAGATTCACATTTCTATGGTGCAAGTATATATTGGATTAATTAGATCCTATACTGTTCAAACTTGGCTTTTGAAATTGTTGATATAACAATACTCAGCAAGATAGGGCTGTAGTGCTAAACAAATGGAACAACGGGTTTTAGACTCCTTGTTCTAGTCAGATGATGGCAATGTGCAGACAGCAGTTGTATAGTGGCATCTCAAGGTGCCACTTGCTGTCAATGCTATATCATCAATTTGGGTTTACTTGTAATATTTTACTTTTTTGAGACAGGGTTTCTTTTTGTAGCCCTGGCTGTCCTGGAACTCAGAGATCCACCTGCCTCCTGGGTTCTGGGATTTAAACACACGCATCATCATGCCCAGCTACTTACATAGTTTAGAAAGATAAAATTTGATTTCTAGTTATTTTAGAAATTTATTCATAAGCAGTGACTTTAAAAATGATTAAATTCAAATCATTTTAGTTGAGAAATAACTGTTAGTATAGAAAGGATGATCTTCAGTTTGCATCATAGCTGAATAATTTTATTTTAAAAATATTCTTTACAAGAGGTAATTTTATGCAAATTTAGCAACAAGAAAATGTTCTTTCACTATTATCTTTCAAGTTTACATGATCTTTCAGAGTGACTGGAATACCAAATAAAAACATGCAAACTAAATGGGAAAAATTATGGGGATGTAGCAGTTTTATTAAGTCAATAAACTGTTGATTTATTAGTGTGATAAAAATCTCAGTTACAAACATTAACATTTTTTTTTCTAATTAATGAATGTCTTTGTTACTTTTTTATTGGCAAAATACCATGACCAAGGCAACATACAGAAGGTGTTAAGTTTTAGGGCTCTTGGTCCCAAAAGGGTAAAGTGTGTTTTAGAAAGGAGCATGGCTTCAGGGAGGCAGGCATGGTTCTTGGGCAGTAGCTGAGAGTTTACGTCTTACCTACAGCATGATGCAGAGACAGTGAGTGAACTCACTGGCAATAGTGTGGGATTTTTAAATTTCAAATCTCATACCCAGGGACACATTTCCTCCAACAGGGCCACACTTCCTGATTCTTCCCAGACAGTTCTACTACCTGGGTATCAAGCATTCAATATCTGAGCCAACAGGGGCCATTTTCATTCAAACACCACAATAAATATTAATATCAGCTTATTTAATCATAGGTCTTCCTTAAAACAAAATGAGGGCATTATAAATGATGGTTGTTGTGATGGAAAAATGAAAACTGAGTTAAGAGGTGGGGAAAGGCAGTATTATGAAGAATTTGGAAGACAGCTATGGTCACCACTATACCCTCAATGCTGTAATGAAGAATTTGAAGTCAGTCAACATGAAATGTTTCTAGGGAATCTACATCTGAACTTAAAGGCTTTACACAACAGTGTGACACAGGTAAATTAATTATTACTATAAATTTCATATCTGATTAACGTTACTTATATCAATTTGTATATTGTGTATATATAATATCTATCTATCTATCTATCATCTATCTATGTATGTATTTATGTGTCACTAAAGGGATACTATTTAAGAAACATTTATTGACAACTTCTTCATTTGTAAATACCAAAGATTCTACTTACACAATTGTAATTTGTTGCAACGGGGGCAGTATCATGTGTGGGACACCACATGTATGCAACTGTTGCTGACCATGATGCAATTGTTTAACCAGTGATGAAATTATAACATAGCTAAAAATGATTGATTTTACTATTGTCAATCATTGTTTGTAACAACTTAGCCTGTAATTTTACATTGCTCTTTCAGTTTTTGTATTGTTGTCCATTCATTTAATAGATAATCTTGCATAAGTATAAATTTACTGAAGGGGAAATAATATTTGATAAACTTGTATTATATTTTTACTTAATTAAATATTTACTTAAACTGAACACATTTTTTGCTTAACAGTCTGTTAAGATAAAATCAGGTCCTTCATTAAATGTGGGCAAGCAATAAGTATGAAAACTTAAAACACTTATTTCAATAGATAATTATTTTGTCAAAGACAAAATGCATTTTTCTAACTATGGAGACAAATAAGATTTGAGTTCCTTCTTATGTAGCCAAGAGAAGGAAGATTTGTAACATTTTTTTCTCTGGCTACTATTCAGTTTGGGATGAGGCAGCTCAGCATGAATACTCACTAGGAATGTATTGGTTCAAGAACCTTCATCTCAATATAGAGCCCAACAAGATGCTGATCCTTATCAGACACTACATCAGTTACACACTGCTTAGTGTAGAAGATTATGTTTACATTTTACTATACAATCATTATACTGAAAGTAAAGTACTGAGAAAAAGTTACTTATGAATTATTATAAGTGGGAGAAGTTGCTTTTTTAAAAATAAAATCTCAATTGTTTGATTTTACTAATGAGGACGTGGGAGCCGTATGCTGGGCTGCAAGCCCATTAGCTCAGAGGGTCAGAGAACGCATCCAGCTGACCTCCTCAGCCACTGTTCCAGAAGCCATTCCCTCTCTCACACCATCTCAGAAAACTGCCTTCAAAATGAATGACCTTCCTTCTATTTCCTGTGCTTCTATCTGTCCTCCTGACTCCCTCTTACTCTGTTTTTTCCCCATTCATTTATTTTATGTATATGAATACACTGTAGCTGTCTTCAGACACAGCAGAAGAGAACATCAGATCACATTACAGATGGTTGTGAGCCACCATATGGTTGCTGGGAATTGAACTCAGGACCTCTGGAAGAGCAGACAGTGCTCTTAACTACTGAGCTATCTCTACAGGCCCCTTTCTGTTTCTTTTTTTTTTTTTCTTTTCTTTCTTTTCTTTTTTTAAATAATCTTATAGTAAATTCCTGTAAACTGGTTGCTTGTTCCATATCTAGGGTTGACTTTATTTAATCCTGTTTATGATATTCAAGCAGAAATCTCTTGGATTATAGGTGTGTGCTAAGGCTGAGCCACACTATAACTCAAAACTCAGGTTTTCCCAATAATTAACACAATCTCTGGGTTTACAGTATGATACAATATCCTAGAACAAAAAGTTTTGGTTGCTAGTGCAGTTTGAATTTTATGAATTACTGGGGACAAATTATGGGCTTTGTGCTTTTCCCTGGCTGCTGCTTTCAGCAGTGCAAAAATGATATTGTGCTCCTTGCATAGAAGACCTCTGCTGGTATGCCAAGTACCTATGATACCAGCTTTACCATGGCTCAAATCACAAAGCGTTAGTGCTGAAAGCCAATACCACACACAGCTCCTTATCAATTACTCTTTTTTTTTTAAAAAAAAGATTTATTTATTTATTATATATAAGTACACTGTAGCTATCTTCAGATATACCAGAAGAGGGCATCAGATCTTATTACAGATGGTTGTGAGCTACCATGTGGTTGCTGGGATTTGAACTCAGGACCTCTGGAAGAGCAGTCAGTGCTCTTAACCACTAAGCCATCTCTCCAGCTCTCAATTGTTCTTATTGCAAGAGGCCACTGTTGTAGATAAATGAATCTCTTCATTTTACAGTCAGAGCCACTGAGGTCTAGAAAGCTAGTTCATTCCAGTTCAGTGGAGCTGGGATACAGACACATTTGTATGGATACTGCCACTTAATTTTATGAGACATTCACTTGTAACCCAGAACATCTTGGTATTTATTATTGTTGTTGTCCTTTGATCACTCATTGACATGATATTTTCAATCATTTTTGAAGGTAGTATTAAAATGTAAGTAAATTTTTCACACAGGGAAATTTTGGCTTTCTCCTCATTTTATCAGTTTTCTCCACTTGAGAAAGATAGATTCCACAAGAATCTATCAAGACTGGTGGCCTGGCCACAGGTTGCTGGGCACCTGGAAGAGCCACAGGAGGGCTCTCACTCCTGAACCTAGGGGCGAGTCCACATGCTCGCTCCACTGACTATCTGGTAGAGGCTGCCCAGAACTCTTAGGCCCAGGTATTAGTGCTGCCTGGGAACAGACACTTCCAGCCCAAGGACAGAGCAGACCCAGTTGCATCAGGATTAGGCATCGGCCATTGGAACTCACAGCCTATCCAGAAAGCCGAACACACAGGAACAATCTTCCTCTGGAGACTATAGGCCCACAGACCATAGGAGAGATAAGCTCCGGTTAGAGAACAAGATTACCTAACATCACAGATAACAAGATGGCAAGATGCATGCACAAGAATCTAAGAAATGGAAATCAAGACAACCTGGCAACATAAGAACCTAGTTCTCCCACCACAGCAAATAGTAAATATCCCAATTTACCAGAAAAACAAGATTTTGACTTAAAATCATACTTCATGATGATGATGGAGATCTTTCAGAAGCGCATAAATAACACATTTAAAGAAGTACAAGAAAGCCAGGAGAAGAGACACAAACAAATTGAAACAGGAAAAACACAAAAAATTACTTAAAGAGCTACAGGAAAGCACAACCAAGTAGGTAAAGGAATTGAAAACAGAACTAGAAACAATGAAGAAATCACAAAAGAAGACAACCCTGAAGTTGGAAAACCTAGGAAAGACATCGAGAGTCATAGACACAAACATCACCAACAGAATATAAGAGATGGAAGAAAGAATCTCAGGGGCAGAAGACACCATAGAAACATTGACACATCAATCAGAGAAAATGCAAAAAACAAAAAGCTCCTAATCCAAAACATACAGGAAATACAGGACACAATAAGAAGACCAAACCTAAAGATAATGGGTATAGAAAAGAACAAAGACTCCCAACTAAAAGGCCCAGTAAATATTTTCACAACAAAATTATAGAAGAAAACTTCCCTAACCTAAAGAAAGAGATGACCATGAACAAGAAAGCTACAGAACCCCAAATAGACTGGACCAGAAAAGAAATTCTTCCCAACACATAATAGTCAAAACAATAAATGTTCAAAACAAAGAAAGAATCCTAAAAGCAGTGAGGGGAAAAGAACAGGTAACAAAGGCAAATGGACCAGAATTACACCAGACTTCTCAACAAAGACCATGGAAGTTAGAAGATCCTGAACTGACGTCATACAGACCCTAAAGAACACAAATGCCAGCCCAGGTTACTCTATCCACCCAAACTCTGAATAACTATAGTCGGAGAAACCAAGATTTTCCAGGACAAAACCAACTATACACACTGTCTGTCCATAAATCCAGACCTACAAAGGATAAAAGATGGGAAACTTCAACCCAAAGAGGGAAACTTCACCCTAAAAAAGGAAGAAATTAGTCATGCAACAAACCTCAATGAAGAAAAGTACACAAATATAATTCTACCTCTAACAACAAAAATAACAGGAAACAATAATCACTATTACTTAATTTCTCTTAACATCAATGGACTCAGTTTCACAATAAAAAGACATAGACTATCAGACTGGATACGGAAACAGGATCCAACTTGCTGCATACAGGAAACTCATCTCAGTAAGAAAGACAGAGTAAAAGGTTGGAGAAAAACTTTCCAGGCAAATGGACCCAAGAAACAAGCTAGAGTAGCCATCCTAATATCAAATAAAATAGATTTTCAACCAACAGTCATCAAAAAAGATAAGGAAGGACATATTTTACTCATCAAAGGAAAAATCTATCTAGAAGAACCCTCAATCCTGAACATCTATGTTCCAAATACAAGGGCACCCATATTCATAAAGGAAACTCTACTAAAGCTCAAAGCATATACTACACCAGACACAAAAATAGTGGGAGACTTCAGTGCCTCACTCTCATCAATGGACAGATCATGGATGCAGAAACTGTCCAGAGACAGTGAAACTAACAAAAGTTATGAACCAAATGGATCTAACAAATATCTATAGAATATTTCATCCTCAAAAAAAGAGAGAATATACCTATTCTCAGCACCTGACAGTACCTTCTCTAAACTGACCATATAACCAGTCACAAAAGAGGCCTCACAGACACAAAAAGATCAAAATAATCTCATACATCCTATCAGGTCACTATGGACTAAGGCTGGTCCAAAATAACAACAAAAACAACAAAAAAACCCACATACACATGAAAGGTCAACAATGCTCTACTCAATGATTGCTTGGGTAAGGTAGAGATAAAGAAAAAAATAAAAAGCTTTTTAGAATTTAATGAAAATGAAGGCATAACATACCCAAACTTATGGGACACAATGAAAGCAGTGCTAATAGGAAAACTCATAGCTCTGAGTGCCTCCAAAAGGGACTGGAGAGAGAATTCACTAACAGCTTGACAACACATTTGAAAGGTCTAAAACAAAAAGAAGCAGTTGTACCCAAGAGGAGTAGACAGCAGGAAATAATCTCAGAGCTGAAATCAATCAAATAGAAACAAAAAGAACTATACAAAGAATCAACAAAACCAAGAGCTGGTTCTTCGAGAAAATCAACAAGATTGATAAACCCCTAGCAAGACTCACTAGAGGGTGCAAAGAGAGTATACAAATTAACAAAAACCAGAAAAGAAATGGGAGACATAACAACAGAAACTGAGGAAATTAAAGAAGTCATCATATCTTACTACAAAAGTCTATACTCAACAAATCTGGAAAACCTAGAGGAAATGGACAATTTTCTAGACAGATACCAGGTACCAAAGTTAAACCACAATCAAATCAATGATCTAAACATCTCCAAGACCTGTTGAGTTTAGTGCAGAATTCTATCAGACCTTCATAGAAGACCTAATAACAATACTCTCCAAACTATCCCCCAAAATAGAAAGAGCAGGAACACTACCCAACTCATTCTTCAAAGCCACAATTACCCTCATTCCTAAAGCACACAAAGACCAAACAAAGAAAGAGAACTTTGGACCAATTTTCCTCATGAACATTGATGCAAAAATAATCAATAAAATTCTTGCAAACTGAATCCAAAAACACATCAAAACAATCATTCACCATGATCAAGTAGGCTTTATTTTAGTGATGCAAGGATGGTTCAATATAAAGAAATTCATCAATGTAATCCACTATATAAACAAACTCAAAGTAAAAAACCACATAATCATCTCTTTAGATGCTGAGAAAGCATTTGACAAAATTTAACACCCCTTGATGTTAAAAGTCTTGGGAAGATCAGGTATTCAAGGCTCATACTTAAGCAAAGTAAAAGCAATATACAGGAAACAAGTAGCAAATATCAGACTACATAGTGAGAAACTTGAAGCAGTCCCACTAAAATCAGGGACTAGACAAGGCTGTCCACTCTCCCCCTACCTATTCAATACAGTACTGGAAGTACTAGCCAGAGAAATCAGACAACAAAAAGAGCTCAAAGGGATAAAAATTGGAAAGGAAGAAGTAAAAATATCACTATTTGCAGATGATATGATACTATACTTTAGTGACCCCCAAAATTCTACCAGAAAACTTTTATAGCTGATAAACAACTCCAGTAAAGTGGCTGGATATAAAATTAACTAAAACAAACCGGTAGCCTTCCTCTACTCAAAGGACAAACAAGCTTAGAACGAAATTAGAGAATTGACACCCTTCACAATACTCACAAAGAATATACAATACCTTGGGTTTACTCTAAGAAAGTGAAGCATCTGTATGACAAGAACTTCAAGATTCTAAGAAGGAAATTGAAGAATATCTCAGAAGATGGAAAGACCTCTCATGCTCATGTATTAGAAGAATCAACATAGTAAAAATGGCCATCTTGCCTAAGGCAATCTACAGATTCAATACAATTCCCATCAAAATCCCAACTCAATTCTTCATAGACTTAGAAAGAGCAATTTGCAAATTTATTTGGAATAATAAAACCAAGGATAGCAAAAACTATTCTCAACAGCAAAATATCTTCTCAGGGGAATCACCATATCTGACCTCAAGCTGTATTACAGATCAATTGTGGAAAAAAACCAAAAAAACAAAACAAAACAAAACCAAACCAAACCCCTGCGTGGTGCTGGTACAGAGACAGGCAGGTAGATCAATGGAATAGAACTGAAGACCCAGAAATGAACCTACACACCTATGGTCACTTGATCTTTGACAAAGGAGCTAAAAACATTCAATGGAAAGAGGACAGCCTCTTTAATAAATGGTGCTGGTTCAACTGGCAGTTAACATGCAGAAGAATCCAAATTGATCCTTTCTTATCTCCTTCTACAAAGCTCAAGTCCAAGTAGATCAAAAACCTCCACCTAAAACCAGATACAGTGAAACTAATAGAACAGAAAGTGGGGAAGAGCTTGGAACACATAGGCACAGGGGAAATTTTTTTTGAACAGAACACGAGTAACTTATGCTCTAAGATCAAGAATCAACAAATGGAACCTCATGAAAGTGCAAAGCTTCTGTAAGGCTAAAAGGACATCATCAAAAGGACAAAGGACAAACAGGCAAGCAACAGATTGGGAAAAGATCTTTACCAATCCTACTTCTGATAGAGGGCTGGTATCCAATATATGTAAAGAACTCAAGAACTTAGACTCTAGAGAATCTAATAATCCTATTTAAAAATAGGGTACAGATCTAAACAAATAATTCTCAACTGAGGAATATCGAATGGCTGAGAAGCACCTAAAGAAATGCTCAAGATTCCTAATCATCAGAGAAATGCAAATAAAAACAACCCCGAGATACCACCTCACACCAGACAGAATGGCTAAGATCAAAAACTCAGGTGACTGCAGATGCTGGTGAGGATGTGGAGAAAGAGGAACACTCCTCCACTGTTGGTAGGATTTTTAAACTGGTACAACCACTCTGGAAATCAGTCTGGCAATTCCTCAGAAAATTGGACATAGTACTACCTGAGGACCCAGCTATACCACTCCTGGGCATATACCCAAATGTAGCTCCAAGATCAAAGGACACATGCTCCACCATGTTCACAGCAGCCTTATTTATAATATCCAGAAGCTGGAAATAACCCAGATGTCCTTCAGCAGTGGAATGGATACAGAAATTGTGGTACATATACACAATGGAGTACTATTCAGCTATTAAAAAATGGATGGAACTTGAAGTTATCATCTCAAGTGAGGTAACCCAGTTACAAAAGAACACTCATGGTATGTATTCACTTATAAGAGGATACTAACCCAAAAAGCTTGAATACCCAAGAAACAATTCAAACAACTTATGAAACTCAAAGAGAAGGAATGCCAGAAAGTGGATGCCTCAGTCCTTCTTAGAAGGGAGAAAAAATGCTCAAAGAAAGAATAAAGGGACAAATAGAGGAGCAGCTATTGGAGAAAAGATCATCCAGAAAATGCCGCACCTGGGAATCTATCCTATATGCATCCACTAAACCCAAGCACTATTGCTGATGCCAAGTAGTGCTTACTGGCAGGAACCTGATATGGATGCCTCCTCAGAGGCTCTGCCAGAGTCATACTGATATAGAGGAGGATGCTTGCAAACATCAGAGTGAACACGAGGACCCCAATGAAGTAGCTAGAGAAAAGACTAATGGAGCTGAAAGGGTCTGCAACCCCATGGAAAGAACACATTTATCGACTAACCAAACCCACTATGGCTACCAAGGACTAAAATACTAACCGATGAAGTCACACGGTGAGTCCCATGGCCCCAGGTGCATATGCAGCAGAGGACAGCATTCTTTGGCATCAATGGGAGGAGAGGCCTTTGGCCAAGCGAAGGCTTGTTTTCTCAGTGTAGGGGAATGCCAATGTGCCGAGGTGGGAGAGGGTTGTTGGGAGAGAGAGCACCTTCATGGAGGTAATGGGAGGGGGGAGGGGGGAATGGCACTGGGGGAAGGGAATAACATCTGAAATGTAAATGCAGTGAATTAAAAAAATGATCATGTGCTTCTGTTCTAGAGCAGAAGTCAATAGCTTTTGTGCAGGAAAGTGGACTGTTTGGTTGTAGGCTTCATGACGATAAGGTTCTTGTTCTATCAACTCTGTGCCCCAGCTTGTAGAGCACAGATGCCCCCACAAATGACAGCTAAACGGTAAATGAGTGCAGCTGTTCTGAATAGAGTATTAGCCTGAAAATAAGTGATGAGCAGTTATGTTCTAGATGACTACCAAGGCTTCTTTGTTTTCTTCTTTGTTTTAGTTGCAAAAAGCAGGGTTGCAAGAAAATTCACAGAGAGAAGGTGTCCTGAGTTCTGCAAGAATGGAACATCTACTGTGGAAGTATGACTTCAAAAATGAATACAAAATACCTTAGATATTTGTAAATATAATCAGCAATGTAGTGTGGAGATCTTGTTGGCAGTTGCGATATTAAGCACACCCCTGCTAAGCCATAGACACTTTATTTTATGTCCAACACCTAATTTTGGGCTGGGATTTAAGTCAGTGCTAGGCTACATAATTTCCATGGGCAAGACCCTGGATTCCACTATCTTTCTTCTTTTCATTTTTTTTTTTTAAAGATCCAACCATTAGGAATTGATTATTCTGTAAAATACCTTTTAGGCTGGAAGTTGACTGTCTTAAATTAGAATACTCAGTAAAGAACCAAGCAGAAGAAATTGAAGAGATTGAGAATCAACTGTTAAGAGATTTGGTAAGTTGGTCTATTATTCATTTCTCCCACCACAAAGGGAAAACTTCCTGTCCTTGGTGCTGCTTCATGGGAAAATGACAGGAAATAGGAAAGAGTAATGGACCAAAATTTCTGCATTCATAGTGATAATACGTGTAAAAGTGTAAGTCATTGTGACTTAACAGAGGAATTTGAATGCATGGAATTAATGATTTGTTTAGAAAGGTCTTGTCTAGCAAGGCCTTTACATGTGCACATTACCAAACGCAGACACTTGTAAACATATAATGAAAAGTATTTTATTTTATTTTATTTTTTATTTTTTTATTGAAAAACTTTATTTTAAAAAACAAAGATAAATGTACAATTTTTAAGCATTTTTGCATAAAAGTATACAAATACATTTTTATAAGGTTGTAATTATTTGTGGGTACATATACATATACATATACATATGTATATATGTAACAATAATATAGGAAAAGAGGGTATTAATTTGAGGAGATAGGAGAGAAACTGGGAGGCGCTGTAGGGAGGAAAGGGGGATATGATACAGTTCTATTTTAATTAATATATATTCTTTTTTTTTCTTGAACTTCACACAGTCTGTGAGTTGTTTCTGGGGTGTTCAGAGCTATGAAAAGTATTTTAAACAATGAAATTGGGCTCATAAGCTTGTACTGTGAGTACAAAGCTGCTGCAATGATTTATTTGTTTCTGTTGACCTGTGTCTTAGCATAACTGATCTTTTTCTTTTTTTAACTTTATTTTAAAAAACAAAGATAAATGTACAGATTTTTAAGCATTTTTGCATAAAAGTATACAAATACATTTTTATAAGGTTGTAATTAAGTATTTGTGGGTACATATACATACACATATGTATATATGGAACAATAATATGGGAAAAGAGGTTATCAATTTGAGGAGATAGGAGAGAAACTGGAAGGGGCTGTAGGAAGAAAAGGGGGACTTGATACAGTTCTATTTTAATTAAAATATATTCTTTTTTTTTCTTTTTTTTTTGATCTTCACATAGTCTGTGGGTTATTTCTGGGATGTTCAGAGCTTTCTGGGGCTAGTATCCCATTATCAGTGACTGCATATTATGTCTGTTCTTTTGTGACTGGGTTATCTCACAAAGGATGATATTCTCTAGATGCATCCATTTTCTTGAAAATTTCGTTAGGCCATTGTTTCTGATAGCTGAGTAGTACTCCATTGTGTAAATGTACCACAATTTTTGTATCCATTCATCTTCTGAAGGACATCTGGGACCTTTCCAGCTTCTGGCTATTATAAATAGAGCTGCAATGAACATTGTGGTGCATGTATCTTTGTTGTATATTGGCGTGTCTCTGGGGTAAATGCCCAGAAGTGGAATAACTGGGTCTTCAGGTAGTACTATGTCCATTTTTCTGAGGAACCGCCAGACTGATTTCCAGAGTGGTTGTATCAGTTTACAACCCCACCAACAGTGGAGAAGTGTTCCTCTTTCTCCACATCCTTGCCAGCATCTATTGTCATCTGAGTTTTGGATCTTGGCCAATCTGACTGGTATGTGTTGGAATCTCAGGGTTGTTTTGATTTGCACTTCCCTGATGGCTAAGGATGTTGAGCACTTCCTTAGATGTTTCTCAGCCATTCGATATTCCTCAATTGAGAACTTTTTGTTTAAGTCTGTAGCCCATTTTTTAATAGGGTTGTTTGATTCTCTGGTATCTCGCTTTTTGAGTTCTTTGTATACCTTGGATATTAGGCCTCTATCTGATGTGGGGTTGGTAAATATCTTTTCCCACTCTGTTTGCTGCTGTTTTGTTTTCATGATAGTGTCTTTAGCCTTACAGAAACTTTGCAATCTCATTAAGTCCCATTTGTCAATCTTTGACCTTAAAGCTCGAGCTATTGGTGTTCTGTTTAGGAAATATTTTCCTGTGCCTATGAGTTCTAAGGTTTTCCCTACTTTCTCATCTAATAGTTTCAGTGTACTTGGTTTAAAGAGGAGATCTTTGATCCACTTGCACTTGAGTTTTGTACAAGGAGATAAGAAAGGTTCTATTTTCATTCTTCTGCATGCTGAGTGCCAGTTGAACCAACACCATTTGTTGAAGAGACTGTCCTTTTTCAATTGAATTTTTACAGCTCCTTTGTCAAATATCAAGTGACCATATATGTGAGGGCTCTTTTCTGGATCTTCTATTCTGTTCTATTGATCCACGTGACTAGTTCTGTACCAGTACCATGCAGTTTTCAGCACAATTGCCTTGTAATATAGCTTGAGGTCAGGGATAGTGATTCCCACAGATGTTTGCTTGTTGTTGAGGATGGATTTCGCTATTCTAGGTCTTTTGTTATTCCAGAAGAAATTGCACATTGCTCTTTCCAACTCAGTGAAGAACTGTGTTGGAATCTTGATGGGGATTGCATTGAATCTGTAGATTGGTGTTGGTAAGATGGCCATTTTTATTTTATTTATTTATTTATTTATTTTTTACTCGGGAGAAAAGGTTTATTCTCAAAGTCAAATCCTTTAGGATGGATACCCAATGTTTTATTTGGGCAATATGCTCTGAATTTAATTGAGAGAAAATACAAGATTGAAAAGTAATTTGCTATTTGGTCTAATCACACAAATTTTTTCTTTTGCTTAAGTCAGGGGTTTGCACATAATCAGGGGTTACTTAGGACTGAAAGCTAATTGGGCTTAAAAGGGTTAGGGAGTAAGTCTTGTACTGCATCTTAATATCTCTTTAGAAAAGAAAAAAAAACAAGGAGATTAGTAGCTTAAATCTTCAGCTATAAAAACCTAATACAACAGATTGGCTTTGTGTAGCTCACAAGTCACATTGAGTCACTGGCACTTAAGCACAAGGGCAACCTTTTAAAACCTGGAGACCTTGAAAATTAGGCCATAAGATAAAAAACAGTTCATGGTCTACATTCAGCAAATTCACCTAAAAACAGTCTTATTTTGTAGAATAAAGACCAAGAAAACATTACATATATTACAAGCTTATTACATGTATTTACATAGCTTTAAATGTCACAAACATAACTCCCTACTTCAAGCAAGCTATGCATAGGTGAGGCCAGGTCACTTTAGCAGCTTTGTAGGACGTTCTTCTATAAATGTTCTCAGAATGTTAGTCACCATTATCTGTTTTTGGAGATTTGGTACATCTCTGGGTAAATGCTTATCCACTGCATTTAAGAAATGGCTGGGCCATACTTTGCCTCTACACATTTTACCCATGTATAACTTAAGAAGCAGCTATTTTCTTTTTAAAAATGGCTAAATTGTTATTGTCTGATTTCTTCAGAAATTGTGTAGTATCCCATAAATCTTAGTTTTCCCCCTTAAACAATAAAAAAGCTATGTTTACTGTTCCCCAATTCTAATTTAGTTAGCAACACTACCAAGTAGAATTGATTAGTCACTTACTGTATAAATTGCATTGACACTCTTAAGAACTCTTAAGAACTTTAATAACACATAAATGTCTGCTTATACTTTTATCAGTTTTTCACAAAATGTCAAACTACTTTTGGCTATGTGTAAACATTACAAAATTTAAAATTAGTACTTATCCGATTTTATACCTGTACTTTAAGTAAGGTTTTAAGTTGAAATGCCATTGTTTCCTTATCTGAAGGGTTCAAGGAAACATGAACCCAGTGGCTTGGTGGCTTGGGGAGAACACTTGGTGATGGTGGCTCACGAAATTTGGCTCCAGCATAGTTCTGACTGGCTTGAGACTTAAAAAGCAAGCTAGGACTTGATAAGTTAGCATTCCACTTGGGGCTGTTAGAAAGGCTCTTGCTTTTTCCTCCATTTTGCATGGACTGCCATGCTGCTGCTGATGGATCGTACCCATGTCCTCTTTCCTTTGTCTTAGGAACAGTCTTTATCTGGGAATTCTGATCCTCTGTCATCTGTCTATTGTGCCGTTGTTGGTTCTTATTAGCATTTCTAGATTGAGGGTCTGGAATGTTATACCTCTCTCCGGCACCCATCTTCAGCTTCTTTGTCACCTTTCAGTCTGCTTTTCAGATTGCAGGATTTCCACTACTTGTCCTCTTCCTTGCTGATAGGCCCAGGATAAGAGACGTTGCTTTCTGCTAGATCCTTTCCTTTGTCTCAATACAAACTTTTCATGAGCCAATCTGCTGATTTCAGCCTAGGAGCTGAGGCCCACATCGAGTCTCCTCAGCACTTAAGTTTGAGAGAAGTCCTAGCGACTTCGAGTTCGGGTGGCAGCGGTGGCTCCCTCTCGACCTCCAAGCCTCCTTCCCTCTCTAGGGAGAAACGATGCAATGATCAAACAGCCCACTAGTGAGTAACAGATCACAACTCCGTCTTGGAACAACCTCCTACTACCTTTTAGATGGCCATTTTTACAATGTTCATTCTTCCAATTCATGAGCATGGGATATCTTTCCAGTTTCTGAGATCTTCCTCAATTTCCTTTTTTAGAGGTTTAACGTTCTTGTCATACAGGTCCTTCACTTGCTTAGTTAGAGTCACACCAAGGTATTTCATAGTTTTTGTGACTATTGTGAAGGGTATCTTTTCCCTAATTTCTTTCTCCACATGTTTGTCCATTGAATATAGGAAGGCTACTGATTTGTTTGAGTTAATTTTATATCCAGCCACTTTGCTGAACTTGTTTTTCAGCTGTAGAAGTTCTCTGATGGAATTTGTGGGGTCGCTTAAGTACACTATCATGTCATCTGCAAATAGTGATGTTTTTAATTTTTCCTTTCCAATTTGTATCCCTTTGATTTCCTTTTGCTGTCTAATTGCTCTGGCCAGGACTACCAGTACTATGTTGAATAGGTAGGGGGAGAGTGGGCAGCCTTGTCGAGTCCCTGATTTTAGTGGGATTGCTTCAACTTTCCCACCATTCAGTTTGATGTTGGCTGTTGGTTTGCTGTATATTGCTTTTATTATGTTTAGGTATGGGCCTTGGATTCCTATTCTTTCTAAGACTTTTAACATGAAGGGGTGTTGAATTTTGTTAAATGCTTTCTCAGCATCTAGTGAGATGACCATGTGGTTTTGTTCTTTCAGTTTGTTTATATGGTAGATTACATTGATGGATTTTTATATATTAAACCATCCCTGCATCCTAGGGATGAAGCCTACTTGATCATGGTGAATGATCATTTTGATGTGTTCTAAGTTTTGGTTTGCAAGGATTTTGTTGAGTATTTTTGCATCAATGTTCATAAGTGAGATTGGTCTGAAGTTCTCTTTCCTTGTAGGGTCTTTGTGTGGTTTAGGAACGAGGGTTATTGTAGCCTCAAAAAATGAGTTAGGTAGTATTCCATCTGATTCTATCTTGTGGAATAGTTTGGAGAGTATTGGTATTATGTTGTCAATAAATGTCTGATAAAATTCTGCACTGAACCTATCTGGACCTGGGCTTTTTTTGGTTGAGAGGCTTTTGATGACTGCTTCTATTTCTTTAGGTGTTATGGGACTATTTAGATGTTTACCTGGTCCTGGTTTAACTTTAGTATCTTGTATCTGTCTAGGAATTCATCCATTTCCTCCAGATTTTCCAGCTTTGTAAAGTATAGGCTTTTGTAGTAGGATCTGATGATTTCTTGAATTTCCTCAGTTTTAGTTGTTATTTCTCCAGTTTTCTTTCTGATTTTGTTATTTTGTATACTCTCTCTTTGCCCTCTAGTTATTCTGGCTAAGGGTTTATCAATCTTGTTAATTTTCTCAAAGAACCAGCTCTTAGTTTTGTTGATTCTTTCAATGGTTCTTTTTGTTTCTATTTGGTCTATTTCTGCCCTAAGTTTGATTATTTCTTGCCATCTACTCCTCTTGGGTGTATCTACTTCCTTTTGTTCTAGAGCTTTCAATTGTGCTATCAGGTTGCTAGTGTATACTCTCTCCAGTTTCTTTTTGGAAGCACTCAGAGCTATGAGTTTTCCTCTCAGTACTGCTTTCATTGCATCCCATAGGTTTCGGTATGTCGTGTTTTCATTTTCATTGAATTCTAGGAAATCCTTAATTTCTTTCTTTCTTTATTCTTTGACCCTGCTATTGTTTAATAGAGCATTGTTTAGTTTCCATGTGTATGTGGGCTTTTTGTTGTCTTTGTTGTTATTAAAGACCAGCCTTAGACCATGGTGATCTGAAAGGATGCATGGGAATATTTCAGTCTTCTTATATCGATTGAGGCTCCTTCTGTGTCCAATTATGTGATCAATTTTCGAGAAGGTGCCATGAGGTGCTGAGAAGAAGGTGTATTCTTTTGTTTTAGGATGATATGTTCTGTAGATATCTATTAATTCCAGTTGGTTAATAGTCTCTGCTAGTTTTAAAGTGTCCTTGTTCAGTTTCTGTTTCCATGATCTGTCCATTGGTGAGAGTGGGGTATTAAAGTCTCCCACTATTATTGTGTGGGGTGAAATGTATTTTTTGAGCTTTAGTAGGGTTTCTTTTATGAATATGGGTGCTTTTGTAT
Source organism: Micromys minutus (assembly GCF_963924665.1). Lineage (NCBI taxonomy): Eukaryota > Metazoa > Chordata > Mammalia > Rodentia > Muridae > Micromys > Micromys minutus. The sequence goes on along the minus strand of NC_137981.1, from coordinate 119,057 downwards.
TTGGAACATATATGTTAAGGATTGAGAGTTCCTCCTGACAGATTTCCCCGGTAATGAGTAAAAAGTGTCCTTCCTTATCTTTTTTGATAACTTTTGGTTGGAAATTTACTTTATTCGATATTAGAATAGCCACTCCAGCTTGCTTCTTGGGGCTGTTTTCTTGGAAGTTTTTTTCCCAACCGTTTACTCTGAGATAGTGTCTGTCTTTGTCTCTGAGATGAGTTTCCTGTATGCAGCAAAATGCTGGGTTTTGTTTATGTATCCAGTCTGATAGCCTATGTCTCTTTATTGGGGAGTTGAGTCCATTTATGTTAATAGATATCAAGGAATAGTGGTTGCTGTTTCCTGCTATTATTGCTTTTGTAGGTTGAATTGTGCCTGTGTCTCTTTCTTCTTTTGGTTTTCTTGCTTAGGAGTTTTCTTGTTTTTACTAGGATGTAGTTCTCCTCATTGTATTGGGTTTTTCACGTATAATTCATTGTAGTGCTGGGTTTGTGGTCAGATATTGTGTAAATTTAGTTTTGTCTTGGAATATCTTGGTCTCTCCATCTATGGTGATAGATAGTTTTGCTGGGTATAGCAGCTTGGGCTGGCACTTCTGCTCTCTTAGGGTGTGCATGATACCTGTCCAGGCTCTTCTAGTTTTCATAGTCTCTGTTGAGAAATCGGGTGTGATTCTGATTGGTCTGCCTTTATATGTTACATGACCTTTTCCCTTACTGCTTTTAGTATTCTTTATTTGCTTTGGGCACTTGGTGTTTTGACTATTATGTGTCAGGAGGAATTTATTTTGTGGTCCAATCTATTTGGAGTTCTGAAGGCTTCTTTTATGCTCGTGGTCATCTCATTCTTGAGGATAGGGAAGTTTTCTTCTACAATTTTATTGAAGATATTTACTGTGCCTCTTAGTTGATATTCTTCTCCCTCTTCTATTCCTATTATTCTTAGGTTTAGTCTTCTCATTGTGTCCTTGATCTGGACATTTTGGGTTAGGAGCTTTTTGGTTTTTGCATTTTCTCTGACTCTTTTGTCTATGTTTTTAATATTGTCTTTGGCCCCCGAGATTCTCTCTTCCATCTCTTGTAATCTGTTGGAAATACTTGCATCTGTGACTCCTGATTTCTTTTTTAGGATTTCTACTTCTAAGGTTGTCTCTTTTAGTGTTTTATTTATTGTGTCCATTTCTATTTTAAATTCCTCCTTCCATTCCTTCATCTCTTTGGTTCTGTTTTTTTCTACTTATTTGAGTTCTTTGAGTGTTTTTTTTTTTTTTTTGTTTCTTCTTTAAAAGCTTCTAATTCTTTATGCTTTTCCTCCCATTCCTGTTTAAGGATCTCTATCATCATCTTGAGGTAGGATTTTGTGTCTGAGTCTTCTTTTTCTGGAGTGTTTGTCATTCTGCTGTTTGCTGTGATCAGAGAGCTGGGTTCTAGTGTTGCCATGTTGTCTTGGTATCCCTGGGGTACGGTCTTTCGTTTTCCTCTTGCCATTTTGTTGTCAGTGATTGGTTTTTGCCTTTCCCTTGTACCTGGCCTGTGTCCGTTGATCTCTGCTGTTTCTGGTGGCAGATGGTCTGAGCCCTGTTCTGCGCACCAAAGCCACCGTCTGGGAACAGAGGATCCAATTGCTGGGTTCCTGGTCCCTGGATCCTGGATCAGGCAGGGCAGGGGAGCGCTTAAAGTGTGCACTTGGCAGAGATATCTTTGCTCCCTGGGTAGTCGGATCCCCTTCTCACCAGGCCTTTATCTCTGGGTCTCTGCTGGTTCTGGCCTTTTTTTGTTGTTTGATTGCTCTGGTTGGTACTTTAAGTACTATATAAAAAAGGTAGGGAGAGAGTGAGCAGCCTTGTTTTGCCCCTGATTTTAGTAGGATTACTTTAACTTTCCCACTATTTACATTGATGTTGGCTACTGGTTTCCTGTATATTGCTTTTACTATGTTTAAGTATGAGCCTTGAATTCCTTATCTTTCCAAGTCTTTTAACATGAAGAAGTGTTGAATTTTGTCAAATGCTTTTTCAGCATCTTGAGAGATAATCATGTGTTTGTTTTTTCTTTGAGTTTTTTTTTTATGCAGTGAATGACATTGATGGATTTTCATATTTTGAACCATCCTTTTGTCACTGGGATGAAGGCTACTTGATTCGGTTTGCAAGAATTTTATCTGAAGATTTTCTATCAATGTTCATAAGGGAAATTGTTCTAAAGTTCTCTCTCTCTTTTATTTTCTTCCAACTTTATTAAAAAATACATATACAGATTTTAAAAGGATTTTGGCATAAAACTATATGAATATGTTTTTGTTAGTTCGTGACTTTTTAAAAAGTTTTGATATTTTGCATTGAAATCTTACTAGTTACAATAAGCATAAAGTACATGTAAAACAAAACATAACATAGAAATAGTCAAAGTTTTCTTGGTTTGTTAGATTAAACTTAATAATTTTTAAATATCAAAAACTGCCATAAGACTAACTTCTTAGCTCTTGATTTATTAATGATTTAAAGTTTAGGTGTACCATACTCTGGAAGGGTGCTATACATTTATTCTTTTTTCTTCTAAGGACTGAGGCTTCTATTTCTGGCCTTTTTTTTTTTTTTTTTTTTTTTTTTTTTTTTTTTTTGAGCTTTATAAGTTCTGTGAGTTGTTTCTTGGGTATTCAGAGCTTTCTGGGGCTAGTATTCAATTATCAGTGACTACATATTATGTCTGTTGTTTTGTGACTGGGTTATCTCACTCAGGATGATATCATGTAGATACATCAATTTTCCTGGAAATTTCATAAAGTCATTGTTTCTAATAGCTGAGTAGTACTCCATTGTGTAAATATACCACAATTTCCATATCTATTCATCTACTGAAGGACACTGGGTTCTTTTCAGCTTCTGGCTATTATAAATAAGGCTGCTATGAACATGGTGGGGCATGTGTCCTTAATGTATGTTGGAGCATCTTTGGGGTATATGCCCAGTAGTAGAATAGCTGTGTCTTCAGGTAGTACTATGTCCAATTTTCTGAGGAATTGCCAGACTGATTTACAGAGTGGTTATACCAGCTTACAACTGCACCAACAGTGGAGGAGTGTTGCTCTTTCTCAGCATTTTCACCAGCATCTGCTTTTATCTGAGTTTTTGACCTTAGCCATTCTGACTGGTGTGAGATGGAATCTGAGGGTTGTTTTGATTTGCATTCCCTGATGATTAGGGATGTTGAGCATTTCCTTAGGTGCTGCTCAGCCATTAAATATTCCTCAATTGAGAATTCTTTGTTTAGTTCTGTACCCCATTTTTAAATAGAATTGTTTGATTCTCTGGAGTCTAACCTCGTGAGTTCTTTCCATATATTGGATATTAGACCTCTATCAGATGTGGGATTGGTAAAGATCTTTTCCCAATCTGCTGGCTGGCGTTTTGTTTTCTTGACAGTGTTCTTAGCCTTACAGAAACTTTGCAATCTCATTAAGTCCCATTTATTGATTCTTGATCTTAGAGCAAAAGCTATTGGTGTTCTGTTCAGGAAATTTTTCCCTGTGCCTATGTGTTCCAAGGTTTTCTCTACTTTCTTTTCTAATAGTTTCACTTGAGCTTTGTACAAGTAGATAAGAAGGAATCTATTTTCATTCTTCTGCATGCTGACTGCCAGTTGAATCAACACCATTTGTTGAAGAGGATGTCCTTTTTCCATTGTATGTTTTCAGTGCCTTTGTCAAAGATCAAGTGTCCATATATGTGAGAGTTCATTTCTGGATCTTCTATTCTGTTCCATTAATCTACCTGTCTATCTCTGTAGCAGTACCATGCAGGTTTTAACACAATTGCTTTGTAATATAGCTTGAGGTCAGGGATGGTGATTTCTGCAGAAGTTTTCTTTTTGTTGAGAATAGATTTTGATATTATAGGTTTTTTGTTATATCTGATAAATTTGCAAATTGCCTTTTCAACTCTATGAAGAAATGAGTTAGAATTTTGATGGGGATTTCATTGACTCTGTAGATTACTTTTGGTAAGATGGCCATTTTTACAATGTTGATCCTTCCAATAAAGTTCTCTTTTTTTGAAGGGTCATTGTGTGTTTAGGAATGAGTGTAATAGTGGCTTCAAAGAATGAGTTGGGTACTATTCCTTCTGTTTCTATTTAGTGGAACAGTTTGGAGAGTTTTGGTATTAGGTCTTCTATGAAGGTCTGAGAGAATTCTGCACTAAACCCATCAGGTCCTGGGGTTTTTTTTTTTTTTTTTTTTTTTTTTTTTGGTTGAGAGTGTCTTTTGACTGCTTCTATTTGTGTAGGGGTTATTTGGCTGTTCAGATGGTTTCTCTGATCCTGATTTAACTTTGGTACATGGTATATGTCTAGAAAATTGTCCATTTCCTCTAGATATTCCATTTTCATTGATTATAGCCTTTTGTAGTAGGATCTGATGATTTTTTTGAATTTCTTTAGTTTCTGTTGTTTATTTCCCCTTTAATTTTTTATTTTGTCAATTTGGATACTGTTTCTGTGCCTTCTATTTATTCTGGCTAAGGGTTTATTGATCTTGTTGATTTTCTCAAAGAATCAGCTCTTGGTTTTGTTGATTCTTTATATAGTTTTTTTTTTTTTTTTTTTGTTTCCATTTGGTTGATTTCAGCTTTGAGATTATTTCCTGCAATCTACTCCTCTTTGTGTATTTGTTTCTTTTTGTTCTAGAGCTTTCAGATGTGCTGTCAAGCTGTTAATGTATGTTCTCTCCAGTTTCTTTTTGGAGGCGCTCAGTGCTATGAATTTTTCTCTCAGCACTACTTTCATTGTATCCCATAAGTTTGGGTATGTTGTGCCTTCATTTTTTTAATTCTTAAAAGTCTTTGATTTCTTTCTTTCTTTCTTGACCATGCTTTCATTGTGTAGAACGTTGTTTAGCTTCCATGTGTATGTGGGCTTTTTGTTTGTTGTTATTATTGAAAACCAGCCTTAGACCATGATGATCTGATAGAATGAATGGGAGTATTTCCATCTTCTTGTATCTGTTGAGGCTTGTTTTGTCACCAACTATATGGTCAATTTTGGAGAAAGTGCCATGAAGTGCTGAGAAGAAGGTATATTCTTTTGTTTTAGGAGGAACTATTCTATAGATGTCTGTTAAAACCATTTGATTTACAACTTCTGTTTTACTGTGTCTCTGTTCAGTTTCTGCATCCATGATCTGTCCATTGATGTGAGTGGGTTGTTGAAGTCTCCCACTATTATTGTGTGTGGTGTAATATATGTGCTGAGCTTTAGTATTGTTTCTTTTATAAATGTGGGTGCTCTTGTATTTGGAGCATAGATGTTCAGGATTGAGAGTTCATCTTTATAGATTTTTCATTTGATAAATAAAAAGTGTCTTTACTTGTGTTTTTTGATGACTATTGGTTGATATTTTTTTTATTTGATATTAGAATGGCTATTTCAGCATTTTTATTGGGAACATTGTCCTGGAAAAAATTTTAAACCTTTTACTCTGAGGTAGTGCCTGTCTTTGTTGCTGAGATAAGATTCCTGTATGCAGCAACATGCTGGATCCTATTTACATATGCAATCTGACAGTCTATGTCTTTTTTATTGGAGAATTGAGTTCATTGATGTTAAAGAGATATTAAGAAATAGTGATTGTTGTTTCCTCTTTTTCTTGTTAGAGGTATAGTTATGTTTGTGTGCTTTTCTTTTTGGTGTTTTTTTGCAAGCAGATTAGTTTCTTGATTTTCCTAGTGAGAAGTTTTTCTCTTTGGGTTGGGTTTCATCTCTTATCCTTTGTGACCTGGATTTGTGAACAATGTGTAATTTTTTCCCCCTGGAATATCTTGGTTTCTCCATTTATGGTGATTGAGGGTTTTGCTGGATTTAGTAACCTGGGCTGGATCTTGTGCTTTCTTAGGGTCTGTGTGATATCACTTCAGGATCTTTTAGCTTCCATAGTCTCTGTTGAAAAGTGTGGTGTAATTCTGATTGGTCTACCTTTATATGTTACTTGTCTTTTTTCTCTTACTGCTTTTAGCATTCTTTCTTTGTTTTGACTTTTATATGTTGGGAAGAATTTCTTTTCTGGTCCAGTCTATTTAGTGTTCTATAGGCTTCTTGTATGTTCATGGTTATCTCTTTCTTTTGGTTAGGGAAGTTGTCTTCTATAATTTTGTTGAAGATATTTACTGGGCCCTTCAGTTGAGAGTCTTCACCCTCTTCTACCCCTATTATCCTTCGGTTTTTGTCTTTTCATTGTTTCCTGGATTTCCTGGATGTTTTGGGTAAGATTTTTTTTTTTTTTTTTTTTTTTTTTGATTTTTGCATTTTCTCCGATTCTTGTGTCAATGATTTCCATGGTATCTTCTGCTCCTGAGATTAGCTCCTCCATCTCTTGTATTCTGTTGGTCATGCTAACATCTATGACTCCCGATGTCTTTCTTAGTTTGTCCAACTTCAGGGTTGTCTCCTTTTGTGATTTTTTTGTTTCTATTTCTGTTTTCAATTACTTCACCTGGTTTGACAACGCCCACGCCACTACTGTCACCAAGCCTTGGACAGAGGCCTGGGGGATTGAAAAAGAAACACACACACACACACACACACACACACACACACACACACACACACAGACACACACACACACACACACACACACACACACACGCACGCACATGGGTCACTCAATAATGGGTGAATGCCAACCAGGCTTTACTCAGGACTGTTTTTATGTGGGGTGAACAACAAAGCCTGGGGAGGCCAGGCGCAGTCAAGAGTCCTCAGGGTGAAGATAGCTCAGATGGAACGTTCTGGGGTGTGGTTAAGAACCACAATGGATATAAGGAAGGAGTTCTTAGTAAAAGAAGCAGAGGAAGGAAAAATAAGGCCAGGCTCCAATGGCAGGTTACAACACTGGTTGTTTGTGCTTTCCTGTAGCTTTTTAAGTGATCTTTGTGTTTTTTGTGTTTCCTCTTTATGGGCTTCAAGTTGTTTGAATTTGTTCTTCTGTTTTTTCTGTACTTCTTTAAGTGTGTTATTTATTTGCTTCTGAAAGATCATCATCATCATAAGGTATGATTTTAAGTCCAAATCTTGTTTTTCTGGTGAGTTGGAATATTCACTATTTGCAATGGTGGGAGAACTGGATTCTGATGTTGTCAGGTTATTTTGGTTTCAGTTTCTTAGATTCTTGTGCTTGCCCTTTAGCATCTTGTTATAGGTGATGCTAACTGATTTTTTTTTTTTTTTTTTTTTTTTTTTTGGTCTCTTTCTGGTGCTTGCCTCTCTTGTGGGAATGTGGGCCAGTGGTCTACAGAGGGAGATTGTTCCTTGGTGTTTGTCTCTCTGGGTAGGCTGTGAGTTTCCATGGCAGAGCCCAGTCCTGATGAAGCTGGGTTGGGTCTGACCTTGGGCCAGAAGTGTGCACTCCCAGGCAGTACAGATATGAGAGTTCTGGTCAGCTTCTCCCAAGGTAGACAGTGGGCAGAAGGAATTGATTCACCATTCCACTTAGTATGGAGAGCTCTTCTGTAGCTCTTCTCAGCTCCCAGTGACCTGTCCACTTAGAATCAGTAACTTGAATTGGTTATTATCCCATCTAATGTCTGTGTGTGGACAGTAAGTGAACACCGAGGCTTACCAGAAGAGTTTATGACCCTCCAGTCAAGTATCTGTAAATGATATTCATGGGCTTTCTAGCATTTATGAGTAAATAATTCTGTTTTCGATAGCTTGTTCACCTGTCAGCTATAAAGTACTCAAAAATTCCGTTTTAATGAATATATCTAGTAGTTTAACTTCTATGACAAAGGCATAACACAGTGTATTGTGTTTTAACAAAAGTCATTATTTGAATTTTTCTAGTTGGCCTTTTATAAACTGTTTCCAATGCATTTTGGTCATAAACTCCTGAGAAATGCTATTTTAAGAAATAAGGATAAGTCTCTGGGTATTAAAAAAATCTACTTATAAACATTTTGTCAAAGATGGGAGACAGAAAGAAAGAACAAAATGAACTGACCCAGTCACCACAATCTCTGACATGTGCTTTGGAACATGAGATGGAAAAAATTGAAGAATTAGAAAAGGCACTACAAGGGTAAGACTCTAATATTTTAGATCTTTTCAGCTATGCATCTATCAATTTAACTTTCATTTAATTCATATCTGAATAAAAATTGTGTATCTTCCATTTTATAACCAAAAGTTATTATATTTTAAATGTACTTTAGAACCCCAGGATAATAAGGAATGTTTTTTTGAGTACCAAAAAATCACTCTTTAATGGCTTTGGCACAGTAATAGTAATACCTGTGGTGTAACTGTCATTGTATCCTTTGTCTTCTACCTTGCACTTGATTTTCTGAAACATTGTAGTATGTGTGTGTGTATGTGTCCATGTACATGTATTCATGTGTGTGCGTGTGTGTGTGTGTGTGTGTGTGTGTGTGTGTATACACATGTGTGAGTGAGTTTCTATTTTTGGTAATCTTCTCTTCAAGATTAAAACCTGTTCATATCTAAAACTTTGTCTTTGTTGCTCTTTCCCAGCACAGTTACATTGATCATATTTATTTTGTTTTATCTTTCTATTTTTCAGTTATAAAATATATGGAAAGGATAAACTTGTTTGAACTAGTGTCTTTTATGTTCCCATGAGATTTATATGTTCTTAAGCCTTAGTTTGTTAGTTGTATGTATGCTCGTGAATATAGATAATTTTTTCCAAGATTTTTAAATTCATGGTTGGTGGAAATTTTGGATGTAAAAGCTGTAGCTAATAAAGGCTGGTATGCAATATATATATTAGATCTCAAACATAAAAAAATAAAATGTTTCTATCACCATAATTTAAAACATGTAACATTTTCCAGTGTTTCTTAAGCTCTTCCCTAGACAGCTTTGTATTGGTTCCTAAGTCTTATTCTCTGATTCTAATCAATATTTTTGTGTCATTTAATTGTCTTTATGCACATAGTTTTGCATCTCCTGCATTGTGTTGGTCCTGTGCTAACAAAGACCTGTGAAGTTTCTTATTAAAACTGTATTTAACACTCTTACATGTTATTTTTCTTTTGATTCCCTTCCTTCTAGAACAGCACCTGTCTCCTTTCTCCCTCAATATATACCTTACTTACACTTCTTATCTTTGTCTGCTTTGTGTGATCTCTTCTGCTGTATGTTTTGTGCTGTGATTAAATACAGGGACTTGGACATGTGCTTCCCTGATGAACAATTTTATTCTCCTGGATTACTTTGCATATGTTTCCTTTTCTTCCTTATAGACTATGCTCAACAGGTACCAAACGTACATATACACACACACCCCTGTGATATTTAGTAAGATATAACGTTGTAATTTAATTAAAAATAAATCTCATAGGCCCATAGGGAAAGGCAGTATTAGGAGGTGTGGCCTTGTTGGAGTATATGGCTTTGTTGGAGGAAGTGTGTCAGTAGGGGAGTCTTCACAGCAATAAAATCTTAACTAAGACATGTTTTTAGAGAGGTTGAAATGAGAAAGACCTACTCTGAATTTGAGAGGTACTATCCAAAAGGCTGGGGTCCTAGAATAAATAAAAATAGTGAAGGGAAAAGCTCATCTGAGTACCAGCAATCATGTCACTACCTGCGTGTGAGGAGGCAGCTCACATTCCTACCTCCTACTATGGTAGTAGACACAGCTGCCATGTCTACCTGCTACAGGGAACTGCTTCATCTCTTAAACCATAAACCAAAAAACTGATTATTTCTTATCAGGCACTTTGTAATAAGAAAAATAAACAATACAAAAATAGTATCATGGAGTATGGCTGTTGTTGTGATAAACCTCATGTTGGCCCCTGGGTAAATTCCCACTAATGACTGTATGCCTTTGTTCTAGTTCTGAATCTTGCCTGGCTTGGGAAGGAACCACATGACTCAGGCAGACTCACTGAGAAACCAATTCTCCCTACCTCCTAATCTTAGATCATGGTGCATGTGTATTCCATCTGGGAATCTCCAATTAACTTTTAAAAGAAATTTCTTGCCTACAGGTAGGGCTCCATCTATTGTGGTAGTCTGTTAAACTGTATTGAGCTACTATCAGGTCATCACATTTCTCATCAACTGCCAGAGGTCTCTGGATTCACAAATGAAAAGACACATACACATCCTTTATATTTTGATATGCCTTAACTAGCTCAATGGCTGGGACACTCCTGAACATGGCTAACACACTTCCCTCAGATATCCCTGAGTTAGTACTTGCTAAATTTTATTTCATCTCTGTTATCCCTGACCCAATACAGGGAGTGGCCCCTGGGGCTGCTTTGCTGACACTTACATGGATGAATGATTATTCTCTTGCAGTACTTTAAAATTTTTTTAAAAAAGATTTCTTTATTTTATTTATATGAGAATGCTGTAGTTATCTTCATACACACAAGAAGAATGCAGAAGAGGGCATTGGATCCCATTACAGATGGCTGTGAGCCACCATGTGTTTGCTAGGAACTGAACTCAGGACCTCTAGAAGAACAGTCAGTGCTCTTAAACACTGACCCATCTCTCCAGCCCTTAAATTTTTTTTATTGGATTTATTTATTTACATTTCAAATGTTATCCCCTTTCTTGGTTTCTCCTCAATACACCATATTCCATTCCCCCTTCTATTGCTTCTGTGAGGGTTTTCACCAACCTACCCACATCTTCCTGCCTCCCCACCCTGACATTCCCCTACACTGGGGCATTGAGCCTTGGTAGGAGCAAGGTCTTATCCTTCCATTGTTGCCCAACAAGGCCATTCTCTGCTACATGTGCAGCTGGAGCCATCTATGTTTACTCTTTGGATAGTGGGAGCTCTGGCTGGTTGGTATTGTTCTTATGGGATGCAAACCTCTTCAACTTCTTCAATCCTTTTTCTAACCCCTCCATTGAGGATCCAATTCTCAGTTCAATGGTTGCCTGTGAGCCTTTGCCTCTGTAGTGGTCATGCCTTCGCAGAGCCTCTCAGGAGACAGCTATATCAGGCTCCTGTCAGCATGTATTTCTTGGCATCAGCAACATTGTCTGGGTTTGGTAGCTGTATATTTGCTAGATCCTTAGGTGGGGGCAGTCTCTGGATGACCTTTCCTTCAGTCTCTGCTTCAAAATTTGTCTCCATGTTTTCTTCTGTAAATATTTTTGTTTCCCCTTGTAAGAGGACTGAAGCATCTGGACTTTGTTCTTCATGAATTTTATGTGGTCTGTGAATTGTATCACAGGTATTCCGAGCATTTGGGCGAGTATCCACTTATCAGTGAGTGCATATAATGAATGGTTTTCTTTTTCTTTTTTTTTTTTGTGTGTGTTTGGGTTACTTCACTCAGGATGATATTATCTAGTTCCATCCATTTGCCTAAGAGTTTCATGTAGTCATTGTTTTTATTTTTTTTATTAGATACGTTGTATTTACACTTGAGATACTATCCCTTTACCCCACCTGCTCTCATCCCCCTCTCCCTCTATTTGCCTTAACAAAGGTGCACTCCCTCCTGATCACCCTCTCCACCCCAGTGCCTTGGTATTCTCCTACATTAGGAAAACATGTCCTCCCTAGAACAAAAGTCTCTTCTCACATTGAAGCCAGACACTGCTATCTTCAGTTACATATGCAACTGGATCAATAGGTCTCTCAAAGTGTGCACAAAGGTTGGTGTTTTAGTCCATAGGAGTTTTGGAGGGTTTGGTTGGTTGATAATATTGTTCTTCCCATAAGGTTGCAACCCCTTTCAGCTCCTTAGGTCTTTTCTTTAACAATCTCATTGGAGTCCCTGAATTTAGACCTATGGTAGCTGCAAACATGTTAAGCTGTATCTATATGACTCTAGCATAGTCCCTGGGGGGGGGGCATCTCTGGCTGGTTCCTGCCAGTAAGTACTCCTTGGGATCAGCTATTGTGCTTGGATTTGGTGACTGCATATGTGGTCACTGCAAGGTGAGGTGGCGTCTGAGTGATTTTTCCTTCAATCCCTGCTCCTCTATTTGACCTTGAATTTCCTCCCATGAGAGTTTTGTTATTTTTTTCTAAGAAGGACTGAGGCATCTCCATTTTGGCCCTTCTTTCTTTTGAACTTCATAATGTCTGTGAATTTTTTCTTAAGTATTGGGTATTCAGAGCTTTTTGGGGCTAGTATCCACTTATCAGTGAGTGCATACCATGTGTGTTCTTTTGTGACTGGGTTACCTCACTCAGGATGACAGTCTCTAGTTCCATCCATTTGCCTATGAATTTCATGAAGTCATTGTTTCTAATAGCTGAGTGTTGTACTTTACGGTGGGAGAGCCCCACTCTGCCCCTCCAGGGAAAGGTAGCTTCACAGTGCAGGTCCCAGGGAAGGCTGCTTCTGGTGCGCTCTGCCTGGCCCAGTTGAGTTTAGGCTGGGAGTTGTGGGAATAAGTCCCAGTGTGGCGCTGTCAGGCCTGTGAACCCTGGAGGTCCAATGTTCAGCAGGATGCTGAGATTAAAGCCCTGCTGACCAGGCTGTGAACCCTAGACAGGGAGTCAGGAGCAGTGCGGGGCCAGCAATAGGGCTCTGGAATAGAGCTTTCACAGAGGATGCAGGAGTCAGGACCACAAAGGAGCCAAGACCGAGGATAAGGTTTCAACATGTGTCTTTATTTTTGTGCGCATCTCTCCTTTGCTCTGTTCTTTTTAAACAGCCCGGGATCCAACACTGGATTTCCATTCCTTTGCCTCTGAGATTGGCCACAGTTGTTTTTCTAATGATATGTGTGTGTACAGGGGAGGGATTTAGGGAGTGGCTAATCTGGCTAGAGTCTTTGTTACTCTCTCCTATGGAGGTGGGGTTTGGGGCTTGCCTAGAGCCTTACACATCTGCCCCATTGTGGTGAATCCAGGCAAAGTGGATTTACAATTGGAGTTCAGAAAGCACCTACCAGTTGACAGTTATTCGAATAGCTGTCTTTGGGGCTTCCACTGACATCAACCTCTTGTATTTCCAACCTTTACCCTTCAAACCCACAGTTGAGTAGTACTCCATTGTGTAAATGTACCACACTTTTTGTATTCATTTATCTGTTGATGGACATTTGGGTTCTTTCCAGCTTCTGGCTATTATAAATAAGGCTGCAATAAACATGGTGGAATATGTGTGTAGATTTATCTTAAGGCAGTACATAATTGGACAGGGAGAGGGGGTGGGAAAAAGGAAAGGAAACAGAAGGGGAGGAGTCAGAGAGTAAAATAGAACAGCAGGAGTCAGAGAAGAAGGAGAAAAAAGAACTGGAACAGAAAGAAGGTTAACACCAAGTGAGAAGGGATCTCCTAGGAGGGGAATAGAGAATGTAGTGGTAAATCTGCCCAAAATAGTCACACAGTTTGTTTTCCTAATTACTGAATTGTGTTCTCATTGAATGGGTTTGAGTTGAAGAGGATATTGCTACAAATTGTCGATTTGGTTGAAAAGGATATGGAAACAATTGGTGCCCAACTTTTGGTTTAGAACCCAACTAACCTGAGTATAAAGTTCACTTCCCTCTACTCCCAGCCCCTAAAATATGGATCTGGGTTGGAGCAGTGTTGGATTGAAACTGATTAAGTCTGGGAGGCTGACAAAGAACTGCAGAGAGGCTCCCTCCCCCAAACCCTAGGCAGAGAGCTACATCCAGGGATAGTATCAGGAATCACAGGAAGGGACAGAAGTCTCTGGGGCACAACTGCCTATGAGGTAGCCTGAGACCAGTATATAAGCAAGAACTGCCAGCTGCAACCCAAAGAGGCCACTCTGGGGAAATAAAGAATCTGAGAGGACCGCAGAAAAAAGGTGTGTGCGGCTTCATATCAGTGTCGGGCGTGAGGAGAGAGACGTCAGGGCTGATAAAGAGATGAGCCTTTATTATTTATTTTTTAATATTTACTGCAACAGGTGGCAAAAATGAATTGAGAAAGTGAGAGAGATAGAGAAAGAGATAGAAAAAGAGAGACAAAGAAAAAGAGAAAAAGAGATATAGAGAAAGAGATAGAAAAGAGAGATAAAGAGAAAGAGAGAGAGAAAGAGGAAAAGAGAGATAGAGAATAAGAGACAGAAAATGAGATAGAAAAAGAGATAAAAGAGAGAGATAAAGAGAGATAAAGAAAAAAGAGAGATAGAGAGAAGGAGAAAGAGAGAGATAGAGAACAAGAGAAAATGAGAGAGATAGAAAAAGAGAGATAAAGAGAAAAAGAGAAAGGTAGAGAAAAAGAGAGAAAAAGAGAGAGAGAGATAGAAAAAGAGAGATAAAGAGAAAAATCGAGAGATAGAGAAAAAGAAAATGAGAGAGATAGAGATAGAAAAAGAGAGAGATAGAGAAAGAGAGAGATAAAGAGAAAAAGAGAGAGATAGAGGGAAAAAGAGATTAGTAACTATTTAATTCTTAAAAAAATTGTTTTCAAAATTTAAAGTGAATTATCCTGCTAAAGCCATGTATGTGGCTTGTTAGATGCCAGCTAGTGAGATTTTATAATAATTATCTGAATTGTTTACATTGTTTCAAAATAGAAATGATGTTGAGTTTTGTGTTTATATTATTTCTGTGGGAGAGAATACAAGATAAAAGATATTCTAGTTGCCAACTAAAGGGCACACTATTTTGGGAGAAAGGTTTTGTCTTTGTGTTTTTAAAAAAATGTGATTCAGCTCTGTGTACCTTCCACAGTTATTTGGATTATATTTGATAGAGGTAGACCACCTAACAAACTGAATTAAAAAGATCAATCAAAATATTTCTTGATACTAAAATGTTTTCTGTTGAGTTTTATGTTTCAGAATGTACAACTATGATAAAGCTTGTCATCAGAATCCTGAACTGGCCTGATTCCAGACAACAGAGACTACAACAACCATCAGTGTGGCTTTTCCTCTTGAGGCCTGTCTGGCTTCTTCATTACCCTCCCCATTCTAAAATTTCAATGCCCATATATTCAGCTTGAAGAAGCTGAAGATGAGTCATTCCCTGGACTTTGGAGGGTGGTGAAAGTGTTTATTGTAAGGTTGTGTTTATAAATAATTTAGAAATGGTCATAATCATACTGAGAAGAATTAGCCAGATTTGATTATACAGTCATAATTCTAGCTTGATAACTAAGCTAAAGTCATATTTTCATTGGTAAGAATCTAACTGATACAAAGTTAAGGTTATTATCTTTACAGTACTAAAAACTGATTTGATACAGATTTAAAGTTTAAACATAGTGTTTAGTTGGTTATACAATACTAGCTGAAGGCTAGATAACAAGGTCATGCTTCTGAGTCATTAAAAGGGAGCTTTTATTAAAAGATAATTTCAATTAAGATAGCCAAGAGTAGTCAAGGTTTAACAGTTCAGAGATGCTTTATGTAGATAATCTTCAATGGCATCAGAAGTCCACAGAATATGATATTTATAAACATTTTTAATTAAAGATTATTTGAATAGAGTACTGTCTGCTCCTGACAGTACCCCTTCTTAGATTCTAAGAAGAAATTGAGCATCAGTAGAGTTTCTCCAGTTGTGGCGAGACAGCCACTTGACAAGAATTGCCTCATCATCTACAGACAATACTGTCCAGAAAGGAACACTTTGGCAGAATAGTCGACTGATAATATTTGCTGAGCCAAAATTATCAGCCCTTCAAGATTTCTGCATTTCAAGGTCTGTCATTGATCCTGGGCCAGAAGGCTGAAGACTTACTCTTACATGTTGCTAACAGGGAACTACTGGTGGAGATTTGTCTCTACAACCTCTCTAAACTCTGGAAACCATGTTAGGCTTCCTATGTTTTTAGATATTTAGCCATTGTCAGATTTCTGACGGAGTTGAAGCCTAATTTAGTTTTAGGGCCTATCCAAGATAATTAACTTTGAAAAAACATTGTCATTTAGAACATTTCAAGTGATAATAGTCATATATAGCTTACATAAATAGTCATATACAGCTTAAAGGCAAAGTTTTTTTTTTTTTAAGTAAACAGAAAGAGTGATATGTAGATTTATGTTAAGGCAATACATAATTGGACAGGAAAAGGACGTGGGAAAAAGGAGGGGAAACAGAAGGGGAGGAGTCAGAGAAGAAAGAGAAAAAAGACTGGAACAAGAGGACAGTTAACGCCAAGTAGAAGGGATCTTCTAGGAGGGGAATAGAGAGTGTAGTGGTAAATCTGCCCAAAATAGATGCGCAGCTTGTTTTCCTAATTACTGAGTTGTGTTTTCACTGAATGGGTTTATTTGGGTTGAAGAGCATATTGCAACAAATTGGCAATTTGATTGAAAAGGATATACCAACACATGTGTCCTTGTTATCTGTTGGAGCATCTTTGGGGTATATACCAAGGAGTGGAATAGCTGGCTTTTCAGGTAGTACTATGTCCAATTTTCTGAGGAAGTACCAAATTGATTTCCAGAGTGGCTATACCAGCTTACAACCCCACCAACAGTGGAGGAGTTATTCCTCTTTCTCCACATCCTCAACAGCATCTGCTGTCTGAGTTTTTTTTTTTTTTTTTTTTAATCTTAGCCATCCTGACTGGTGTGAGGTGGAATCTCAGGGTTGTTTTGATTTGCATTTCCCTGATGACTAGGGATGTTGAATAATTCTTTAGCTATTCAAGATTTCTCATCTGAGAATTCTTTGTTTAGCTTTGTATCCTAATTTTAATAGGATTATTTGATTCTTTATGTCTAGCTTCCTGAGTTCATTGTATCTTAACAGTGTCCTTAGCCTAACAGAAGCTTTGCAATTTCATGAGGTCCCATTTGTTGATTCTTGATCTTAGAGCATAAGCCATTGGTGTTCTGTTCAGGAAATTTCCCTCCATGCCTATGTGTTCCAAGCTCTTCCCCACTTTCTGTTCTATTAGTTTCAATGTACCTGGTTTTATGTGGAGGTCCTTGATCCACTTTGACTTGAGCTTTGTACAAGGAGATTAGAAAACATCAACTTGGGGCTGGAGAGATGGCTTAGTGGTCAAGAGCACTGACTGCTCTTACAGAGGTCCTGAGTTCAAATCCTAGCAATCACATGGTGGTTCACAACCATCTGTTATAAGATTAGATGCTCTCTTCTGGTGTGTCTGAAGACAGTGACGGTGTACTTACATGTAGTAAATAAATAAATCTTAAAAAAAAAAAGAAAATGATGATTTGCATTCTTCTGCGTGCTGACTGCTAGGTGAACCAACACCATTTGTTGAAGAGGCTGTCTTTTTTCTATTGAATGTTTTTAGCTTCTTTGTCAAAGATCAAGTGACCATAGGTGTGTGGGTTCATTTCTGGGTCCTCAATTATGTTTCATTGATCTACCTGCCTATCTCTGTACCAAGTCTATGTAGTTTTTTTTTAAAATGACAATTGCTTTGTAATATAGTTTGAGATCAATGATGATGATTCCTCCAGAAGTGTTTTTATTCTTGAGAATAGATTTTGCTATTCTAGGTTTTTTGTTATTCCAGATGAATTTGCAAATTGCTCTTTCCAACCGTATGAAGAATTGTTTTGGGATTTTGGTGGGGATTGCATTGAATCTGTAGACTGCTTTTGGCAAGATGGTCATATTTACAATGCTGATCCTTCCAATCCATGAGCATGGGAGATCTTTCCATCTTCTGAGATCTTCTTTAATTTCCTTCTTCAGAGTCTTGAAGTTCTTGTCATACAGATCTTTCACTTTCTTGGTCAGGGTCACCCCAAGGTATTTCTGATTGTCTGTGACTATTGTGTAGGGTATCTTTTCCCTATTTTCTTTCTCAGCCTGTTTATCCTTTGAGTAGAGAAAGGCTACTGATTTGTTTGAGTTAATTTTATATTCAGCTACTTTACTGAAGTTATTTATCAGCTGTAGAAGTTTTCATGTGGAATTTGTGGGGTCACTTAAGTATACTATCATATCTTCTGCAAATAGTGATATTTTGACTTCGTCCTTTCCAATGTGAATCCCTTTGATTTTTTTTTTTTTTTTTTGTCTAATTGCTCTGGCCAGAATTTCCAGTACTCTATAGAATAGGTAGGGGAAGAGTGGGTAGCCTGTATAGTCCCTGAATTTAATGGAATTGTTTTAAGTTTCTCTCCATTTAGTTTGATGTTGGCTACTGGCTTGCTGTATATTTCTTTTAGTATGTTAAGTTATGGGCTTTGGATTCCTTATCTTTCCAAAACTTTTATCATGAAGGGGTGTTGAATTCTGTTGAATGCTTTCTCAGCATCTAGTGATAGGATCATTTTTTATTGAGTTTGTTTATATACTGGATTATGTTGATGGATTTCTGTATGTTGAACTATCCCTGCATCCCTGAGATAAAGGCTACTTGGTCCTGCAGGATGAATGTTTTGTTGGGTTCTTGGATTTGGTTTGCAAGAATTTTTTTAATTGAACAACTTTATTTTAAAAAACAAAGATAAATGTACAAATTTTAAAAACATTTTTGCATAAAAGTATATGAATAGATTTTTGTCAGTACTTGATTTTTTTAAAAGTTTTGATAGTATGCCTTAAAATCTTACTAGTTACAATGAGGATAAAGTACACGGTTTGCAATAATTTTATTGAGTATTTTTACATCAATGTTCATGAGAGCAATTTTTTCTGAAGTTCTCTTTCTTTGTAGTGTGTGGTTTAGGTATGAGTGCAGTTGTTGCTTTGAAGAACGAGTTGGGTAGTGTTCCTTCTGTTTCTATTGTGGAATAGTTTGGAGAGTATAGGTACTAGGTCCTCTATAAAAGTCTGATAGAATTCTCCAGTAAACCCATCTGGTCCTGGGCTTTATTTGGTAGGGAGGCTTTTGATGACTGCTTCTATTTCTTTAGGTGTTATTGGGCTGTTCAGATGGTTTACTTGATTCTCATTTAACTTTGGTATCTGGTATCTGTCTAGAAACTTATCTATTTCCTCCAGATTTTCCAGTTTTGTTGAGTATAAGCTTTTGTAATAGGACTTGATGATATCTTGAGTTTCCTCAGTTTCTGTTGTTATGCCTCCCCTTTCATTTATGATTTTGTTAATTTGGATCCTCTTTTTTGCCCTATAGCGAGTCTGGCTAAGGGCTTATGGATCTTGTTGATTTTCTCAAAAACCTGCTCTTGGTTTTGTTAATTCTCTGTATAGCTATTTTTGTCTCTATTTGGTTTATTTCTGCTCTGAGTTTGATTATTTCCTGCTGTCTACTCCTCTGGTGTATCTTCGTATTTTTTTTTCTAGAGCTTTTAGCTGTGCTGCTACGCTGCTAGTGTATGATCTCTCCAGTTTCTTTTTGGAGGCACTCAGAGCTATGATCTTTTCTCTTAGTACTACTTTCACTGCATCCTATAAGTTTGGGTATGTAGTGATGTCACTTTCATTAAATTCTTTTTTTTCTTTTTCTTTTTTTTACAGTGAGCAAAAACTATATGTAATACAGGGTGTAACCCGGAATTTGTCAATGTGTTCTTGGTGTGTAAGAATTGAGAATGACTTTTTTTTTTGTTTTGTTTTGTTTTGTTTTTTTCTTGGACTTCACACTGTCTGTGAGTTGTTTCTGGGGCAGTGCAAGACTCTGGGATTAGCATCCCACTATCAGTGACTGCATATTATGTCTGTTCTTTTGTGACTGGATTACCTCACTCAGGATGATATTCTCTAGATGCAGCCATTTTCTTAAGAATTTGGTTAAGTCATTGTTTCTGGTGGCTGAGTAGTATTTCATTGTGTAAATATACCACAATTTTTGTATCCATTCATCTACTGAAGGACATCTGGGTTCTTTCCAGCTTCTGGCTATTATAAATAGAGCTGCTATGAACATTGTGGTGCATGTATCTTTGTTGTATATTAAAGTGTCTCTGGGGTATACGCCCAGAAGTGGAATAGCTGGGTCTTCAGGTAGTACTATGTCCAATTTTCTGAGATATCGCCAGACTGATTTTCAGAGTGGTTGTATCAGTTTACAACCCCACCAACAGTGGAGAAGTGTTCCTCTTTCTCCACAACCTCACCAGCATCTGCTGTCATCTGAGTTTTGGATCTTGTCCAATCTGACTGGTGTGAGGTGGAATCTCAGGGTTGTTTTGATTTGCATTTCCCTGATGGCTAAGGATGTTGATCACTTCCTTAGATGTTTCTCAGCCATTCGATATTCCTCAATTGAGAATGTTTTGTTTAGCTCTGTACTCCATCTTTTAATAGGGTTGTTCGATTCTCTGGTGTCTAGCTTTTTGAGTTCTTTGTATACCTTGGATAATAGGCCTCTATCTGATGTGGAGTTGGTAAAGATCTTTTCCCATTATGTTGGCTGCCGTTTTGTTTTCTTGACAATGTCCTTAGCCTTACAGAAACTTTGCAATCTCATTAAGTCCCATTTGTTAATCTTTGACCTTAGAGCTTGAGTCATTGGTGTTTTGTTCAGAAAATTTTCTTCTGTGCCTATGAGTTCTAAGGTTTTTCCTACTTTCTCATCAAATAGTTTCAGTGTATGTGGTTTAATGTGTAGATCTTTGATCCACTTACACTTGAGCTTTGTACAAGGAGATAAGAAAGGGTCTATTTTCATTCTTTTACATGCTGAGTGCCAGTTGGACCAGCACCATTTGTTGAATAGGCTGTCCTTTTTCTATTGAATGTTTACAGCTCCTTTGTCAAAAATCAGGTGACCATATACTTGAGGGCTCATTTCTGGGTCTTCTATTCTATTCCATTGATCCACATGCCTATTTCTGTACCACTACCATGCAGTTTTCAGCACAATTGCCTTGTAATATAGCTTGAGGTCAGGGATAGTGATTCCCACAGGTGTTTTCTTGTTGAGGATCGATTTCACTATTCTAGGTCTTTTGTTATTCCATATGAAATTGCACACTGATCTTTCAAACTCAATGAAGAACTGGGTTGGAATTTTGATGGGGATTGCATTGAATCTGTAGATTGCTTTTGGTAGGATGGCCATTTTTAAAATGTTGATCCTTCCAATCCATGACCATGGGAGATCTTTCCTTTTTCTGAGATATTCTTCAATTTCCTTCATTAGAGGTTTGAAGTTCTTGTCATACAGGTCCTTCACTTGCTTAGTTAGAGTCACACCAAGGTATTTCATAGTTTTTGTGACTATTGTGAAGGGTATCTTTTCCCTAATTTCTCTCTCCACATGTTTGTCCTTTGAGTATAGGAAGGCTACTGATTTGTTTGAGTTAATTTTGTATCCAGCCACTTTGCTAAACTTGTTTTTCAACTGTAGGAGTTCTCTGGTGGAATTTTTGAGGTCATTTAAGTACACTATCATGTCATCTGCAAAGAGTGATGTTTTTACCTCTTCCTTTCTGATTTGTATCCCCTTGATCTCCGTTTGCTGTCTAATTGCTCCAGCCAGGACTTCCAGTACTATGTTGAATAGGTAGGGGGAGAGTGGGTAGCCTTGTTGAGTCCCTGATTTTAGTGGGATTGCTTCAAGTTTCCCACCGTTAAGTTTGATGTTGGCTGTTGGTTTGCTGTATATTGCTTTTATTATGTTTAAATATGGACCTTGGATTTCTGTTCTTTCCAGGATGTTTAACATGAAGGGGTATTGAATTTTGTCAAATGCTTTCTCAGCATCTAGTGAGATGACCATGTGATTTTGTTCTTTGAGTTTGTTTATAGGGTGGATTACATTGATGGATTTCCTCATATTAAACCATCCCTGCATCCCAGGGATGAAGCCTACTTGGTCATGGTGAATAATCGTTTTGATGTGTTCTTGGATTCGGTTTGCAAGGAATTTGTTGAGTATTTTTACATCAATATTCATAAGTGAGATTGGTCTGAAGTTCTCTTTCCTTGTAGAGTCTTTGTGTGGTTAGGAATGAGGGTTATTGTAGCCTCAAAAAATGAGTTAGGTAGTATTCCATCTGATTCTATCTTGTGGAATAGTTTGGAGAGTATTAGTATTATGTTGTCAATAAATGTCTGATAAAATTCTGCACTGAACCCGTCTGGACCTGGGCTTTCTTTGGTTGGGAGGCTTTTGATGACTGCTTCTATTTCTTTAGTTGTTATGTGATTATTTAGATGGTTTACTTGGTCCTGGTTTAACTTTAGGATCTTGTATTTGTATAGGAATTCATCCATTTCCTCCAGATTTTCCAACTTTGTGGAATATAGGCTTTTGTAGTAGGATCTGATGATTTCTTGAATTTCCTCAGTTTCAGTTGTTATGTCTCCACTTTCCTTCCTGATTTTGTTAATTTGTATACTCTCTCTTTGCCCTCTAGTTAGTCTGGCTAGTCATTTATCAATCTTGTTGATTTTCTCAAAGAACCAGCTCTTTGTTTTTTTAAATTTTTTCAATGGTTCTTTTTGTTTCTATTTGGTTTATTTCTGCCCTAATTTTGATTATTTATTGCCGTCTACTCTTCTTGGGTGTATCTGCTTCCTTTTGTTCTAGGGCTTTTAGCTGTGCTGTCAAGTTGCTGATGTAAGCTCTCTTCAGTTTCTTTTTGGAAGCACTTAGGGCTATGAGTTTTCTTCTCAGTACTGCTTTCATTGCATCCCATAGGTTTGGGTATGTTGTGTTTTCATTTTCATTGAATTCTAGAAAATCCTTAATTTCTTTCTTTATTTCTTCTTTGACCCTGCTATCGTTTAACAGAGCGTTGTCTAGTTTCCATGTGTATGTGGCCTTTTTGTTGTCTTTGTTTTTATTAAAGACCAGCCTTAGACCATGGTGATCCGAGAGCATGCATGAGAGTATCTCAATCTTCTTATATTGATTGAGGCTCGTTCTGTGTCCAATTATGTGGTCAGTTTTCGAGAAGCTGCCATGGGGTGCTGAGAAGAAGGTGTTTTTTTTTACTTTAGGATGATATGTTCTGTAGATATCTATGAAGTCTAGTTTGTTCAAAGTCTGCTAGTTTTACAGTGTCCTTGTTCAGTTTCTGTTTCCATGATCTATCAATTGGAGAGAGTGGGGTATTAAAGTCTCCCACTATTATTGTGTGGGGTGAAATGCATTTTTTGAGCTTTAGTAGGGTTTCTTTTATGAATGTGGGTGGTTTTTTATTTGGACCATATTTGTTAAGGATTGAGAGTTCCTCCTGACAGATTTCCCCGGTAATGAGTAAAAAGTGTCCTTCCTTACCTTTTTTGATAACTTTTGGTTGAAAATTTACTTTATTCGATATTAGAATAGCCACTCCAGCTTGCTTCTTGGGCCCATTTGCTTGGAAGTTTTTTTTCTCACCCTTTTACTCTGAGATAGTGTCTGTCTTTGTCTCTGAGATGAATTTCCTATATGCAGCAAAATGCTGGATTTTGTTTACGTATCCGGTCTGATAGCCTATGTCTCTTTATTGGTGAGTTGAGTCCATTTATGTTAATAGATATCAAGGAATAGTTGTTTCTGTTTCTTGCTATTATTGCTTTTGTAGGTTGAGTTGTGTCTGTGTCTTCTTCTTTTTTTGGTTTTCTTGCTTAGGAGTTTTTTTGTTTTTACTAGGATGTAGTTCCCCTCATTGTATTGGGTTTTCTACCTATAATTCGTTGTAGTGCTGGGTTTGTGGTCAGATATTGTGTAAATTTAGATTTGTCTTGAAATATCTTCATCTCTCCATCTATGGTGATTGATAGTTTTGGTGGGTATAGCAGCTTGGGCTGGCATTTGTGCTCTCTTAGGGTATGCATGATGTCTGTCCAGGCTCTTCTAGCTTTCATCGTCTCTGTTGAGAAATCGGGTGTGATTCTGATTGGTCTGCCTTTATATGTTACCTGACCTTTTTCCCTTACTGCTTTTAGTATTCTTTCTTTGCTTTGGACACTTGGTGTTTTGACTATTATGTGTCGGGAGGTATTTCTTTTCTGGTCCAACCTATTTGGAGTTATGAAGGCTTCTTTTATGCTCGTGGTCATCTCATTCTTGAGGGTAGGGAAGTTTTCTTCTACAATTTTGTTGAAGATATTACTGTGCCTCTTAGTTGATACTCTTCTCCCTCTTCTATTCCTATTATCCTTAGGTTCGGTCTTCTCATTGTGTCCTGGATCTCCTGGACATTTTGGGTTAGGAGCTTTTTGGTTTTTGCATCTTCTCTGACTCTTTTGTCTATGTTTACAATGTTGTCTTCTGCCCTCGAGAATCTCTCTTCCATCTCTTGTAGTCTATATTGGAAATGCTTGCTTCTGTGACTCCTGATTTCTTTTTTAGGTGTTCTACCTCTAGGGTTATCTCTTTTTGCGTTTGTTTATTGTGTCAATTTCCGTTTTAAATTCCTTCTTCAATTCCTTCATCTCTTTGGTTCTGTTTTCCTCTAGTTCTTTGAGTTCTTTGAGTGTTTTTCTTGTTTCCTCTTTAAAAGTTTCTGATTCTTTTTGCTTTTCCTCCCATTTTTGTGTAAGTATCTCTTTCAGCATCTTGAGGTATGATTTCAGGTCTGTGTCTTCTTTTTCTGGAGTGTTTGGCATTCCAATGTTTGCTGTTATGGGAGAGCTGGGTTCTGGTGTTGCCAGGTTGTCTTGGTTTCCTTGGGATATACTCTTTCTCTTTCCTCTTGCCATCTTGTTGTCAGTAATATGTTCTTGCCTTTCCCTTGTATCTGGTTTGTGTTTCTGGATCCCCACTGGTCCAGGTGGCAGATGGGCCGATCCCTGTTCTGAGCCCCAAATTTGCTGGGTAGAAACAGAGGTTCCAATGCTGTGTTCCTGGTCCCTGGATCAGGCAGGGCGGAGGCGCGCTTTCCGTGCACACTCCGCAGAGATCTCTCTGCTCCCTGGCTGCCCAGATCTCCTACTCACCAGTCTTTAAAACTTTAGGTACTGCTGGTCCGGGTGGCAGATCTCATTTTCATTAAATTCTAAAAAAAAATCATTAATTTCTTTATTTCTTCCTTGACTATGTTATCGTTTAGTAGAGCATTGCTCAGCTTCCATGTGTATTTGAGATTTTTGTTGTTTCTGTTGTTATTGAAGACCAGCCTTAGTTTATGGTGATCTGGTAGGATGCATAGGAGTTTTTCCATCTTCTTGTATCTGTTGAGGCCTGTTTTGTGACTGACTATATGGTCAGTTTTTGAGAAGGTACCATGATGTGCTGAGAAGAAAGTATATTCTTTTGTTTTTAGATGAAATGTTCTGTAGATGTTTGTTAATTCCAGTTGGTTCATAACCTCTGCTAGTTTTCCTGTGTCTCTGTTCAGTTTCTGCCTCCAGGATCTGTCCAATAATCAGAGTAGGATGTTGAAGTCTATTACTGTGTGTGGTATAATATATCCTTTGAACTTTAGTAGAATTTCTTTTATAAATGTGGGTGTCCTTTTATTTGGAGCGTAGATGTACAAGACTAAGAGTTCATTTTGATAGATTTTTCCTGTGATGAGTAAAAAGTGTTATTTCTAATATTTTTGATAACTTTCAGTTGAAAATCTACTTTATTTGATATTAGAATAGCTATTTCAGCTTGTTTCCTGGGCCCATTTGCTTGGAAGATTTTTTTCCCCCCAGACTTTTCCTGTGAGGTAATGTCTGTCTTTGTCTCTGAGATGAGTTTCCTGTATACAGAAAATGCTGGATTTTGTTTACATATCCAGTCTGACATTCTATGTTTCTTTTTAAATTGGGGAATTGAGTTTATTGATGTTAAGAGAAATTATGTAGTATGATTTTTTTTCTGTTATTTTTGTTGTTATAGATGGACTTATGTTTGTGTGCTTTTCTTCTTTTGGTTTCCTTTCATGATTATTGTTTTGCTTTTTCTTGGGAGTAGTTTCCTTCCTGTGTTGGATTTTTTCACCTATGATTTTTTTATAGGTCTAAATTTGTGGACAAATATTGTGTAAATTAGGTTTTTCCTGGAAAATCTTGTTTTCTCCATCTATGGTTATTGAGAGTTTTGCTGGATATAGTAACCTAGGCTGGCATTTGTGTTCTCTTAGGGTCTATAAGATGTCTGCCCTGGATCTTCTAGCTTTCATAGTCTCTGTTGAGAAGTCTGGTGTATTTTTGATTGGTCTGATGTTAAAAATTATTAAGGAATAATGATTGTTATTTCTGTTACTTTTGTTGTTAGAGGTAAAATTATGTTTGTGTGGGTTTCTTCTTTTGGTTTTGTTGAAAGATAATGATAATGATGATTATTATTTTTTTTTGCTTTTCCTAGGTTGTAGTTTCCCTCTTTGTATTGGAGTTTTCCATCTATTTTCCTTTGTACGACTGGATTTCTGAAAGATATTGTGTAAATTTTGTCTTGTCCTGGAATATCTTGGTTTCTTCATCTATAGTAACTGAGAGTTTTACTGGTTACAGTAACTTGGGCTGGCATTTGTGTTTTCTTAGCATCTTTATAATGCCTGTCCAGACTCTTCTGTTTTTCATAGTCTCAGTTTTGAAGTCTGATGTAATCTTGATTGGTCTGTCTTTATATGTTACTTGTCTTTATTCCCGTACTGCTTTTAGTATACTTTCTTTGTTTTGAACATTTGGTGTTTTGACTATTATGCATCGCAAGGAATATATTTTCTGGTCTAATCTGTTTGGCGTTCTGTAGGTTCCTTGTATGTTCATGGTCATCTCTTTCTTTAGGGAAGTTTTCTTCTTTAATTTTGTTGAAGATATTTACTGGGCCTTTTAGTTGGGAATCATTGCTTTCTTCTGCACCTATTATTTTTAGATTTGGTCTCTTCATTGAGTTTTGAATTTACTGGATGTTTTGGTTTAGTAGCTTTTTAATTTTTACATTTTTTTGTTTTCTCAATGCTTTCTATGGTATCTTCTGCCTCTGATATTCTCTCCTCCATCTCTTGTATTCTGTTGGTGATGCTTTTGTCTATGTCTCCTGACTTCTTTCCTAGGTTTTCTATCTTCAGTGTTTTCTCTCTTTGTGTTTTCTTTATTGTTTTCATTTGTTTTTAGAACCTGGATGATTTTGTTCAGTTCTTTCATCTGTTTGCTTGTGTTTTTCTGTGTGTCTCTAAGGGCTGTATTTGTTTATCTGTGTTCTTCTGTGTTTCTTTAAGGGAGTTA
Organism: Micromys minutus; assembly: GCF_963924665.1. Classification (NCBI taxonomy): domain Eukaryota; kingdom Metazoa; phylum Chordata; class Mammalia; order Rodentia; family Muridae; genus Micromys; species Micromys minutus. Next base: position 92,139 of record NC_137981.1, on the reverse strand, counting down.
TTCACGTGCTACTCAAGGCCCTCTATCATCAACATAAAGCAGGATTTTAAGTCCAGATATTGTTTTATGAATATGTTGGGATATACTCTACTTGCTGTGGTACTAGACCTGGGTTCTGGTGTTGCCAGGTTATGTTGGTTTAGTTTCTGATGCTTAGATTCTTGTGCTTGCCTCTTTCCTCCTCCTCCTCCTCCTCCTCCTCCTCCTACTACTACTACTACTACTACTACTACTACTACTACTACTACTACTTCTTCTTCTTCTTCTTCTTCTTGTTCTTCTCGTTGTTCTTGTTGTTCTTCTTGTTCTTGATCTTTTTCTTGTTCTTGTTCTTCTTGTTCTTGTTCTTGTTCTTCCTCTTGTTCTTCTTGTTCTTCTTGTTCTTCTTGTTCTTGTTCTTCTTCTTCTTCTTCTTCTTCTTCTTCTTCTTCTTCTTCTTCTTCTTCTTCTTCTTCTTCTTCTTCTTCCTTCTCCCTTTTCTTCTTCTCCTTCTTCTTTTTCTCTTTCTCCTTCTTCTTTTTGAAATGATAAAGGGTTTTAATCCTATAGGAGTATAGTCATGGTGTAGAATAAACATGAGTGACTGAGGAATGATTCCCGAATGAGATGTTAGATTTGTTTTCAGTAGATCTTCCATGCAGAACCCATCACATTTAGTGGTGATAAGATGGTACTTTCTTTTTTTACTGGAAATTCTCTGCATTTACATTTCAGACATTATCCCTTTTTCACAATTCCATCTCTCCTCCCTCTCCCATTGCCTCCCAACCACTCTTTCTCAACTCAGCACCATGGCGTTGCCCTACACTAGGTAAATGAGCATTTGCTGGACCAGAGGCCTCTCCTCCCATTGATGTCAGAAAAATGCTATCCTCTACTGCTTATGTACCTCTAGCCATAAGTCTTTCATCTTGCCATCTTCTTATCTTTGAAGTTAGTTGGTCCTGTTGTCTCTGAATGGAGCTCATCTATCCTGTGGGTCTGTGGGCCATGGGCTCCAGAGGGAGATCAGTCCTGGGTGTTCAGCACTCTGTGGGAAGGCTGTGAGTTCCAATGGCGATGAGCTGGCTCTAGCTCTAGGTGCAGAAGGAGGCCTGAAGGGTACAGACCCAAGCAGTACTGTGATTTCTGCACTCAGAGAGTTCCCAGAAGTCTCTACCCAAATAGGCAGTGTAGAGACAGGGTGGGATTATCCATGGGCTCAGGAGGAAGAGTGCTCTTGTGTCCCCTTTTGGTGCTCAGCTCACTGCGGGCAGGCTGGCTGCTAGTTCTGATGGCTGTATGCTGGCTCTTGAACACTTTTTTTAGGTGCTTCTCAGTCATTTTTCACTTTTTAGTTGAGAAGTCTTTGTTTATTTTTGTCCCCCATTTTTAATAGGGTTATTTGGTTTTCTACAGTCTTAATTTCTTGGGTTCTTTGTATATATTGGGTATTAGCCCTCTGTCAGATGTAGGATTGGTAAAGATCTTTTTTTCCAATCTGTGTCAGTTTTGTCCTAATGATAGTGTCCTTTGACTTAGAGAAGCTTTGCAATTTTATGAGGTTCCATTTGTCAATTCTGGATCTTAGAGCATAAACCATTGTTGTTCTGTTCAGGGAAATTTCCCCAGTACCCATATAGTCTAGGGTTTTCCTTACTTCTATTAGTTTGAGTGTATGCGGTTTTATGTGGAGATCCTTGATCGACTTGGACTTGAGCTTTGTGAACGGTGATAAGAATGGATATAGACTTGTATTCTTCTATGTGCTGACCTGGGTGTTTTTCCTTCTTTGTCAAAGATCAAGTCACCATAGGTGTGTGGGTTCATTTCTGGGTCTTCAGTTGTATTCCACTGATCTGCCTAGCTGTCTCTGTGCCAAGTGATCATAGACGTGAGAGTTCATTTCTGGATCTTCTATTCTGTTCCATGTTTGTGACTATTGTGAAGGATGTCATTTCCCTAATTTCTTTTCCAGCTTGTTTATCGTTTGAGTAGAGGAAGACTTCTGATTTGTTTGAGGTAATTTTATATTTAGTCATTTTGCTGAAGTTAGTTATTAGGTTTAGGAGTTCTTAGGTATAAATTTTGGGGTCACTAAAGTATACTATCATATCATTTGCAAATAGTGATATTTTGACTTTTTTCTTTCCAATTTGTATCCCTTTTGTTGTCTAATTGCTCTGGCTAGCACTTTGAGTACAATAGATTAGGTAGGGAGAAAGTGGGCATCCTTATCTAGTCCCTGATTTTAGTGGGATTGCTTCAAGTTTCTCTACACTTAGTTTGATGTTGGCTAGTGGTTTTCTGCATATTGAGTTTGCTGTGTTTAGCTATGGGCTTTGAAATTCTGGGTTTTTCAAGACTTTTAACATGAAGGGGTATTGAATTTTGTCAAACGCTTTCTCAGCATCTAATGACATGATCGTGTATTTTTTTCTGTTGAGTTTGTTTATTTATGGATTATGTTGATGAATTTTTATATTTGAACTATCCCTGTATCCCTGAGATGAAGTCTACTTGATCATGGTGAATGACCATTTTGATGTGTTCTTGGATTTGGTTTTTGAGAATTTTATTGAGTAGTTTTGCATTGATATTCATAAAGGATATTGGCTGGAAGTTTACTTTCTTTGTTGTGTCTTTGTGTAGTTTAGGTGCAAGTGTAATTGTGGCTTCATAGAAGGAATTGGGTAGTGTTTCTTCTGTTTTTCTTTTGTGGAATTGTTTGGAGCATGATTGAATTAGGACTTCTATAAAAGTCTAATAAAATTCTGTACTATTTGCTCCTAAGCTTTTTTTTTGGGGGGGGGGTAGGGAGACTTTTAATGACTGTTTCTATTTCTCTGGGGGTTATGAGACTTTGGATGATTTACTTGATCCTGATTTAACTTTGGTACCAGGTATCTGTCTAGAAAATAGTCCATGCCATCCAGATTTTCCAGTTTTGTTGAGTATAGGCTTTTGTAGTAGGATTAGATGATTTTTTTTGAATTTCCTCTGTTTCTGTTGTTATGTCTCTCTTTTCATTTCTGATTTTAATTTGAATACTGTCTTTGTGTCCTCTAGTTAGTCTGGCTAAGGGTTTATCTATCTTGTTAATTTTCTCAAAGAACCAGCTCCTGATTTTGTTGATTCTTTGTATAGTTCTTTTTGTTTCTATTTGGTTAATTTCAGCTCTGAGTTTGATTATTTCCTACCATCTACTCCTCTTAGATATATCTGCTTCTTTTTGTGTTAGAGCTTTCAGAAGTGCTGTCAAGCTGTTAAGTGTATGCTTTGTTCAGTTTTTTTTTTTTGAGACACTCAGAGCTATGAGTTTTCCTCTTAGCACTTTTTTTATTTTATTCCATAAGTTTGGGTATTTTGTGCGTTAATTTTCTTATCCCATACTGCTCCTTGACTCCTGTGACTTGAGGTCTCTAGGCAGGTTCCTCAGAGTAGAAGTGGTAGTCTTACCTGTGCTCTCAGGTATATCAGACGTCTGGGAAACCAGCTCTTTTCCTGCAGGATATGGATATGTCTGCATTTCTTAAGGCTGATCTCTCTGCATCTCAGTCATGGTGACTCTGCTTCTTCTATTCTCCTTCATTCCTTGTCCAGGAAATCTAAATGTCCCACCCCATTTCCCTGCCCAGCCATTGGGTGTTAGTATCTTTACTGACTAATCAAAAACCAATCGTGGACAGGGACCCTCAGCTCCTGTTTCATTTTGGGAGCTGAATTATGACAGCATTAATACCAATCCCCAACATGCACTTTTGGGTTTTGCCTGTTCAGTTTAAGCCTGCCATTTTCATGGCCTTTCTTGGCTAAGGCTTTTTCCATTTCCATTGAAATGGTAATGTTTATTTAGTTCAATTGTATTTTGGAAGTATGTAACTTAGGCTTTGATTTGTTTTTAAACAGAGGTTTCTGAGTCTCAGAACAGTCTCTGGCTTTTGAACAGTGGTAGAACTGTTCTGATTTTGGAAGATTTTACAGAATGAAATCCCTGTTTTGCATTATGAAATGCTCATGAACATTTGGAGATTCAGAGTAGAATGTTGTGATCTAAAAGTGAACTTGGGTTTCAAGTTGAGAAGTATATATACAATTGTAATGTTTAATCTACACTTTCACCTCTCATGAAAAATTTAGAATCACCTAAGAAACATTTTTGAGTTTATATGTGAAGGTGTTCCAGAAGTATAACTAAGGAGAAAGATATATCCTTAATATGGGTAACATCACTTCATGGGCTAGAATTATGGACTCAGTAAAAAGAGAAAAACAAATTTAATTAAGTCCCAGCATTTATCTCTTCCTCTATTAATGAGTCTGGACATGAGATGACCTACTGCCTCACAGGCCTGCCTCTTTCGTGAGAGCGGCTGGGAGCACTATGACTCCCCCATTACAATGGACCACAACGTCACTGTCACTACTGTGAGAGCGGGTGGGAGCACTACGATTCCCTCATTACAATGGACCACAACGTCACTGTCACTACTGTGAGAGCAGCTGTGAGCACGATGATTCCCCCATTATAAGATAACACACTTTCAATTCATGAGCCAGAGTAACACTTCCTCATGTTGCTTTGATCAGATATTTTGTCATACAGAACTAAAAAGGAATATGTGTTTCTCAGAGGGTTCAGCATGTAGTTACAGGCTTATCTGTCAAATTAATCATAAAAATTTCCTCATGAGCCACAGCTAGTCAAAATGCAGAGATAAAGTAATCTTGAAGTACCTGTTCCCAATTTATGCATTTAAATATAATCCCTGAATTTCAGACCCAAGCAGTATTGTGGAAGTGGAGAGGAAAAATTGTAAGAGGTTAGGGACCAGGACATCTGCTGCTACAAAGTAGTTTCTTCTAAAATAAATAGATAAAAAGAACATAAAGCAGGGTTGGCTTTGGGAGGAGTTGTAGGGTAGAGTGTTTGGGGACACAATTATGTGGGTTGGAGAGATGGTTTAATGCTAGGGGCACTTGCTAATCTTCCAGAAGACCAAGGTTTGATTCCCAGAAGCCACATGGCACTAACAATTGTAATTCCAGGCCCAGGAGATCCAATGATCTTTTCTAGTCTCCATAGGCACCAGGTGTTCATACATATAGGGAAGCAAAACACCCTTAGGCATACAATAAATATAAAAGAGTAAAATATGTTGTATGGGAGTCTCTAAGAATGTGTGTGTGCATATATTTCCTTTTTAAATTTTATTTTATATATGTGAGCACACTGTTGCTGACTTCAGACACACTGGAAGAGGGCATCAGATCCTAGTACAGATGGTTGTGAGCTGCCATGTGGTTGCTGGGCATTGAACTCAGGACCTCTGGAAGAACAGTCAGTGCTCTTAACCACTGGGCCATCTATCCAGTCCATGGATTTTCATTACAATAGTTGCAAGTTACTTTAGATAGGTACAAAATGAGACAGGTTCATACTTTATAAACTGATTTCTTCACTATCTGTTTAAGTATTATTTAAGTGCTTACATTAAAATTCATATGCTATTTTTGTTTTTATAGATTTATAGAAGTCTTAAAAATAGCAGAAAAGAAGTTAGGTGAATGTGAAAATAGAGAATTATATTTCTATGAAGGTATGAAAAAGAGAATATTTGAAATGCTACAACATGAGGTAATTTAAAATCAGTTTCAAGAACTAAATTTTTAAATTTGGGGAAACATAAAACTTCAAGTTATTTGCCTATTAAATATGTAAAGATAAAAAATATTATTGTGTGTAAATGGTCTCTCTCTCTCTCTCTCTCTCTCTCTCTCTCTCTCTCTCTCTGTGTGTGTGTGTGTGTGTACACATGCTCTGTGGATGTCAGAGGACAACTTTGTGAAGTAGGTTCTCTTTTTCTACATCTGGGTGGGTTCTTTGGATTGCCCTGATGTTGTGATGTTGTTAGGATTGCAAGTAAATGTCTTTATAGATGACACCAGCTGTTGTACATCAGGATGACCATTGGTGAGTGAGAGGGTATAATGCACACCTCCTGGTCTACCTGTGCAGGAGGTCCTCAGATAGCCTATCCAGGAGACTGAGGAGAGCCAGATCATGTACTGACTAGGCTGAAGGAAGTCAAACAGAGTTTGATGGTGGTAATGATGATGATGATGATGATGATGATGATGATGATTCAGTAGGGTTTAATAATGATGATGATGATGACAACAATATTAACAACAATTATTCTGCCTAGCAAGCTCACCTCTAGTGTAGGGATGCCAGGACCAGTCTATGTCATCATTGAAGAGTTTACTCTCAGAGCTACTATACCCATAGGGTGTTGCTTAGCCACATATAGCCCACCTCCTGACACACACTCTTTCTTATACATTGATTTGTTTGCCAATCCTAACATGATGAGAGTGTTGTTTGACTAATGTGGTGAACATGGAGAAGTAGGGCTTATGAGTCCTTTGTCCACGAACTACTGTTGTGTTGAGGCCATCTATACTTGTTATTTTATCGTTTTTTTTCCTTCCTGTTTCTTCACACTTCATCCATGTTTCTTAGACTACTTTCAGTTCTCACGGTTCCTTCCTCTGTCCTTTTTTCTTTGGAGAAATCCATTCTCTACCTTCACAACATGACTGTGCTTTTACCACTGAGGGACAGAGAAAACAGAAGTCCTGGGAGTCAACCTTTCTAATAAGTTTTACAAGTAGTGCAGATGCCAATAAAGTGGCAAACTTAGATTTGCAAATCGAAGTCTAAAGTTGAGTGCCATTGTTGTGACAAAGATGATTGGTGTAAAGAACATACAGTTCCGTGATTCCTGGTAACTTCTGAGAACTTCAACAGGCTACTCCTTGGGATTCTGCTGTAGATATTAATAAGTTATAAGTGTGTTTGTTAAAGTTATGCACTGATTTTCTATTAAGCTCTTCACTGCCTAAATCCATTTACAACTGTATTTATCTTCATGTAGATAAATTATCTTAAAGGTCAATGGGAACCTATACATTGCAAATATCTAGATCAAGATATAAACATTCAGTTGACTGAGCAAGAATTGTTAAAAGTAAAAATAGAAGAAGAGAATTATGAACACCTACATAAGACTCAAGGAAATGTGGAAAAGGAAGTGCTAACCCTAAAACATCTGGTTCAAGAGACTATGGTAAGTCAGGGTTAGTTTAACAGTATGAAAGGAGACCCAGATAGGAGGAAGGAATCATGGTGGGGGCATGGAATGTTAATTGCTTTTAACATGCTTAGCCTAATTTCACTGAGAATTACATTTTGGATAATTCTGTTGTGTGCTTTCTCTTTTTTCTTTTTCTTTTCACAGCAATTTGATTTGTATATTTCTGGAAGGCACATGATCAAAGTTCCTACCTTTAAAAAAGTACAGTTTTTGTCATCACATTGTAATAATTATTGTTTTGAATCATTTGTCTTTTAAAGATAGTTTGTATATAAAAAGACTATTGGGAAAAGATGCATCATATTGTGGATTTTCTCTTTTTTTAAGGTAGAATGCAGGAGCTTTATTAGTTATTTATTCATTTTTAATTGAGCAACTTTATTTTAAAAAACAAAGATAAATGTACAGATTTAAAGCATTTCTGTACAAAAGTATATGAATACTTTTAGTCAGTACTTGGATTTTTTTAAAGGTTTGATAGTGTGCATTAAGATCTTACTAGTTACAATAAGCATAATGTACATGTAAAACAACATGTACCCTAGAATTAGTCAAACTTTTCTTGGTGTGTAAAGATTAAGCACAATGTGTTTTCATTTCCTTTTTCTTTTTGGCCTTTCTTTTTCTTTAACTTAATATAGTCTGTGAGTTGTTTATGGGGTGTTCAGAGCTTTCTGGGGTTAGTATCCAATTATCAGTGACTGCATATTATGTCTGTTCTTTTGTGACTGGGTTATCTCACTCAGGATGATATTCTCTAGATGCATCCATTTTCTTAAGAATTTCAGAAAGTCATTGTTTCTGATAGTTGAGTAGTATTCCATTGTGTAAATATACCACAATTTTTGTATCCATTCATATACTGAAGGACATCTGGGTTCTCTCCAGATTCTGGCTATTATAAATAGAGCTGCTATGAACATTGTGGTGCATGTGCCCTTACTGTATGTTGAGCTTCTCTGGAGTATATGTCCAGTAGTGGAATAACTGGGTCTTCAGGTAGTACTATGTCCAATTTTCTGAGGAATCACCAGACTGGTTTCCAGAGTGGTTGTATCAGTTTACAACCCCACCAACAGTGGAGAAGTGTTCCTCTTTCTACACATCCTCGCCATATCTGCTGTCTTCTGAATTTTTGATCTTAGCCATTCTGGTTGGTGTGAGGTGGAATCTCAGGGTTGTTTTGACTCGCATTTCCCAGATGGTTAATAGTGTAAGCAATTTTTTAGATGATTCTTAGCCATTCCATATTCCTTAATTGAGAACTTTTTGTTTAGCTCTGTACTCCATTTTTTAATTGGGTTGTTTGATTCTCTGGTGTCTAGCTTTTTGAGTTCTTTGTATACCTTGGATATAAGGCCTCTATCTGATGTGGGGTTAGTAGAGATATTTTCAAAACCTGTTGGCTGCTATTTTGTTTTCTTGACAGTATTCTTAGTCTTACAGAAACTTTGCAATCTTATTAAGTCCTATTTGTTAATATTTGACCTTAGAGCATGAGCCATTAGTGTTCTGTTCAGGAAATTTTCTCCTGTGCCTATGTGTTCTAAGGTTTTCCCTACTTTCTCTTCTAATAATTTCAGTGTACCTGGTTTAAAGCGGAGATCTTTGATCCACTTGTACTTCAGCTTTGTACAAGGAGATAAGAAAGGTCTATTTTCATTCTTCTGCATGCTGAATGCCAGTTGGACCAACACTATTTGTTGAAGAGGCTATCTATTTTCTGTTGAATGTTTACAGCTCCTTTTTCAAAAATCAAGTGATCATATGTGTGAGGGCTCATTTCTGGATCTTCAATTCTATTTCATTGATCCAAGTGCCTATCTTTGAACCAGTACCATGCAGTTTTTAGCACAATTGCCTTGTAATATAGCTTGAGGTCAGGGATAGTGATTCCCGCAGATGTTTTCTTGTTGTTGAGGATGGATTTTGCTATTCCAGGTGTTTTGTTATTCCAGATGAAATTGCACTTTGCTCTTTCAAACTCTATGAAGAATTTGGGTTGGAATTTTAATGGGGATTGCATTGAATCTGTAGATTGTTTTTGGTAAGATGGCCATTTTTACAATGTTGATCCTTCCAATCCATGAGCATGGGAGATCTTTCCATTTTCTGAGATCTTCCTCGATTTCCTTCTTTAGAGGTTTGATGTTCTTGTCATACAGGTCCTTCACTTGATTAGTTAGAGTCACACCAAGGTATTTCATATTATTTGTGACTATTGTGAAGGGTATCTTTTCCCTAATTTCTTTCTTCACATGTTTTTCCTTTGAGTAGTGGAAGGCTACTGATTTGTTTGAGTTCATTTTATATCCAGCCACTTTGCTGAACTTGTTTTTCAGCTCTAGAAGTTCTCTGGTGGAATTTTTGAGGTCATTTAAGTACACTATCATGTTATCTGCAAACAGTGATATTTTTACTTCTTCTTTTCCAATTTGTATCCCTTTTATTTATTTTTTTTATTTTCTAATTGCTTCGGCCAGGACTTCCAGTACTGTGCTGAATAAGTAGGGGGAGAGTGGGCAGCCTTGTTGAGTCCCTGATTTTAGTGGGATTGCTTCAAGTTTCCCACTGTTAAGTTTGATGTTGGCTGTTGGTTTGCTGTATATTGCTTTTATTATGTTTAGGTATGGGCCTTGAATTCCTGTTCTTTCCAAGACTTTTAACATGAAGGGGTGTTGAATTTTGTCAAATGCTTTCTCAGCATCTAGTGAGATGGCCATGTGGCTTCTTTCTTTGAGTTTGTTTCTATGGTGGATTACATTGATGGATTTCCATATATTAAACCATCCCTGCATCCCAGGGATGAATCCTACATGATCATGGTGAATGATCGTTTTGATGTGTTCTTGGATTCATTTTGCGATGATCCTCTCTGGAGAAAAGCCCTTTTAATTTTTTAATTTACATTTTTCTAATTTATTTTCTAGGCTCTTATTTTCTTCCTCAAGTTTAGACTCTTCCTTGCTTTTGTTTTCACTGTCACCCAACTCATCGTAGGCATCTGCTGAAGTGACAGATTTCCTTGTCTGTTCATCTTGAACAGTCTCAAATGTTCTTTCCATTTGGGCCCTAATTTCTCTTAATTTTGATTTATCACCCAGGAGAGCATCTTTCACTAAACTCCAAAGAGAGAAATTGGTGACTGCTAATTGTACTGAGGAACTTGTCATTCCCATTTTAGTGTCACTTTTACAATACAAGAAAATTATAGTCTTTTAACAGTAATATCGCCAATATGTCTGCCTTTGACTTACAATTGCTGGTTCCAGGGGACGATCCCGTCAGGGTCTCCTCAGTTCCCAGTGTCAGTGGAACCTCCAGATGACAATCGGCCAGCTGCCACTATAATCAAGCCATGACAGTGGCCTGGGGGATTGAAAAAGGAATACACCCACCCACCCACCATTCCATCCACCCACCCCACCCCCCCAACAAACACAGGTCATTCAGTAATCGGTGAATGAGACCCAGGTTTTGATAAGGGGTAAACAAGGAAGCCTAAGGGGGCCAGGTGCAGTTAATAGTGTACAAAACAAGATGATCTCGGGGTAAAGATAGCTTGGATGGAATGTTCTGGGGTGTGGTTAAGGACCACATGGAAAACAAGAAAGAAGTTTTTAGCAAAACAAGTGGGTGAAGCGAAAGTAAGGCCAGGCTCCAATGGTGGGTTACAACAGGAGATTGGTGTGAAGTTCTCTTTCTTTGTAGGGTTTTGTGTGATTTAGGAATGAGGGCTATTGTAGCCTCGAAAAATGAGTTGGGTAGTGTTTCATCTGACTCTATTTTGTGGAATAGTTTGAAGAATATTGGTATTCAGTCATCAATAAACGTCTGATAGAATTTTGCACTGAACCCATCTGGTCCTGGGCTTTAATTGGTTGGGAGGCTTTTGATGACTGCTCCTATTTCTTTAGGTGTTATGGGATTATTTAGATGGTTTACCTGGTCCTAATTTAACTAGAGTATCTGGTATCTGTCTAGGAATTCATCCATTTTCTCCAGATTTTCCAGTTTTTTGGAGTATAGGCTTTTGTATTAGGATCTGATGATTTCTTGAATTTCCTCAGTTTCAGTTGTTATGTCTCCACTTTCATTTCTGATTTTATTAATTTGGATACTCTCCTTTTTCTCTTTAGTTAATCTGGCTAAGGTTTTATTAATCTTGTTAATTTTGTCAAAGAACCAGCTTTTGGTTTTGTTGATTCTTTAGATGGTTCTTTTTGTTTCTATTTGGTCAATTTCTGCTCTGAGTTTGATTATTTCTTGCCATCTACTTCTCTTCGGTGTATCTTTTTCCTTTTATTCTAGAGATTTCGACTGTCCTGTCAAGTGTATTCTCTCTCCAGTTTCTTTTTGGAGGTACTCAGAGCTATGAGTTTTCCTCTTACTACTGCTTTCATTGCATCCCATAGTTTTGGATATGTTGTCCTTTCATTTTCATTAAATTCTAGAAAATCCTTAATTTCTTTCTTTATTTCTTCTTTGACCATGCTATCGTTTAGTGGAGCATTGTTCAGCTTCCATGTGTATATGGGCTTTTTGTTGTCTTTGTTGTTATTAAAGACCAGCCTTTGTCTATGGTGATCAGATAGGATGCATGGGAGTATTTCAATCTTTTTATATCTATAGAGGCTTATTTTGTGGCCGACTATGTGGTCAGTTTTGGAGAAGGTACCGTGAGGTGCTGAGAAGAAGGTGTATTCTTTTGTTTTAAGGTGAAATGTTCTATAGATGTTTATTAATTCCAATTGGTTCATAACCTCTGCTAGTTTCATTGCATCCTTGTTCAGTTTCAGCTTTCATGATCTGTACATTGGAGAGAGTGGGGTGTTGACGTCTCCCACTATTATTGTGTGCGCTGCAATGTATGTTTTGAGCTTTAGTAGGGTTTCTTTTATGAATATGTGTGCTCTTGTATTTGGAGCATATATATTAAGAATTGAGAATTCCTCCTGAAAAAATTTCCCTGTAATGTGTAAAAAGTGTCCTTCCTTATCTTTTCTGATAACTTTTGGTTGAAAATCTAATTTATTTGATATTAGAATGTCTACTCCAGCTTGTTTCTTGTGGCCATTTGCTTGGAAAAATTTTTCCCCAGACTTTTACTCTGAGATAGTGTCTGTCTTTGTCTCTGAGGTGAGTTTCTTATATGCAGCAAAATGCTGGTTACTGTTTCTGTATCCAGTCTGATAGCCTATGTCTCTTTATTGGGGAATTAAGTCCATTTATGTTAACAGATATTAAGAAATAGTGATTGCTGTTTTCTGCTATTTTAGCTTTTAAAGGTAGAATTATATCTGTGTGTCCTTCTTTTGGTTTTCTTGCTTGGTTATTTTCTTGTTTTTTTCTAGGATGTTATTTCCCTCCTTGTGTTATGTTTTCCATCTATTATTCTTTGTAGGGCTGGATTTTTATTCAAATATTCTGTAAATTTAGTTTTGTCCTAGAATATCTTGGTTCCTCCATCTATGGTGATTGAGAGATTTGCTGGGTATAGTAGCCTGGGCTGACATCTGTATGATGTCTGTCCAGGATCTTACAGCTTTCATAGTATCTGTTGAGAAGTCGGGTGTAATTCTTATTGGTCTGCCTTTATATGTTACATGACCTTTTTGCCTTATTGTTTTTAGTGTTCTTTCTTTGTTTTGAACACTTGGTGTTTTGACTATTATGTGTCTGGAAGAATTTTGTTTCTGGTCCACTCTATTTGGAGTTCTGTAGGCTTCTTTATTGCTCATGGTCATCTCACTCTTAAGGGTAGGGACGTTTACTCCTACAATTTTGTTGAAGATATTTACTGTGCCTCTTAGTTGATATTCTTCGCCCTCTTCTATTCCTATCCTTCTTATGTTTGGTCTTCTCAGTGTGTCCTGGATCTCTTGGACATTTTGGGTTAGTAGCTTTTTGGTTTTTGCATCTTCTCTGACTGTTTTGTTTATGTTTTCAATGTTGTCTTCAGCCCCAAGATCTCTTTTCCCTCTCTCGTAGTCAGTCTGTTGGAGATGCTTGCGTCTGTGACTCCTGGTTTCTTTTTTAGGTTTTCTATCTCCAGGGTTGTCTCTTTTAGTGTTTGTTTTCTTACTGTCTCCATTTCCATTTTAAATTCCTTCTTCCATTCCTTCATCTCATTGGTTCTGTTTTCCTCTAGTTCTTTGAGTTCTTTGAGTGTTTTTCTTGTTTGTTCTTTAAAAGCGTCTATTTCTTTATGCTTTTGTTTCTGTTCTTGTTTTAGGATCTCTATCATCATTTTGAGGTATGATTTTGGGTCTGAGTCTTCTTTTTCTGAAATGTTTGGCATTCCGTTGTTTGATGTGATGGGAGAGCTAGATACTGGTGTTGCCAGGTTGTCTTGGTTTCCCTGTGGTATGTTCTTTTACTTTCCTCTTGTCATCTTCTTGTCTGTGATTATACGTGGTCTTGTTGTAAGTCATTGGTTCCGTCTCTCCAATGTCCCTGGCCTGTGTCCCTGGAACTCAGCTCTTCCTGGTGGCAGAAGGCCTGAGTTCCCAGGAGCTTTATTATAATCAACAGATTCTGAACACCAAAGATGTAGAAATTTACTGAGGCAAACATGACACCTTCAGTGACCTAGAGTCCACAGGCACACCACAGAGCTAGCTCTGACTATGTGGAACACAGTGCAGCCCCTCAGGTTGCTGAACTAAAAAAGATTGTGGATGCTTCAGGATGTGTTCAGCACAATGTGGGAATGTTTGCACAAAAGGACCTGGTATTTCTGGCTCTAAGGTCTCTTCTTAGATTTGGTTGTGGGATGAAGCCAACCTGGGTCTTCAAAGTGACCTTTGGTTCATACCATTCCAGTAATTACAAAGGAAGTGACTGACAACACAGTCTTGGGGGCTGTATTCTGCTCTCTTAAGTCCACTGCTAGGATACCATATTGCTCATAAAATTTGAGGATCCCATCCTTCATTTAGGGACATGGCACAGGTCTGGTAAGTAGTTCCAGAAAAAAGTTGGTGGCACACATGATTCACAGAGCAACCATGAGCTGCAGCTAGAGCCACTATAGGCCACTGGGACAGGCAGGAGCACCCTCCAGGAACATCACTGCAGAAGGGTCTACATCTTGCTAAAGGATCTCTTTGACTTTTCTGAAAAATGGGGATCTGCAGTCATAGATTGTGAGCAGGAAGTGAGCACAACTGTTATGGGGCATATCATAGTGCTTTGTTTTTTTCTTCTAACTTTATCAAATCTCTCCAAAGGGGCTTCTTTCTCTTAAGAACACAAGAAAGGTCTTTAAACGACTGACATAAAGTGAAGGACTCCCTTTTAATTAGCACTTGCCACGTTCTGCTAATGGCACTTTTGGGGGTTCAGTGACACTCAACTAGAACTTTTTGAAACAAACATTTGGGGTTTGATCCTCTTCTAGTTTTAATGTGGAGGGTCTGCGTCTACTGTGGCCTGCTTTGCTTTGCCTTTGATTTCTAAATTTAGTAACCACTGTGGAAAATGTGGGGGTTGTTTTTGTCAGAGAAGCATCCTGGAGGTGGCCTTGGTGCTGCTGCTGCTGCTGCACCCGGTACAGGGGTCTGGGTGCCAGTCATTTGCGAGACTGTTGGTTATTCAGCATTCTTGGAGAAACATGTTTGTTTATGGAGGCATGTGGCTTCTGGTGGGCCACCTATGCAGCTGCTGGGGAAAGTCCTTGTCACCTTGGACAATAGAACCATAGATGAACACTGTTCATTTAGGTGGGCATGTGCTTTCCCATTCTGGGACATATTTGTCTTTATTTTCCTTCCCATCTTTGGTATGTGGGTGTTTCAGCACAATCCACATCCCAGCAGCGTTCACAGCAGATGGGTATCCAGTTTAGATCTCCAGCCTTCCTTCTGGAGCTGAAGACTTGGCACAGCTGGATTTCTGAAGGGCGATGGCAACTGCAGGGTGGGCAGCAGTGAGCATGCGAGGTCCTGGAGCATGGATTTGTCCTTAAGTTACAATGTTCGCGTTTGCAATTTCTGAGTGATTATGTCACTCCTGGAAATAGGAGTACTAAAGTGAGCATGGATCTCAGGCAAGGCCATAACCCAGTGGCTGGGTATAAAGCAGCACATGCAGGTCTCCTGATTAGATTTCCTTCACCACAAAAAAAAAAAAAAAAAAAAAAAAAAAAAGAAAAGAAGAGTCAGTTGGGTTTCCTGACTCAAATGTAATCCATTTCTGTAGAACTGAAGATAAATATTCTCAACTCCAGCATGTTGTATCACACATATAAAATCACTGTGTGATTCATGAGTTCTGGAAATACATACACCATATGTATCTTCCTTTGGGTAAAGTTATTTTAAAAACATTTACTTTTAATTTGTTTTAGACACAAACAGAAGAGGAAAAAATATTAGAGAAAGTAAGAGAGAACAACAATGATTCAAGAATGAGTCAAATGATTCTCAGAGTCAAAAGTTTAGAATCAAGACTTCCAGAGATAAAAAGTCAAGTAGATCCTACAAGAAGAGAAATGGAAAAACACAAACAACTCTATGTAGAAGAAAATAAAAGCAGAAAATTACTTTCTAATACACTAAGCAAGTAAGTCAAAACCGTAATGGAAAATGATCCAACTTCACTCATTAGTCTCTAAAGCATGATTTCTAGTAATACATGTTTTTTTCAAATTAGTAGGATATGAATGCTAAGAGCACAATAAACTTTGAAAATTAATGATAGAGAGTGAACTGCACTTAATATGTTAGGCTGTAAGGGTGTCTGTTTCTTGTCAACTTCTGGTTTTTGTTTTAATTTTGTAGCTGCCCCTTTTATATCCTCACAGGGCTGGCTTGCTGCATTATTGGTCATTTGTTTTGTTGTTGTTTGAGGCAGGGTATCTGTGTAGCTATCACTGGCCTGAAATTCATTGTTTAGATGGGGCTGGCCTTAAATGCACAGAGAAATCCTGACTCTGCCTCCCAAGTGTTAGGATTTAAAGGCATGAGCCACCATACCCAGTATCATTTGTGTTTTGAATGCCTATTTTTAATAAAAACACTTCTGGATTCTTTTCAAAAAAGTGTTAACGGGCTTATTTGTGGAACATTGCAGGTTAAACCCAAATGGTTGAGGAGCAGTAGCAACACTACTATGTTCAGTTATAGTGTTAACAGTGTCCATGGCATCTGTAGACAGACTGCCCCTTACACATTTTCTCTTCTTAAAGACAAACTTAAATTCATGAGACAATATCAAAACAGGAATAAGTATATTGTAATTCACAAAGTGGTTAAAATATTTTTTTTTTGTTAGTGGGAGAGGGTGTGTTAAACACAGAAAGCACAGAAGCCAACTCTTATGGCTTCACAATGAGATCACTCAAAGGTTTACTTACTTCTTTAAAACTTTTTCAAATGTGTGTGATCTCTTCAGAAATATGATCTTTTGTCACGTTCTTTGAGGCAACTAAGGGTAATGACAATAGCCTATATTGTTTTGGAAATCTCTGGGATCCCCTTAATGAAAACTTAAAGGGAGATTTCCCGGGCTTGGCAGTAGGGGTTTTGTTAGCAAGTCTGTGACTACCGAAAGACCATTAGTTCATTTTTGATCTCCTGTTAGCTATTTCTACTTACTCTAATGATGCTGCTTTGAGTTATTTCTTGGGGATAATTCTTAATTTATGCATTGATTGTCTTAGGGTTTCAATTGCTGTGTAGAGACACCATGACCAAGGTGACTCTTATAATGGCAAATGCTTAATTGGGGCTGGCTTACAGTTTCAAAGGTTCATGGCAGTGTGCAGGCAGACATGGTGTTGGAGGAACCCATACGTCTACACCTTGAAGATGTAGAAAGGACTGGGTTCTGAATGCATCCAGGAGAAGGTTGGATGAAACTTGAGCAACTAGGTCTTAAACCCCACCCTCAAAGTGACACACTTCCTCCAACAATGTCACACCTCCTAATAGTGCCACTTCCTATGGGCCAAGTATTTTTAAACCATCACATAGATTATGGACAGCATTCACAGATGGTGAATGTAAAAGACAAATGATTTTAAGCAATATATTTTATATTTTAAACTGATTTATTAACCACGAGGATTTCTGGCTCTTTTGTAGTTCTCATTAATTGTATACATTTAAGAAGCACAACATGATATATTGACACATTCACATATAGGGAACTCACTGAGCAAATTAACATAGCCACAATTTCACAAAGTTTACTCTTAGGAGTGAAAATATTTCAGTTGTCATCTTCAGAGGTCTTGTAAGATCATCTTCAGGAAAATTACTTCCCGTGGGTAGCAGTTTTACCATGAATCGTGACTCTCAGATAACCCATTCTCCTCAGTCTTCTGTATTAGTAGTGAAGAATTCTTCTTGAAGTACATGCACTTTGTTCACAACAATTTTAAACCTTTAATTGTATATAGTAGGTATGCTCAGATACATTTTCAGCTTAGAGACTATGCAATAGGACATTCTAATTATTCCTAGAGCCTTTTCCCCCCAAACAAAACATGTCATTTAAGAGTTATTTAGGGACCTGGATGAGCAGATAACCTGGGGCACAGGCCTGGTAAAGCTGGGCCATAATTACCCAGAGCACAGAGAGTGCTTGGTGGTGGTGCTTGTGGCAAAGGTTCCTTTCAGGCCCACAGTAAGAGTGTACCTGGATCTGCCTGAGAAAGCTGTGCTTTCAGACCAGACTCCAAGGCACTCTTCTCCCTGGACCATCTGATAACCTGGGACACAGACCTAGTGAGGTTGCTCTGTGAGTACAGAGAGCATAGAGAGGGCTTGGCAGTGGTGCCCGGGCCTACGTCAGAGAGAACTGGGATCTGCGTGGGAAAGGTGCAGCTGGAAGATCAGCTCCACAGGCACTTATACACCTGGACCAGAGGTGAGCTTGATACATGTGCCCAGGGAAGGCACAGTGCAAGTTCTCAGTGAGCCGAGTGCTTTGGTTGCTCGAAAGGGTTCTTTTTGGCCTAGAGAAAGAGCCAGGTCCCCACCACTAGTATTTAGGACCAGTGGGCAAAGGGCTGAGCTCCAAGATCAGCTTCACAAGAGCTTCCACACCTGAGCCCACAAAGACAACTGAATACCTGCCACCAAAACTCACTGCTTGCCGACTAAAAGCTGAACACTCAGAAGCAATTTTCTTCCTGAGCCCAGGGTCCTCAGATCCCTGGGAGAGACAGGTGCCACTCACTGACAAGAAGACCACATATAATCACAGATAACAAGATTGCAATTGGAAAGCGAAAGAACTTAAGTAATGGAAACCTAGACAACCTGGTAGCATAAGAACCCAGCTCTCCAGGGACCCCAAGTAGTGGATTGCCATATACTCCAGAAAAACAAGACTCAGACTTGAAATCATACTTCATGATGATGATGAAGATCTTGGAGAAGAGCATGAATAACTCCCTTAAACAATGACAGGAGATCACACAAAAGCAAATAGAGGCTCTTAAAGAGGAAACACAAAATTCACTCAAAGAACTACTGGAAAACACAACTAAAATGGGACAGGAATTTAAAATGGAAATAGAGTCAATAAAGGAAACACAGAATGAGACAACCCTGGAAATAGAAAACCTAAAAAAGAAATCAGGAGCCACAGATGCAAGCATCACCAACAGTCTAAAAATGATAGAAGAGAGGATCTCAGGGGCCAAAGACAACATTAAAAACAGACAAAACAGTCAGAGAAGATGCAAAAACCAAAAAGATCCTAACCCAAAATACCCAGGAGATCCAGGACACAATGAGAAGACCAAACCTAAGGATAATAGGAATAGAAGAGGGCAAAGAATATCAACTAAGAGGCACAGTAAATATCTTCAACAAAACCATAGAAGAAAACTTTTCTCACCTTAAGAATGAGATGACCATGAGCATAAAAGAAGCCTACAGAACTCCAAATAGACTGGACAAGAAAAGAAATTCTCCCTGAAACATCGTAATCAAAACGCCAAGTGTTCAAAACAAAGAAAGAATACTAAAAGCAGTAAGAGAAAAAGGATATGTAACATATAAAGGCAGACCAATCAGAATTACACTCAGCTTCTCAACAGAGACTCTGAAAGCTAGAATATCCTGGACAGACATCATACAGACCCTAAGAGAACAAAAAGAGGTCAAAGGGATAAAAATTGTAATGGAAAAAGTAAAAATATCACTATTTTCAGATGATATGATAGTATACTTAAGTGACCCCCAAAAATTATATCAGAGAAATTTTACAGTTGATAAACAACTTCAGCAAAGTGGCTAGATATAAAATTAACTCAAAAAAATCAGTAGCCTTCCTCTACTCAAAGATAGACATGCTGAGAAAGAAATTAAGAAAAAGATACTCTTCACAATAGTCATAAACAACATGGTATATTTTGGTGTGTCCCTAACCAAGCAAGAGAAGGATCTCAATGACAAAAACTTCAAGATGTGAAGAAGGAAATTGAAGAAGATCTCAGAAGATGGAAAGATCTCCCATGCATATGGATTGGAAGCATCAACATTGTAAAAATGGCCATCTTACTAAAACCAATCTGTAGATTCAAAACAATCTCCATCAAAATTCCAACTCAATTCTTCATAGAGTTGAAAATAGATATTTGCAAATCCATCTGGAATAACAAAAAAATCTATAACAAAATCTATTCTCAACAACAAGAAATCGTTTGCGGGAATCACCATTCCTGACATCAAACTATATTATAAAGCAATTGTGTTAAAAACCTCATGGTACTGGTACAGAGATAGGTAGGTAGATCAATGGAACAGATTAGAAGATCCAGAAATGAACTTTCACACATATGGTCACTTGATCTTTGACAAAGGAGCTGAAAACATTCAATGGAAAAAGGACAGCCTCTTCAACAAATGGTGTTGGCTCAACTGGCAGTCAGCATCCAGAAGAATGAAAATAAATCCTTTCTTATCTCCTTGTACAAAGCTCAACTGCAAGTGGATCAAAGATTTTTACATAAAACCAGGTACATTGAAACTGTTAAAGTGGGGAAAACCTTGCAACACATAGGCACAGGGGAAAAGTTCCCAAACTAAACACCAGTGGCTTGTGCTCTAAGACCAAGGATTGAGAAATAGGACTTGATGAGATTGCAAAGCTTTTATAAGGCTAAGGACACTGTCCTGAAAACAAAACGACAGCTAACAGATTGGGAAAAGATCTTTACCAACCCCACATCTGATAGAGGTATAATATCCAATATATATAAAGAACTCAAGAAGTTAGATGCCAGGGAATCAAACAATCCTTTTTAAAAATGGGGTACAGAGCTAAACAAAGAATTCTCAGTTGAGGAATATTGAATGGCTGAGAAGCATCTAAGGAAGTGCTCGACATCCTTAGTCATTAGGGAAATGCAAATCGAAACAACCCTGAAATTCCACCTGACACCATTCAGAATGGTTAAGATAAAAAACTCAGATGACAGCAGATGCTAGAGAGGATGCTGAGAAAGAGGAACACTCCTCCACTGTTGGTGGGTTGTAAACTGGTACAACCACTCTGGAAATCAGTCTGGCAGTTCCTCAGAAAATTGGACATAGTCCTACCTGAAGACCCAGTTATTCCACTTCTGGGCATATGCCCCAGAGATGCTCCAACATACAATAAGTGCACATGCACCACAATGCTCATAGCAGCCCTATTTATAATAGCTACAAACTGGAAAGAACCCAGATATCCTTCAGTAGATGAATGGATTCAAAAATTGTGGTATATTTACACAATGGAGTACTACTCAGCTATTAGAAACAATGACTTTATGAAATTTCTAGGAAAATGGTTGTATCTAGAGAATATCATCCTGAGTGAGGTAACCCAGTCTCAAAAGAACAGACATCATATGCAGTCACTGATAATTGATTGCTAGTGTCAGATAGCTCTGCATATTCAAGAAACAACTCACAGACCATATGAAGCTCAGTAAAAAAAAAAAAAAAAAAAAAAAAAAAAAAAAAAAAAAAAAAGAAAGGCCAAAAGTGGAAGTCTTAATCCTTCTTAGAAAAAAAAAAAAAAAAAACAATAAGTATATAGCACTTTTTCAGAGTGGGGTATACCTAGACCTTAAATTATTAATAACTCACGAGCACAAAGATAACCTTGTGGCAGTTTTTGGTAGTTAAAAATCATTATGTTTAATCTTTACACTAATCTTTACACACCAAGAAAACTTTGACTATTTCCATATTCCATATTACATTTTTTACATATACTTTATTATCTTTGTAAATAGTAAGATTTAAATGCATATTATCAAACCTTTAAAAAATCAAGTACTGACAAAAATATATATTTATGCTAAAATGCTTTTAATAATCTGTACATGTATCTCTGTTTTTTAAAATAAAGTTTAAAAAAAAGTAAAATTAAATAATAAAACAAACAAATAAACAAACAAAAAAAGTGTTGTTTAGGAGAAAATTGAGATGCTAAAACTGGTCTTGTTGCAATCTTCATAGGACGGTGGAAAAGCTAGAGGTATCTAATACAAAGCTTATGTGGGCGAATCAGCAGAAGATGACCTTGGAAACTATTCTGAGTTCCCTGCCTACTCAACAGTGCCCTCATGTTACCAAGATTAATTCTGCTGTGGGATATGACCCCAGGTCTTCTCCAAGTGATGCCTCATTTCCTCCTACTTCAGAGCCTCAGCCTGTTTTAGAGAGTGTGAGGAAGTGCCTGTCCAGGGTGAGTAAACTGTCTTTTGTTCCTTTGGGAAATTTCAGTTTCTAAAATAATACTTGTTTTTAATTTGATGAAATGCATGTTGAATTAAAATTACAATACTTTTTTTTAAGTTTGCAGATTTTAATGAATCACTAGAGCTTATCTTTTTTGTTGGAATATGTTTTGTGAGTGATCTGCAAGATGGTTGCAGGGCTAGTTTCAGGTTATCCATAGAGAGATTGCATTTCCATTGTTTGTCCCTTACCTGGCTCAGAGGATCTTATCAGAGTATGAACACAATATGTTTCTATTTTTCTGAGACTCTTCTTTTGAGATAACAGCTGGTTTAAGTTTAATTTTTTCTTTCCTTACTTTTTTTTTTTTTTAACATGAGACAAGCTCCTTTAATGGAGAAAAATACAGCTTTTATAACCTTAAAAATGTGGGCCACAAATGAACAATAAAAGTTTCTTCATATTAGTTTAGTTCTTATAAGATATATATTGAAAATTGCATTTTCTGAAGCAGTTTCAACAACACAATAGCCTACTATTGGCTAGTCACCCTCTTTCTACAGGACCTGTCCTGTGCTTCTCTAACATAGTCATTAAGGCCACACAAAGCTTGTCTTCTCAACCCTTCCTCTTTACTTGAAAACTCATTTTAGTTGGAAAATAAAGGAAAAAGTACAATTATTCTTCTCTGTAGGTTCCCACCCCAATGAAAATCGAAATAAAGCTCTCCGGGCATGTCTGAGTAAAGGAAGTATTGGTGTTGCTCCCAAGTGCTGGAATTGGCTGTCTACTGTTAAGAACTTTTAGGTGATTTTGAATGTTTTTACTTACCAATGATGAAAGATAGTTGAGAAGGAAGGGCTCAGAGGTGAGATGGGAACAACACATGATAGAAGCTATGAAAGGAAATATCCAAGAAAAAAGCAAGACCAAGTATCGGAGTTCTGTTTGGACTAGTCTGAGTACCAGTTTTTTTTTTTTTTTTTAAATAGTTTTGTAGATTGTTTAGCCTTATGCTGGTACTGAGGATTTTGATATCTTATGAAGTTGGTTCATTGCTATAAGCATTGCATAGACACTGCCTGCCATTGGAAAATCATTTCCAGCAGATTATTTGGTTTTCTTTGTACATATATGTAAAAAAGTCACTCTCTGGCTTACAAATTAGGAAGAATTCCTCCATCTCCATCTGAATGTATGGACCACATATTCAGAGCTGAGTTTCATCTGAGAAAAACAAAACAAAACTAAACCTAAAAGGGGAAGTTCTAGAGACAAGGTTAAGAATTAAGCTTTCTTTCAACTTTTTGAGAATGGCACATTTGACAGAGGCATTAGGAAAGTTTCAGTCATGTACCAGGTAAGCTGGTAGAGTCATCATGACACAGGGTCTCAGCTTCATGGAGGAAATAGAATTGGGAACGTAGACTAAGAGACTTGGAGTGACTCCTGTTGACATTACAATGGTTTTTCTGGTGCCTCATAGATGACAGCAGAATCTAAAGGATGTACTGGGAAATATGGGGCTCGTAGTCAGTTACAATAAGCACTTTTCAAATATGCAGCAAGGTTTCAAGTGTTTGAATTTAGCAATTTTGTCATAGACTAAAGGTATGATAATCTTTTAAATTAATTAATTATTCCATTAGTTTATATCTCAAACGATATTCCACTTCTTGGTTACCTCTTCTCCGCCCATCCCACAGCCACCTTCTCCCCCTTTGCCTGTATTAGGGTCTTCTTCAAGCCACCCACACTCTCTTGCCCTGCCCCACTGCTCTAGCATCCCCCTATGCTAGGGAATCAAACCTCCCCTGAACCAAGGGCCTTTCCTCCCATTGTTGTCAGGCGAGGTCATCCTCTGCTACATATGTATCTGGAGCCATGGATCCCTCCAGGTACACTCCTTGGTTGATGGTCTAGACTCTGGGAGAACTGTATGGTCAGGCCTATCTATGTTGTTCTTTCAGTGGGGTTGAATCCCCCTCAGCTCTTCCAGAACTTCTACCAGCTCCTCCACCAAGTTTCCTGTGCTCAGTCTGATGCTTGGCTCCAACCATCCACATTTGGATTGGTCAGTTGCTGGCTAGACCTCCCCCAAACCAGCTTCACTAGGTTCCTGTTAGCAAGTGACCCATTGACCATGGCAAAAGTATTGGGTTTGATGTCTGCAGACAGGAAGAATCTTCAGGTGAGGCAGTCCCTGGTTGGCCCTTCCTTCCGTCTCTGTTCCATTGTTTGTCCCTGTTCTTCCACTGCACAGAAACATTTCTGGGTTAAAAACTTTGAGATGGGTAGCTGGCCCCATTTCTTGACCAGGGGCCATGCTTATTTACTGGAGGTGGTTCCAACAGGTTCTATTTCCCCCTTCTCTGCATATTTGGCTAAAGTCATCTACGTGGGGTTCTGGTAGCCTCATGTTTCCCTGGTGACTAGGACCATCCAGTGGCTCTCTGCAGTTCCTCATCCCTCCTGCTACATAGTTTTTTTTTTTTTTTTTTTTTTTTTTTTTTTTTTTTTTTTAGATTTCCTGAACCTCTGTAACTTTCTCACATCTCCTCCAGTTCCTGATGTGACCTTCCTTATTACCTCCCCTTCCTCTCTTCCTCCCAGGACCCCCTTTTTCTCAACCTTTCATGATCATCTGTTCCCCCCTCAATGCAGGACTGAAGCATCCATAACCTGGTCTTCCTTCCTTCTATGCTCCATATGGTTTATGGGTCATATCATGAACATAGTGAGCTTTTGAGCTAATAGCCACTTATTAGTGAGTACATACCATATATGTTCTTTTGTGTCTGGGTTACCTTACTCAGGATGGTATATTTTCTACTTCCTTCCATTTGCCTAAGAATTTCATGAAGTCATTGTTCTTAACAGCTGAATAGTACTCCATTCTGTGCATGTACCATCTTGTCTGTATCCATTCCTCTGTTGAAGGACATCTGGGTTCTTTCCAGCTTCTAGCTATTATAAATTAGGCTGCTGTGCATGTGTCCTTGTTATATGTTGGAGCATCTTTTGGGTATATGCCCAGAAGTGGTATAGCTGTGCCCTCAGTTAGTACTATGTCCAATTTTCTCAGGAACCACCAGACTAATTTCCAAAGTAGTTTTACTAGCTTGCAATCCCATTAGCAGCAGAGGAGTGTTCTTTCTCTACATCATTGCCAACATCTGATGTCATCTATGTTTTTGAACTTAATCATTCAGACTGGAATAAGGTGGAATCTCAGGGTTGTTTTGATTTGCATTTCCCTAATGAGTAAGGATGTTGATCATTCTCTAAGTGCTTCTCAGCCATTCCAGATTCCTTTGTTGAGAATTCTCTATTTAGTACTGTACCCCACTTTTTAATAAGGTTATTTAGTTTTCTGGAGTCTACCTTTTAGAGTTCTTTATATATTTTGGCTGTTAGCCCTCTATTGGATGTATATTGGTAAAGATCTTTTCCCAATCTGTAGGTTGCCATTTTGTTCTATTGACAGTGTCCTTTACTTTTCAGAAGTCTTTCAATTTTATGAGGCTCCATTCGTCAATTGTTGATCTTAAAGTCATTGGTGTTCTGTTCAGAAAGTTTTTCCCAGTGCCCAAGTATTTGAGGCTTTTCCCCACTTACTCTTCTGTTCAATTCAGCATATATGCTTTTATATGGAGGTCCTTGATTAACTTGGCCTTGCGTTTTGTACAGGGTGATAAGAATGGATCAATTTTCATTCTTCTACATGCTGACCACCAGTTGAAACAGCAGTTGAAAATGCCTCACCCACCCCCACCACTGGATGGTTAGTTTCTTTGTCAATAATCAAGTGACCATAGGTGTATTGGTTTATTTCTGTGTCTTCAATTCTATTGTATTCATCTGCTTGTATGTCTCTGTACCAGTGCAGTTTTAATCATTATTGCTCTATAATATAGCTTGAAGTCAGAGATGGTGATTCCCCCAGAAGGTCTTTTATTGTTAAGAATAGTTTTCACTATCCTTGGTTTTTTTGTTATTCCAAATGAATTTGAAAATTGCTCTTTCTAACTCTATGAAGAATTCAGTTGGAATATTGATGGGTATTGCATTGAAACTGTAAATTGCTTTTAGCACAATGGCCATATTTACTATATTAATTCTGCAGTCTATGAGCATGAAAGATCTTTCCATCATCTGAGATCTTCTTCATTTTGTTTCTTCAGAGACTTGAAGTTCTTGTCATACAGATCTTGTACTTGCTTGGTTAGAGTCACATCAAGATATTTTATATTGTTTATGACTATTGTAAAGAATGTCCTTTCCTTAATTTCTTTCACAGCCTGTTTATCCTTTGAGTGGAAGAAGGCTACTGATTTGTTTGAGTTAATTTTATATTTAGTCACTTTGTTGAAGTTGTTTATCAGCCGTAGAAGTTCTCTGATAGAATTTTTCTGTTAGCTTATGTACTCTATATTATCTGCAAATAGTAATGTCTTGACTTCCTCCCTCCTAATTTGTATCCCTTTGATCTCTTTTTGTTGTTTAATTGCTCTGGCTAGAAATTTGAGTATTATATTGAACATGTAGGGAGAGAATGGGCAGACTTGTCTTGTTTCTGATTTTAATGGGATTGCTTTGAGTTTCTCTCCATTTAGTCTGATGTTGGCTATTGCTTTATGTGTGTTGCTTTCATTAAATTTAGGTATACACCTTGAATTCCTGATCTCTTTAATACTTTTGACACGAATGGTTGTACTTTGTCAAATGCTTTTTTATCACCTAATGAGATGATCATGCGTTTTTTTCCTTTGAGTTTGTTTATATAGTGGATTACATTGATGGAATTCCATATACTGAACCATTCCTGCATCCCTGGGATGAAGCCTACTTGATCATGGTGATAATCATTTTGATGTGTTCTTTCTTATACTTGTTTTTCGAGAAATTTATTGAGAATTTTGCATCTATATTTGTTGCAGTAAATATTAAAAAAATGATTTGGCTTATGCCTATATTGGCCCTCAGCAGGCTCACTCTGTGGGCACTGCTTTTAGTGGGTATCCAGATCACAGACTCTATCGCTTGGTTCTAGCTGCCCCCAATCTCACTTTGCCCACACAACTCTCTTTCCTGGCAGTTTACTCTGCCTGCCCTACTGCCTCCGTCCCAGGTTGTTTTTTTTTTTTTTAACCCCAAATCTTAACACAAACACTACTCTAAGGCCCAATAACTTTTCATACAAGTTTATATATCAAACTCAGGACCTGTAAAAACCTTAAATGTTCATAGCTATGTAAGGCCAATAAAGCTCACCTGGATCCAATTCATCCTTCTTGACCTTCATCTTGGAACTCCCTCTTCTTCCTCCTCTGTTCTTTGACCTCTGACCCTCCTCTCTCCACCTCCCTTACCCTACCTAATTACCGGCTTTCACCTTTATTTTACTAATTAAAATGGGAAGGTTCATATGAAGTCACCTTAATGAGTACATGACTAGGCAGTCCTTCTTGGGGAAGCAGAATTAACAATAAAATACGAACAACATCAGGATTATTTACACATATTCATAAGAGAAATTTGTTTGTAGTTTTCTTTCTTTGTTGGTTTTGTGTGTGTGTGTGTGTGTGTGTGTGTGTGTGTGTGTGTGTGTGTGTGTGTGTTTTAGGTCACAGTGCAGTGTAACTATGGCTTCATAGAGGGAACTTGCTATTGTTCCTTCTGTTTCTATTTTATGAAATAGGTTGAGAAGTATGGAATTATATCTTCTTTGAAGATCTGATAGAATTCTGCACTAAAATCATCTGGCCCTGAGCTTTATTTTGTTTGGGAGACTTTTAATGACTGCTTTTATTTCGTTGGGTTATGTGGGTGTTTAGATGATTTATCTGATTCTGATTTAACTTTGGTACCTGGTATCTGTTTAGAAAATCATCTATTTCCTCCACATTTTTCATTTTTGTTGAGTATAGACTTTTGTAGGCGGATCTGATAATTATTTGAATTTCCTCAGTTTCTTTTGTTATGTTTACCTTTTTATTTCTGATTTTGCTAATTTGGATACTCCTTTTGGGCCCTCTGGTTAGTCTGGCTAAGTGTTTATCAATCTTGTTGATTTTCTCAAAGAACCAGTTCCTAGTTTTGTTGGTTCTTTGATTGGTTCTCTTTGCTTCTACTTGGTTGATTTTAGCCCTGAGTTTGACTACTTCCAGCTATTTACTTCTCTTGGGTGTATTGAGCAGCTAGTGTATGATATCTCTAGTTTCTTTATGAAAACACTCAGAGCTATGAGTTTTCTTCTTAGCACTGCTTTCATTGTGTCCCATAAGTTTGGGTATTTTGTGCCTTCATTTTCATTAAATTCTAAAACATCTTTTATTTCTTTATTTCCTCCCTGAATAAGTTATCATTTAGTAGATACTTGTTCAGCTTCCATGTGTATGTGGACATTCTGTAGTTTTTGTTGCATTCAAGACCAGCCTTAGTCCATGGTGGTCCATTCGAATACATGGGGTTAATTCAGTGTTCTTATATCTCGTGAGGTTTGTTTTGTTTTTGAGTATATGGTCAGGTTTTTATTTTTGTTTGTTTTTTTTTTTTTTTTTGTTTTTGTGAGTGCATCAGAACTTTATTGATAGTATTTAAAAGAGTAGGGAGGTCTCCCTAGACCCCTCCTGTTATTATGTGGGTCTGGAATGGAAATTGTGAGGGAGATGCTGAGTTGGGGGCTGAGTTGGGATAGGGACTCCTCAGCAACTGAGGGCCTCTCGTGGGTGGGTGGTTCAGGGTTTCTTATTCCTTGGAGGGCATGTAGGCCATGAGGTCCACCACCCTTTTGCTGTAGCCATATTCCTTATTATACCAGGAAATGAGCTTCACAAAATTGTCATTGAGAGCAATGCCAGCTCCAGCATCAGATATGGAAAAGTCAGAGTTTCTATTGAAGACTCAGGAGACAACCTGGTCCTCAGTGTAGCTCAGGATGCACTTTAGTGGGCCTTTGGCTGCCTATTTCATCACCTTCTTGATGTCATCATACTTGGTAGGTTTCTCTAGGCAGCATGTCAGAACACAGAAGGCCATGCCAGTGAGCTTCCCATTCAGCTCTGAGATGACCTTGCCTACAGCCTTGGCAGGACCAGTAGATTTAGGGTTGATGTTTTGGGCTGTCCCACAGTCTTCTGAGTGGCAGTAATAGCATGGCCTGTGGTCATGAGCCCTTCCACAATGCCAAAGTTGTCATGGATGACCTTAGCCAGTGGCCTAAGCAGTTGTTACAGGATCTATTGCTGACAATCTTAAGTGAGTTGTGATATTTTTTATAGTTCATACTTATCACAAACATGGAGGCATCAGTCAAAAGGGTGGCAGTGATGACCTTTTTGGCCCCACACTCCAAGTGGACCCCAGTTTTCTCCATGGTGGTAAATACACCAGTAGATCCCATGACATACTCAGAACCAGCACCACCCCATTAGATGTTAGAGGGATCTCGCTCCTGGAAGATGGCGATGGGCTTCCCGTCGATGACAAGCTTCCCATTCTCAGCCTTGACTGTGCCATTGAATTTGCCATGGGTAGTGTCATACTGGAACATGTAGTTGAGGTCAATGAAGGGGTCATTGATGGCAACAATGTCCACTTTGCCAGATGTAGAGCAGAAGGAAGTCCTGGTAACCAGGTGCCCAATATGGCCAAATCTGTTTACACGGACCTTCACTATCTTGTATAAGGGATGAGGCTGGCACTATATAAGATGTGGCTGTCTCTGGAACAGGGAGGAGCAGAGAGCCTATGGTCAGTTTTTAAGAAGGCACTATGAGGGGCTGAGAAGAAGCTATATTCTTTTAGGATGAAATGTTCTGTAGATATCTGTTAAATCTATTTGGTTCTGAAGAGTAAAAGGTTGTCAAAGGACACTGATTCCTTGCCCTAGGGATTTCCTCTGCCACTCCCAGGAAATCCCACCCAGGAAATCCCACTTTCTTGAGATTTGAGTTCCCAAAATACCACAGAAGGTCCGGATGACCTCTGTGGAATGTTCCAACGCCCTAGGTGTGCCTGGGGGTGTACTGATAAAAAATGTATGATTCTTCCCCTTATGAATTTCCTCATTCCCCCTGTCCTCCCCCTCCTTTGTGATTTTTGCCTTTATAAGCCTGTTACAAATTCAGGCCGGGGTCGAACTCCTCTACCCCTGCGTGGTGTATGAGTCTCGACCCCAGCATGCTGGCCTGAGATCTCACTCTTTCACTTTCAATAAACTTCCTCATGCGATTGCAGCAAGTCTGGTCTCGGTGCCTCGCTGGGTGCGCGCCTCTCCTGAGATTTGAGTGAGGGTCTCCCTTCGGAGGTCTTTCAGTTCATAAATTCTTTTTGTTTCACTGTGCCTCTGTTTGGTTTCTGTTTCCATGATCTGTCCATTGGGGAGAGTGGGGTGTCGAAATCTTTTACTATTATTGTGTGAGGTTCAATATGTTCTTTGAGCTTCAGTAATGTTTCTTTTACAAATGTGGGCACCTTGCATTTAGGGCATAGATGTTCAGAATTGAGAGTTCATCTTGGTGGATTATTTCTTTGATGAGTATGTAGTGTTCTACCTCATCATTTTTGATAACTTTTGGTTGAAGGTCTCTTTTGTTGGATATTAGAGTGGCTACTCCAGCTTGTTTCTTGGGACTATTAGCTTGAACATTTTTTCCCCTAGCCTTTTACTTTAAGATAATATGTGTCTTTGACACTGAGGTGTATTTCTCTTTATGCAAAAAATTCTGGATCCTGTTTATGTATCCAGTCTGTTAGTCTATATCTTTTTATCAGTAACTTGAGTACATTGATATTGAGAGATATTAAGGACCATTGATTATTGGTTCAAGTTATTTTTGTTGTTAGAGGTGGAAATATGTTCGTGTGTTTTTCTTCTTTTGGGTTTGTTGTGAAAAGATTAATTTCTTGCCTTCACTTGGGTATAGTTTCCCTCCTCGTGTTGGAATTTTCCTTCTATTATTCTCTGGCAGCACCTGCACTGCCAACAGCAGGCCTGAAGATTTGAAAAAGAAAGACATTACCTGATTACCAGAATTGCTGTTTTACTTTCTCTATCCAGCTCTCAAGATAATACAGCTACAAAGGCAGTATGCAAATTCTGTGGAAGAGACACCCTCTGGGGTGAGTCTGTAACCTGCCTCAATAAAAACAGTAAAGACAGCAGGAACACAGGTGTGGATCATCTTGTGACTGGGCCCATCTAAACTTGAAAGGAGGGTGTGTCCTATTCCTAAAGTCGAGGCATACAAGCAGGCAGTTCAGCTAACCCTTTAGGGGGGATGGGCATAGCTCTCAACAATCTTCTGTAGGACTAGATTAGTGGAAAGATACTCTTTAATTTGGTTTTGTCTTGGAATATTTTGGTTTCTCCATATATTGTAATTGCAAAATTTGCTAGGTATAGTGTCCTAGACTCCCATTTTTTGTTCTCTTAGGGTCTGTATGAAATATGTCCAGAATCTTCTTAATTTTAGAGTCTCTGTTGATAAGTCTGGTTTAATTTTGATAACTCTGCTTTTATATGTTACTTGACATTTTTCTCTTCCTGCTTTCAATATTCTTTCTTTGTTCTGTGCATTTGGTGTTTTAATTATTATGTGACTAGAGGAATTGCTTTTCTGGTTTGGTGTTCTCTAGGCTTCCTTATTTTTATGAACATTTCTTTCTCTAGGTTAGGAAAGTTTTCTTCTATGAATATTTTATATTGGATAGTTTATTTACATTTCAAGTTTCATCCCCTTTCCTGGTTCCTTCCTCCACCATAACCCCTGCCCCTCTTCTATAAGATGGTCCACCTTTCAACCACACACTCCCATCTTAACACACTGGCATTTCCTTATAATGGGGATATGAGCCTTCACAGGATCTAAGGCTTCTTTCTCCTCTTAGTGATGTCAGACAATGCTGTTCTCTGCTACATATGTGGCTGGAGCCATGGGTCCCCCCATGTGTACTCTTTGATTGGTGGTTTAGTCCCTGGGAGATCTGGGGTTCTAGTTGGTTGGTATTGTTGTCTTTCCTATGAAGTTGCCAACCTCTTCAGCTCCTTCAGTCATTTCTTTAACTCCTTCATTGGGGTTCCTTGCTCAGTCTGACGGTTAACTGCAAGCATTTTAATCTGTATCAGTAGGGCTCTGGCAGAGCCTCTCAGAGACATCTGTATCAGGTTCCCGTCAGCAAGCACTCCTTAGCAGCAGCAATGGTAACTGGTTTTGGTGGCTGCATACAGGATGAATCTCCAGGTAGGGCAGTCTCTGGATAGTCTTTCTTTCAGTCTCTGCTTCACTGTTTGTCCCTGTATTTCCTCCCATGAGCAATTTGTTCTCCCTTCTAAGAAGGACAGAAACATTCACATTTTAGTCTTCCTTATTTTTGAGTTTCATATTGCCTGTGAATTGTATCTTAGGTATTTCTAGCTTTGGGGCTAATATCCACTTATATGTGAGTGCATACCATGTGTATTATTTTGTGACTGGGTTAACTCACTAAGGATGATATTTTTCTAGTTCCATGTATTTGCCTAAGGATTTCATGAAGTCACTGTTTGAAATAGCTGAGTGGTACTTCATTATGTAAATGTGACACTTTTTAAAAAAAATCTATTCCTCTGTTGAAGGACATCTGGGTTCTTTCCAGCTTTAGTTATTAAAATTAGTTTTCTATGAACATAGTGGAGCATTTGTCCTTGTTATATGTTGGAACATCTTTTGGTTATATGACCAGGAGTAGTATAGCTGTGTCCTCAGGTAGTACTATGTCCAATATTCTGAGGAATCGCCAAACTGATTTTTAGAGTGGTTGTATCAGCTTGCAATCCTACCAACAATGGAGGAATGTTCCTCTTTCTCCATATTCTTTCCAGAATTTGCTGTCACCTGAGTTTTTGATCTTAGCCATTCTGACTGGTATAAGGTAGAATCTCAGGGTTGTTTTGATTTGCATTTCCCTGATAACTAAAGATGTTGAACATTTCTTTTGGTGCCCCTCAGCCATTTGATATTCATTAAATATAAAAATATATAATATATAATATTATATATATATAATATTATATATATATAAATATATATAATATATATATATAAATATATAATATATAATATTTTTATATTTAATCTTATTTCATATGTTCATTTCAAATGTTAGCTTATTTCCCAGTTTTCTACATATAAACCCCCATTCCATCCTTCCACCCCCCGTTACTATAAGAGTGATCCCACACACTGACACTCTCCTGCCTCCCTGCCCTGACATTTTCTTACACTGGTGCATTGAGCCTTGGCAGGATCAAGGTCTTTTTTTCCCATTGATGTCCAACTATCCTCTGCTACATATGCAGCTGGAGCCAAAGGTCTGTCCATGTGCATTCTCTGGATAGTGGTGTAGTCCTTGGGAGCTCTGGTTGATTGCTATTGTTTTCTTATGGGGTTGCAAACTCCCTTCAGCTCCTTTAATCTTTTTGCTGACTTCTTCATTCAGGACACTGTTCTCAGTTCAATGGTTGGCTGTAAATATTTGCCTCTGTATTTGCCATGCTCTGGCAGAGCCTCTCAGGTG
The DNA here is from genome assembly GCF_963924665.1 of Micromys minutus. Classification (NCBI taxonomy): domain Eukaryota; kingdom Metazoa; phylum Chordata; class Mammalia; order Rodentia; family Muridae; genus Micromys; species Micromys minutus. The sequence continues at coordinate 58,748 of NC_137981.1, read as the reverse complement.
ACAGCCATATCAGGCTTCTGCCAGCATGTACTTCTTGGCATCAACAATATTGTCTGTGTTTGGTGGCTGTATATGGGATGGATCTCCAGGTGGGACAGTTTCTGGATGACCTTTATTTTCAGTCTCTGCTTCATATTTTGTCAGAGAACTTGACTAGAAAGAATTCAGTAAATGGGCTGGAGAGATGCCTTTGTAGTTAAGAGCACTGGCTATTCTTCTAGAGGACCCAGGTTCAATTCCCAGGACATACATGGTGGCTCACAATCATCCACAACTTCAGTCCTAGAGAATAGGTTCAGAGGTTCAGTCCATTATCATCAAGGCGAGAGCATGGCAGCATCCAGGCAGGCATGGTGCAGGAAGAGCAGAGAGTTCTACATCTTCATCTGTAGGAAGTCAGGAACAGACTGAGCATCTTTAGGCAGCTAGAAGGAGGGTCTCCAAGCCCAACCCCGGAGTTATACACTTCCTTGAACAAGGTCACACCTTCTATTCCATTTATTCTCTTTACTGAGGAATTAAGTCTATTGATATTGAGAGATATTAAGGAATAGTGATTTTTTGTTTGTTATTTTTGTTTTTGGAGGTGGTATATTTGTGAGGCTATCTTCTTTTGGGTTTATTGACAGAAGATTAGTTTCTTGGTTTTTATAGGGTGTAGTTTCCATGCTTGTATTGGAATTTTTCATCCATTATTTTTTGTAGGGCTGGATTTTGTGTAAATTTGTTTTTGTCATAGAATATTTTGGTTTCTCCATCTTTGTTAATTGAGAGTTTTGCTGGATATAGTAACCTGAGCTGGCATTCGTGTTCTCTTAGGATCTGTATGACTTCTGCCCAGGATTATTTAGATTTCCTAGTCTCTGTTGAGAAGTCTGGTGTGATTTTGTGAGTCTGCTTTTATCTATTAATTGACCTTTCCCCCTTACAGCTTTTAATATTTTTTCTTTGTTTTGTGCACTTGGTGTTTTGACTATTATGTGACAGGAGGAATTTCTTTTCTGTTCCAATCAATTTGGTGTTCTGTAGGCTTCTTGTACGTTTATGGGCATTTCTTTCTTTAGGTTAGGGAAGTTTTCTTCTATAATTTTGTTGAAGATATTTACTGGCCCTTTAATTTGGGAATCTTTGCTCTCTTCTATACCTATTATCCTTAGGTTTGGTCTTTTTAATTTTGTCCTTTTTTTTTTTTCCTGGATGTTTTGGGTTAAGATGTTTTGTGCATTTTGCATTTTCTTTGACTGTTGTGTCAATGTTTTCTATGGTATGTTCTGTCCCTGAGACTGCCTGTATTCTCTTGGTGATGCTTGCATCTGTGACTCCTGATTTCTTTCCTAGGTTTTCTATCTCCAGGGTGGTCTCCCTTTGTCATTTTATTATTGTTTCTATTTTTAGATCTTTTTTTTTTTTTCAATTCCTTCCCCTGTGTGGTGAAGGAGTGAGAGACTGATGGTTGCAGTGTGGTGTAACAACTGTGAAGTTACTTGGGAGTCAAAGAATGGATGATTTGGGGAGGAATAAGGAGACCCTGTCTGGGAAAGAACTCTTTAGAGAAGCCTTGTGTCTTCTGAGGTTTTTATACTTTCTCTAGAAAGGCTTCTAAGCTTTTAGCCAGCTTGAAAGGGTGCAATAAGTGTGAACAGGATTTGCATCATGTGTCTTTAGACATGAAATCCAATTCACAGGTCTGTCTAGGTAAGTTTACCTCTCAGCTGGTAAAGGAAGTGGGTGTGGATGGAGTGAGGATGGTTATTAAGAAATATCAAAAAAAATATCGGTGAGGAGAGAAAATAGAAGGGAAAGTGTGTGTGTGTGTGTGTGTGTGTGTGTGTGTGTGTGTGTGTGTGTACTGAAACCCCAAAAGGGTGTCTAGTTCTGTGGAAATAGAGTTACAGGTAGTTGTGAGTTGCCTAAACTGGGTGCTAGAAACTGAACTGGGGTCCTCTGGAAGAACATCATATGTTTTTAACAACTAAACCATTTCTCTATTCACTAAATGGAAATTACATATGAATTTTTTAAGAAAAAGTATACATAAGTAATAAAATCTATTACCTACAAGAATTAAATTATTCAGAAAAAAGTTTTGGATAGAAGACAATATCTAGCTTTTAAAACAGAATTTTCTAAAAAATGTAATACTTCCTGAAGTGTTTCAGTCTTTGCTGGTGTTGAATTGTTTCATTTACAAGTCTTTTCTGTAGTGTTGTTATCACAGAAACATCTTGGGAAGTAGTGTCTGTGACACTGGGAAAGTTGTGTAGCAAAGAAATTTACTGTCATTCTGACAATAAGTGAGGATGTCTAATGCACATTCTCATTATTGCCAAAGTGTGTGTGTTTTCTATTTTAGGATATGTTTGGGATGTAATTAAGACTATATAATTTCTTTCTCACAAAGATTTAAATGGCAGTGTAGAAATAGAGGGACATTTTCAATATAGTCTGAAGTACTTTTATCCATTTCATAATTAACTAGATGAATATAATTAGCAAGCCTTATAAAAATTCTTAAATTTTACCTTACATAAAAATCTGCATTTATTTATGTGCACCACACAAATCTGGTATAGAAATTTACTACAACTAATAAAATAGTGCATTCAGTATATTTATTTATTCTATCTTTGCATCAATAAAACATTCTGTTAAATAATGCATATCTAGTGACCATACATTGATTGTACTCTTGTTCAGATCTTAATAGCAGAGGTATGATCTAAACTTAAAATTAAGCAGAAATTTTATTCATATGATTTTGTTTTCTTAAGCAATCCAGTTTACCCTCTAAAAATCTTATTAAAAGCATGTTTTCTCAATATTTATCATGGTAATAACAATAACTTTTAAATATTCTATAAATAACACATGACTTATTTCAGAGGCAGATGGGATTGGTAAAGCACATGACCGGAGAAGCAAAAGAAGGTATGCATGCTTCCTAATGTAAGAATTAATTTCGGTTAAGCAATTGATATCTAAAACGAATAACAAGTAGCAAATATAACCTTTTTCTTCTGATTGGAAACCTCTACATTAACTTGTTTCTTTTGATTTTGTTTGCTCTTTATTGATTTTTTTGTGAGTTTTACATTATGCATCCCAGACCCACTCAATTCCTCACCCCTCATATTTGCCCTTTACCTTTGCAATCTCCCCTCACCCCCAAATAGAAAACGCACAAACAGCATAAAAAAACAAAGCATAGCAAATATCTCATCGTGGCTCCTGTAGTAGTCAAAATGTGTCCCACCCTATATTCTTGTCTCTACTTGCAAATGTTTTTTTTTGCAGTGAGTCATTGGTCTGGGTTGAGATCTTTGGCTTTCTGTGACACCATCAATATCGAGTCTTAACCTGGACTACTTCTGATTATTTTGTTGTTGCCTTGTGACATGGAGATCCTGCAGCTTTGGATCAGCAGGACTGGCTCTTTCACACATCCCAATCCTTCATATATGATACAGATTTTGGGGTGGGCTAACTTAGAGGCCTGGTTATGGATCTTGGTGGTAGTATCTGAACTGGTCAGCACACTGGCTCTCCCTTACTGAAACCATCAGGGCAAGCTCTTCAGCCTTGCTCTAACTAGGCCACCCAATACTTTCCTCAGTGGGAGGAAGGGCCAGCTCTCCTATTTTCATGTCTTTGGGGCTGACTCACCCACAACCATGCCTCCAGAGGTAGCTTCTATTATACTGCTCAGTCAAAGGCATGGACTCCACTCTCCCAAGTGCTACAACCTGTGAGAGGCTGGGACAGCTGTACTGCTCTCACACCATGAGAGCTGGATCACCGGTGCCTCACTATCAGGGCTAGCTCTACCATGTTGCTTAGTGGAAGTGCAGGGCTAGCTCTCCAGAGTGCCACAGCCAGTGAGGGGGCAGGACTAGTTCTCCTGCTCTCCTGCCTTCTGGCCAGCTCTCCTTACTTACCGAAGGTGGGGAGGTGGGAAGGGAAGGGAATCATCACTACACCCATATCATCTAATGGCAGATTAGTGGCGGGGCCAGCTCTCCCTCTATCTTGCCTTCAGGGCTGGCTCACCTACACCCTCTGGACCAGGCCCAGGACTACTGAGATTAGTGCTACAACCATCAAGGGGGCAGGGCCAGCTCTCCCAAGTGCTGCAAGTGGCAAGGTTTAGGGATGGGGGTATTAACTTGTTTTTTAAATATATTGAGCAAAAGATGTGAACATTCCTAACGAGAAATATATTTATTCCTTTTTTTTACCTGTGATTTTTATATCTTAGAATCTCTGTATCTCCTGTACTTTACTAATTTCTGTCACCATCACCCTTGCAGGATGATACTATTAAAAAACAGACTCATCCAGCAACACTTAGACAAGGAGTCACTGTACAAGCTATCCCTTGCACATGCCATTTAAGCCCATAGCAACACTTCCTCCCTGCTTTGCTTTTCCCTTAAAAAAAGTGTCATTTCCTTAGCCTGCACTAACACATCCTTATTAACTAGGTAGCTGTTCAGTTATTCATTCCTATATCTTGCCACCTGCTTACTTCCCTTGTTTTTCTGTAGCTAACCGCCACACCTGTGCTTTCTTACCTGCAGCTGTTTTCAGGTACTGCTTCCACCTTTCCTGGGTTGCTCTTGTCATCTCTATTCCCCTCTATCACAGAGCCATCAATGATAATGCCCCAGGACAGATTTTTCAGTTCCTTCTCCGTGTTCTAGTAGTTCCCTGTGTTATACCTGCATAGGATCTGTGACCTGACTGGACATTGCCTGTCTATCTGATTTGGCAAAATTATATTATATGGTTAATGAATAGTGGATCCTGTTGTCTCAACTCTACTGTCTGGTCCTATTGACAGCGCATGGTTGTTCAATAGATACAAATGAAAAACTACCTTGTACTTAACTATGATGAAATCAAAGTCTACATGCAACCATGAACACATTACTGTTCTCATTTTGTATTGTAATGGTACATACATAACTTTCTTCTATGACACTGCTGATTTAGTGTTTCTTACCAACTTCTATTAAGTTAATTCTAAAACCTTTTTTGCTTCTCTTTCTAGATTCTGCTCTACTTGATCCTTGGTCCTTTGAACCTTCTCCCCTGTGATCTACTGGCATATAAATTCAAATCCATATGAACAAGAATGAAAAATTAGAAAAAATATTTTAAAGGAAAATATTTTTTTCTGAAAGATAATTATTTATTGAACTCGTTGTGTATTATTTTAATCTTTTCTCATTATAATGTACTAAGCAAAAGTCATAAGTTTTAAGCAATTGAATGATGACTTGTCTGATCTTTCTCCTTTTAAAAAAGTTTATTCTATTCCTCCTCATATTCCTGCCAATAGTCATTCATTGATAGTTGGGGCCCAGGGATCCCCTCTTTATGGATGGTTAAATGATGCCCCATCTTCTATGGGATTTCTGCAGAAAGTCATCATGTCATATCCAGAAGATCTATTTCACAGCTCTTTTCCACAAACTATGACTTTTACATTTTTTCTGCCTCCATTCACAGTAGTACCTGAGCCCAGGGAAGAGGGAATCTCAATAGAGGGATTGTCTTCATCAGATTATCTGGTAGGAATTCTATGAGGGGATTTTCTTGATTGATGATTGATGTGGGAAGGCTCAGGTTTTTACTGTTGGTGATTATACTCCTAAGTAAGTGGTCCTAAATTGTATAAGAAAGCAGACTGAACAATCTATGGGGAGCTAACCAATAAGTTGAGTTCTTTGGTGACTTTGTGTGTGCGTGTGTGTGTTTGATGTGTATGGTGCATGTGCATGTAAGGCACATATGTAGAGGCCAGAAGACAAATTTTAGGGAGTTAGTTTGGCTGGAGCTCAGAGATGAGGCTTGTATAGAAAGTGATCTTAGGTGCTGAGCCGTTCCAACAGTCTACCCCCTCTGAAATTTCTTCTCATAAACATTCTCTTTTAGATTCATTGGATATATTTTATTTACATTTTAAATGTTATTCCCTTTCCCAGTATTCCCTCTATAATCTCCCTATCCCACTCCCCTTCCCCCTGCTTCTATGAGGTGCTACTCAAACCACCCACCCACCTCTACCACCTTCCTGCCCTAATATTCCCCTACACTGGGGCATCAGGTCTTGGCAGGCCCAAGGGCTTCTCACATTGATGCCCAACAAGGCCATCGTCTGCTACATATGTAGCTGGAACCATGGGTCTGTTCATGTGTACTCTTTGGATGGTGGATTAGTTCCTGGGAACTCTGGTGGATTTTGTTGGTTGGTATTGTTGTTCTTCCTATGAAGTTGCAAACCCCTTCAGCTCCTTCAGTCCTTTACCTAACTTCTCTATTTGGGTTCCTGTGCACAGTCTGATGGTTAGCTGAAAGTATCCTCATCTGTATTAGTAAGTGTCTGGCAGAGCCTCTAAGGAGATATTCTCATCAGGCTTCTGTCAGCAAGCAGTTCTTGGAATCAGCAATAGTGACTGGGTTTGGTGGCTGCATATGGGATAGATCTCTGCCGTCTGTGGATGACCTTTCCTTCAGTCTCTGCTCCACTCTTTGTCCCTGTATTTCCTTTAGACAGGAACAATTCTGGGTAAAATTTTTGTCAATATTGTGAATATTGGCCCCATCCCTTAACTGGAGACTGTGCTCAACTTCTGGATATAGTCTCTACAGGTTTTCTCTCCCCTTTGTTGTGTATTTCAGCTAATGTTATCCCTATTGGGTCCTGAGAGCCTCTTGCTTTTCTGGCATCTCAGACATGTTGGTGGCTACCCCCAGTTCCCCATTCCCCATTGCTATACACCTCTGTTCAATTTTCTGACCCTCTGCACATCCTCTCCATCTCCTCCCACACATAATCCTGGCCCCTGTTCTACCCTCAACCTCCCATGATTATTTTGTTCCCCTCTCTAAGTAGGACTGAGGCACCCATACTTTAGTCTTTCTTTTTCTTGATCTTCATATGGTCTGTAAGTTGTATCTTGGGTATTTTAAGCTTTTTATTCCTAATATACACTTATAGGTAAGTACATGCCATGTTTGTTTTTTTGTGACTTGACTACCTCACTAGGAGTGATATTTTCTAGTTCCATCCATTTACCAAGGAATTTCACAAAGTAATTTTTTTAATAGTTGAGTGGTACTTCATCTTGTAAGTGTACTATATTTTTTGTATCCATTCCTCTGTTGAGGGACATCTGGTTTCTTTCCAGCTTCTGGCGGTTATAAATAACTATGCTATGAACATAGTGGAACATGTTTCTTTGTTATATGTTGGAGAATTTTTTGGGTATATGCCTGGAAATGGTATAGCTGGGTCCTTGGGTAGTACTATGTCCACTTTTTTTTTTTCCTGAGGAACCACAAGACTGATTTACAGAGTGGTTGTACCAGCTTGCAATTTGTACAATAGTGGAGGAATGTTCCTCTTTCTCCATGTCCTTGCCAGCATCTTCTGTCACCTGAATTTTTGATCTTAGCTATTTTGCATGATGTGAGATGGAATCTCAGGGTTGTTTTGATTTGCATTTCCCTGATGACTAAATATGTTGAACATTTCCTTAAGTGTTTCTCAGCCATTCAAGATTCCACAGTGGGGAATTCCCCATTTATCTCTGTCCTCCATTTTTAATAGGGTTGTTTTATTCTCTGGAGTCTAATTCTTTGAGTTCTTTGCATATTTTTGATCTATACTGTCTATGAGATATAGGATTGGCAATGATCTTTCCCAAATCTTTTGGTTGCTTTTTTGTCCTATGAACAGTGTCCTTTGTCTTACAGAACCTGTGTGATTTTATGATGTTTCATTTGTGGATTGCCGATCTTAAAGCATAGCCATTAGTATTCTGGACAGTAAGTTTTCCTTGCTGCCCATGTGATCTAGGCTCTTCCCCACTTTCTCTTCTTTTAGAACCAGCATATCCGGTTTTATGTAAAAGTTTTTGATGCACTTGGACTTGAGATTTGTAAAAGGAGATGGGTCAATTTGCATTCGTCTACATTCTGACTGCCAATAGAATCAGCACCAGAAGTTAAAAATGTGTTTTTCCCCCCACTGGATAATTTTAAATTTGTTGTCAAAGAGTAAGTGGCCATAGGTGTATGGGTTCATTTCTGAGTCTTCAACGCTGTTCTTTTTTTTTTTTTTTTTTTTGTTTAAACCCATAGTCAAAACCTCTTTATTACAGTTTTGTTTTTTCTTACAACTTTATTTTTAAAAAATGATACATGTACAGATTTTTAAAAGCATTTTGGCATAACTATATGAATAAATTTTAGTCAGTATGTAATTCTTTTAGAGGCTTGATAGCATGCATTGAAATCCCACTAGTTACCATAAGCATAAAGTACATGTAGGAGAGAACGTAACATAAAAATAGTCAGTTTTCTTGGTGTGTATAGATTAAGCATACTGATCTTTGAATACCAAAAAAAAAAAAAAAAAAAAAAAAAAAAAAAAAAAAATGCCACAAGGCTATATTCATAGCTCTTGGATTATTAATGATTTAAGGTCCAGGTGTACCACACTATTTTTTTCCTAAGAAGAACTGAGGCTTTCATTTTTTGGCTTTTTTTTTTTTCTTGAGCTTCATATGGCCTGTGAGTTGTTTCTGGGGTTCTCAGAGCTTTCTGGATTTAGTATGCAATTATGAGTGTCTCCATACTATGTGCGTTCTTTTGTGACTGGGTTACCTCACTCAGAATGATATACTCTAGATGCATCCAATTTCTTAGGAATTTCATAAAGTCATTGTTTCTAATAGCTGAGTACTCCATTGTAAAAATATACCACAATTTTTGTATCCATTCATCTACTGAAGAACATCTGGGTCCTTTCCAGTTTCTGGCTATTATAAATAGGGCTGCTATGAACATTGTGGTACATGTGCCCTTACTGTATGTTGGAGCTTCTCTGGGGTATATGCCCAGAAGTGGAATAACTGGGTCTTCAGTTAGTAATATGTCCAATTTTCTGAGAAATCCCCAGACAGATTTCCAGAGTGGTTGTACCAATTTACAGCCCACCAACAGTGGAGGAGTGTCCCTCTTTCTCAGCATACTCACTACCATCTGCTGTCATCTGAGTTTTTGATCTTAGCCATTCTGAATGGTGTCAGGTGGAACTTCAGGGTTGTTTTGATTTGCATTTCTCTGATGACTAGAAATGTCAAGAACTTCCTTAGATGCTTATCAGCCATTTGATATTCCTCAACTGAGAATTCTTTGTTTAGCTCTGTACCCCATTTTTAAAAAGGATTGTTTGATTCCCTGGCATCTAACTTCTTGAGTTATTTGTATACATTGGATATTAGGCCTCTATCAGATGTGGGGTTGGTAAAGATCTTTCCCCAATTTCTTGGTTGCCATTTTGTTTTCTTGACAGTGCCCTTAGCCTTACAGAAAATTTGCAATCTCATTCTTTAAGTCCCATTTCTCGATCTTTGATCTTAGAGCACAAGCCATTGGTGTTCTGTTCAGAAAAATTTCCCCTGTGCCTATGTGTTCTAAGGTTTTCCCTACTTTCTCTTCTAATAGTTTCAGGGTACCTGGTTTAAAGTGGAGATCTTTGATCCACTTGCACTTGAGCTTTGTACAAGGAGATAAGAAAGGTTCTATTTTTATTCTTCTGCATGCTGAGTGCCAGTTAAACCAACACCATTGTTGAAGAGGCTGTCCTTTTTCCATTGAATGTTTACAGCTCCTTTTTCAAAAATCAAGTGACCATGTGTGTGAGGGTTCATTTATGGATATTCTATTTTCTTCCATTGATCCATGTGCCTATCTCTGAGCCAGTACCATGCAGTTTTCAGCACAATTGCCTTGCAATATAGCTTGAGGTCAGGGATAGTGATTCCAGCAGATGTTTTCTTGTTGTTGAGAATGGATTTGGTATTCTAGGTTTTTTGTTATTCCAGATGAACTGCAAATTGCTCTTTCCAACTCTATGAAGAATTGAGTTGGAATTTTGATGGGAATTGCATTGAATCTGTAGATTGGTGTTGGTAAGATGGCCATTTTTACAATGTTCATTCTTCCAATCCATTTGCATGGGAGATCTTTCCATCTTCTGAGATCTTCTACAATCTCTTTTTTTCAGAGCTTTGAAGTTCTTGTCATACAGGTCCTTCACTTGCTAAGTTAGAGTCACACCAAGGTATTTCACAGTTTTTGTGACTATTGTGAAGGGTATCTTTTCCCTATTTTTTTTCTCCACATGTTTGTCCTTTGAGTAGAGGAAGGTACTTATTTGTTTGAGTTAATTTTATATCCAGCCACTTTGCTGAACTTGTTTATCAGCTGTAGAAGTTGTCTGGTGGAATTTTAGGAATCACTTACATATACTATTATATCATCTGAAAGTAGTGATATTTTTACTTCTTCCTTTCTGGTTCGTATCCCTTTAATTTTCTTTTGCTGTCTAATTGCTCCAGCCATGACTTCCAGTACCATGTTGAATAGGTAGGGGGAGAGTGGGCAACCTTGTCTTGTCCCTGATTTTAGTGGGATTGCTTCAAGGTTCTCACTGTTAAGTTTGATGTTGGCTATTGGTTTGCTGTATATTGCTTTTATTATGTTTAGGTATGGGCCTTGGATTCCTGTTTTTTCAAAGACTTTTAACATGAAGGGGTATTGAATTTTGTCAAATACTTTCTCAGCATATAGTGAGAGGACTATGTGGTTTTTATTCTTTGAGTTTGTTTATATGGTGGATTACATTGATGGTTTTTCACATTTTTTTTGAGTCTTTTTTTTTTTAACTTTATTTTAAAAAACAAAGATAAGACCTCTGTTCCCACCCGGTGGCTTTGGGGCGCAGAACAGGGCTCAGCCCATCTGCCACCTGGACCAGCAGTTCCCAAAGGTACAGGCCTGGTGAGAAGTTGATCTGAGTAGCCAGGGGGCAGAGAGATCTCTGCCAAGTGCGCACGGAAAGCACACCCCTGCCCTGCCTGATCCAGGGACCAGGAACCCAGCTTTGGGACCTCTGTTTCCAACCAGCAGCTTTGGGGCACAGAACAGGGCTCAGACCATCCGCCACCTGGACCAGCAGAAATCCAGGGACACAGACCAGGTACAAGGGAAAGGCAAGAACATATCACTGACAACAAGATGGCAAGAGGAAAGAGAAAGAGCATATCCCAAACAAACCAAGACAACCTGGAAACACCAGTACCCAGCTCTCCCAACACAGCAAACAGCAGAATGCCAAACACTCCAGAAAAAGAAGACTCAGACCTAAAATCATCCCTCAAGACGATGATAGAGATCCTTAAACAAGAACGGAGAGAAAAGAAAAACGAATCAGAAGCTTTTAAAGAGGAAACAAGAAAAACACTCAAAAAAAAAAAAAAAAAAAACTCAAAGAACTAGAGGAAAACAGAACCACGGAGATGAAGGAATGGAAGAAGGAATTTAAAATGGAAATTGACACAATAAAGAAAACACTAAAAGAGATAACCCTAGAGGTAGAACACCTAAAAAAGAAATCGAGTCACAGATGCAAGCATTTCCAATAGACTACAAGAGATGGAAGAGAGAATGTCGGGGGCCGAAGACAAGATTGTAAACATAGACAAAAGAGTCAGAGAAGATGCAAAAACCAAAAAGCTCCTAACCCAAAATGTCCAGGAGATTCAGGACACAATGAGAAGAACAAACCTAAGGATAATAGAAATAGAAGAGGGAAAAGAATATCAACGAAGAGGCACAGTAAATATCTTCAACAAAATTGTAGAAGAAAACTTCCCTACCCTTAAGAATGAGATGACCAGATGCATAAAAGAAGCCTTCAGAACTCTAAATAGGTTGGACCAGAAAAGAATTTCCTCCCGACACATAATAGTCAAAACACCAAGTGCCCAAAGCAAAGAAAGAATACTAAAAGAAGTAAGGCAAAAAGGTCAGGTAACATATAAAGGCAGACCAATCAGAATCACACCCGATTTCTCAACAGAGACTATGAAAGCTAGAAGAGCCTGGACAGACATCATGCACACCCTAAGAGAGCACAAGTGCCAGCAAGAAAACCAAAAGAAGTAGAGACACAGACACAACTCAACCTACAAAAGCAATAATAGCAGGAAACAGCAACCACTATTCCTTGATATCTATTAACATAAATGGACTCAACTCCCCAATAAAGAGACATAGGCTATCAGACTGGATGCATAAACAAAACCCAGCATTTTGCTGCATACAGGAAACTCATCTCAGAGACAAAGACAGACACTATCTCAGAGTTACAGGTTGGGAAAAAACCTTCCAAGAAAATGGCCCCAAGAAGCAAGCTGGAGTGGCTATTCTAATATCGAATAAAGTAAATTTCCAACCAAAGGTTATCAAAAAAGATAAGGAAGGACACTTTTTACTCATTACCGGGGAAATCTGTCAGGAGGAACTCTCAATCCTTGACATATATGCTCCAAATACAAAAGCACTGATATTCATAAAAGAAACCCTACTAACGCTCAAAAAATACATTTCACCCCACACAATAATAGTGGGAGACTTTAATACCCCACTCTCACCAATGGACAGATCATGGAAACAGAAACTGATCAAGGACACTGTAAAACTAGCAGAGACTATGAACCAACTGGAATTAATAGATATCTACAGAACATATTATCCTAAAGCAAAAAAATACACCTTCTTCTCAGCACCCCATGGCACCTTCTCGAAAATTGACCACATAATTGGACACAGAACAAGCCTCAATGGATAGAAAAAGATTGAAATAATCCCATGCATCCTCTCAGATCACCATGGTCTAAGGCTGGTCTTTAACAACAACAAAGACAACAAAAAGGCCACATACACATGGAAACTAGACAACGCTCTGTTAAACGATAGCAGGGTCAAAGAAGAAATAAAGAAAGAAATTAAGGATTTTCTAGAATTCAATGAAAATGAAAACACAATATACCCAAACCGATGGGATGTAATGAAAGCAGTACTGAGAGGAAAACTCATAGCCCTGAGCGCTGCCAAAAAGAAACTGGAGAGAGCATACATCAGCAACTTGACAGCACATGAACAAAAGGAAGCAGATACACCCAAGAGGAATAGACGGCAAGAAATAATCAAACTTAGGGCAGAAATCGACCAAATAAATACAAAAAGAACCATCCAAAGAATCAAAAAAACCAAGAGCTGGTTCTTTGAGAAAATCAACAAGATTGATAAACCCCTAGCCAGACTAACTAGAGGGCAAAGAGAGAGTATCCAAATTAACAAAATCAGAAAGGAAAGTGGAGACATAACAACTGAAACTGAGGAAATTCAAGAAATCATCAGATTCTACTACAAAAGCCTATATTCCACAAAGTTGGAAAATTTGGAGCAAATGGATGAATTCCTAGACAGATACAAGATCCTAAAGTTAAACCAGGACCAGGTAAACCATCTAAATAATCCCATAACACCTAAAGAAATAGAAGAAGTCATCAAAAGCCTCCCAACCAAAAAAAGCCCAGGTCCAAATGGGTTCAGTGCAGAATTTTATGAGATATTTATTGCGGACATAACACCAATACTCTCCAAACTATTCCACAAGATAGAATCAGATGGAATATTACCTAACTCATTTTTTGAGGCTACAATAACCCTCGTTCCTAAACCACACAAAGACCCTACAAAAAAAGAGAACTTCAGACCAATCTCACTTATGAACATTGATGCAAAAATACTCAACAAAATCCTTGCAAACCGAATCCAAGAACACATCAAAACAATCATTCACCATGACCAAGTAGGCTTCATTCCTGGGATGCAGGGATGGTTTAATATAAGGAAATCCATCAATGTAATCCACCATATAAACAAACTCAAAGAACAAAATCACATGGTCATCTCACTAGATGCTGGAAAACATTTGACAAAATTCAACACTCCTTCATGTTAAAAGTCCTGGAAAGAACAGGAATCCAAGGTCCATGCCTAAACATAATAAAAGCAATATACAGCAAACCAACAGCCAACATCAAAGTTAACGGTGGGAAACTTGAAGCAATCCCCCTAAAATCCGAGACTCGACAAGGTTGCTCACTTTCCCCCTACCTATTCAACGTAGTACTGGAAGTCCTGGCTGGAGCAATTAGACAGCAAAAGGAGATCAAAGGGATACAAATCGGAAAGGAAGAGGTAAAAACATCACTCTTTGCCGATGACATGATAGTGTACTTGAGTGACCCCACAAATTCCACCAGAGAACTCCTACAGCTGATAAACAAATTCAGCAAAGTGGCTGGATATAAAATTAACTCAAAAAAAAAAAAAATCAGTAGCCTTCCTATATTCAAAGGATAAACATGTGGAGAAAGAAATTAGGGAAATGATACCCTTCACAATATTCACAAAAACTGTGAAATACCTTGGTGTGACTCTAACTTAGCAAGTGAAGTACCTGTATGACAAGAACTTCAAACCTCTAAAGAAGAAAATTTAGGAGGATCTCCGAAAATGGAAAGATCTCTCATGCTCATGGATTGGAAGGATCAACATTTTAAAAATGGCCATCCTACCAAAAGCAATCTACAGATTCAATGTAATCCCCATCAAAATTCCCACCCAGTTCTTCATTGAGTTAGAAAGATCAATGTGCAATTTCGTCTGGAATAACAAAAGACAGAGAATAGCGAAATCCATCCTCAACAACAAGAAAACATCTGCGGGAATCACTATCCCTGACCTCAAGCTCTATTACAAGGCAATTTTGCTGAAAACTGCATGGTACTGGTACAGAAATAGGCATGTGGATCAATGGAATAGAATAGAAGATCCAGAAATGAGCCCTCATGTATATGGTCACCTGATTTTTGACAAAGGAGCAGTAAACATTCAATGGAAAAAGGACAGCCTATTCAACAAATGGTGCTGGTCCCACTGGCACTCAGCATGCAAAAGAATGAAAATAGACCCGTTCTTATCTCCTTGTACAAAGCTCAAGTGTAAGTGGATCAAAGATCTCCACATTAAACCAGATACACTGAAACTATTAGATGAGAAAGTAGGGAAAACCTTAGAACACATAGGTACAGGAGAAAATTTCCTGAACAAAATGCCAATGGCTCAAGCTCTAAGGTCAAAGATTACCAAATGGGACTTAATGAGATTGCAAAGTTTCTGTAAGGCTAAGGATATCGTCAAGAAAACAAAATGGCAACCAACAGAATGGGAAAAGATCTTTACCAACACCACATCAGATAGAGGCCTAATATCCAAGGTGTACAAGGAACTCAAAAAGCTAGACACCAGAGAATCAAATAACCCTATTAAAAAATGGGGTACAGAGCTAAACAAAACGTTTTCAGTTGAGGAACACCGAATGGCCGAGAAACATCTGAGGAAGTGCTCGACATCCTTAGCCATCAGGGAAATTCAAATCAAAACAACCCTGAGATTCCACCTCACACCAGTCAGATTGGCCAAGATCCAAAACTCAGATGACAACAGATGCTGGCGAGGCTGTGAAGAAAGAATAACACTTCTCCACTGTTGGTGGGGTTGCAAGCTAATACAACCACTGTGGAAATCTGTCTGGCGATACCTCAGAAAATTGGATATAGTACTACCTGAAGACCCAGCTATTACACTTCTGGGCATATACCCCTAGAGACACTTTAATACACAACAAAGATATATGCACCACAATGTTCATAGCGGCTCTATTTATAATAGCCAGAAGCTGGAAGGAACCCAGATGTCCTTCAGAAGATGAATGGATACAAAAATTGTGGTACATATACACAATGGAATACTACTCAGCCACCAGAAACAATGACTTAACCAAATTCTTAAGAAAATGGCTGCATCTAGAGAATATCATCCTGAGTGAGATAACCCAGTCACAAAAGAACAGACATAATATGCAGTCACTGATAGTGGGATGCTAACCCCAGAGGCTTGCACTCCCCCAGAAACAACTCACAGACTGTATGAAGTCCAAGATATAAAGAAAACAAAAAAATATACATATATTTACAAAACAAGAAGACTTTGACTATTTCCATGTTGCGTTTTGTTTTGCATGTACTTTACGCTTATTGTAACTATTAGGTTTTCAATGCATACTGTCAAGCCCTTGAAAAAAATCAAGTACTGACTAAAAAAATATATTCACATGGTTTTATGTAAAAATTATTTCAATGTCTGAAAAAACAGTACTGACAAAAATGTATAATTTTAAGCAAAAAATGTTTAAAATCTGTACATTTATCTTTGTTTTGTAAAATAAAGTAGTTTAAAAAAAAACAAGGCAATTGTGCTGAAAACTGCATGGTACTGGTACAGAAATAGGCACGTGGATCAATGGAATAGAATAGAAGATCCAGAAATGAGCCCTCATGTATATGGTCACCTGATTTTTGACAAAGGAGCAGTAAACATTCAATGGATAAAGGACATCCTATTCAAAAAATGGTGTTGGTCCAACTGGCATTCAGCATGCAAAAGAATGAAAATAGACCCTTTCTTATCTCCTTGCACAAAGCTCAAGTGTAAGTGGATCAAAGAGCTCCACATTAAACCAGATACACTGAAACTATTAGATGAGAACGTAGGGAAAACCTTAGAACACATAGGCATAGGAGAAAATTTTCTGAACAAAACACCAATGGCTCAAGCTCTATGGTCAAAGATTAACAAACGGGACTTAATGAGATTGCAAAGTTTCTGTAAGGCTAACGACATTGTCAAGAAGACAAAGCGGCAGCCAACAGAATGGAGATCTTTATCAACTCCATGTCAGATAGAGGCCTAATATCCAAGGTATACAAAGAACTCAAAGAGCTTGACACCAGAGACTCAAACAACCCTATTAAAAGATGGGGTACAGAGCTAAACAAAATGTTCTCAATTGAGGAATATCGAATGGCTGAGAAACATCTAAGGAAGTGCTCAACATCCTTATCCAGCAGGGAAATGCAAATCAAAACAACCCTGAGATTCCACCTCACACCTGTCAGATTGGCCAAGATCCAAAACTCAGATGACAGCAGATGCTGGTGATGTTGCGGTGAAAGAGGAACACTTCTCTACTGTTAGTTGGGTCGTCAAGTGGTGCAACCACTCTGGAAATCAGTCTGGCGATTCCTCAGAAAATTGGACATAGTACTAACTGAAGACCCAGCTATTCCACTTCTGGGCATATACCCCAGAGACACTCCAATATACAACAAAGATATATGCACCACAGTGTTCATTGCAGCTCTATTTATAATAGTCAGAAGCTGGAAAGAACCCAGATGTCCTTCAGAAGATGAATGGATACAAAAATTTTGATACATTTATGCAATGGAGTACTACTCAGCCACCTTAAACAATGACTTAACCAAATTTGCAAGAAAATGGTTGTATCAAGAGACTATAATCCTGAGTGAGATAACCCAGTCACAAAAGTACAGAGATAATATGCAGTCACTGATAGTGGGATGCTAACCCCAGAGGCTTGGACTGCCCTAGAAACAACTCACAGACTGTGTGAAGTTCAAGAAAAAAAGAAAACAAAACAAAAAGTCATGCTCAATCCTTACACACCAAGAAAATGTTGACTAATTCCGGGTTATATCCTGTTTTACATGTACTTTTTGGTCATTGTAACTAGTAAGACCTTAATGCAGAGTATCAAACCTTAAAAAAAAAAGAAAAAGAAAAAAAAAAAGCCAAGCACTGACACAATTGTATTTGTATACATTTATGCAAAAATGTTTAAAATTTTTTCTCTTTTATCTTTGTTTTTAAAATAAAGTTTTTAAAAATATAAAAATGTTAAAAAGTTTGAGAAAGATCATACACATCAAAACCTTGAAGTATTAATCAGTACTTAATTTGTTGAAGGATATTTACCCTCGAGTCTTCAGTTCCATTTCTCTTCACAGTGCTCAAGATGCCCCATTACTCTTTCTGTCCCATCTGACTAACACATACTTTCACCAGGTGGGCTGCCTCCAGCTGTGCTGGCCATATGGCTTGGGGGCCTCTTTGTGATGTCCTTTGTCTATGCTGTGAGGCCTGTGTGCTGGTAGTTAGATTTCTATGGCCTATGGGTGGGAGGCCAGGTCTGCGAGTGGCATGGCAGACTGTAGGTCTCTGTCTACCTTCCTCTTTTTGTGCCAAACACCCTGGATTTGAATTGCTTTGATTTGATTTTTATGAGTTCCAGGCATAAGACAGTTTTGCCTAACAAGCCAGATCTAAGGCTACCACAAACAAAGGACTTCCATATGCTCTGTGCCTGACTGATGTAAGAAAAACACTATCAACAAGGTGTCTCTCTACCCATTGCACTGGAGGAGTGGAGAAGTATTTCAATTTGCAGTTACTTTTGTCATTCTGTTTAAAATTTTAAATTTATACCTAAATTCATAGTTGCACCTACACACACACACACACACACACACACACATTTTTTCACTTAAAAATGTGTTATGTCTCAGACTGTTCATATATCCAAAAATAAGCTCAACCTAGTCTGCAGGAAGATTTATGGTGGTGAGATAAAAGCAATCATTTTGTGGTAGATTGAATATGTACCCCCTCCAATATATATACGTGTGTGTGTGTGTGTGTGTGTGTGTGTGTGTGTGTGTGTGTGTGTGTGGCTCTGCCCAGTATGGAATCCAGTCTCTTCCTGGCTGCCTTCAGATCAAGATGTATATCTCTAGGCTTCTCCAGCACTATGTCTACCTGCATGCTGCAATGTTTCCCACCATGATGACAATGGACTGATTTTTTGAATCTATAAGTCAGCCTCATTTTAAGTCCCATATTCTCATTGCTAGAAGTGTTAATTGGGGTCAACCTCATAGATGCTGAAGAATTTTTATTGTCCTAAGTTTCTAGCTCATCCCAGAAATGCCACGTTATCACTATTTTCAGTTCTTTCTCACAGTTCTTTCTCCTTCTCTCCTTCTCACAGAGGTTCATTATCTATCATTAATTCAAATTCCAGTCCTTCTCTTCATCCTGGAGGATGAGTGGGTGAAGCTGAAAACTTTATACATGGCAACCAATTTCAATTCATGAGCCAATCAAAATTCTCTTTATTAGAAAGGATACTCCTTTAATCCAGAAGATTTTAAGAGACTAGAAGAACAAACTTGGAGAATACTATCATAGTCCGTGTATAAAAACAAGTATACAGGGGCTCTACAGGAGGCTTAGGTGTTAGGAGCACTTCCAGAGGATACCACATCTGTTTACAGAACCCACAAGGAAGCTTATGGCCAGCTATATGTCCAGTCTTCTGTGAATACCACAAGTGCACATAATACACATGCATGCAAAACTCCTGTACTTAGAAATGAAAATGAATAAATCTTTTTTACAATAAAAAGCAAAAACAAAAGTGAAACAGGATTCATGTGGTATCTTATAGGGTCGAGGGAGGACATATATGCATCACATGTCATGGGGCTTCTCTTGAGAGTTTTGTTACTTTGGTCTTCCAAGTGAACAAGATGCAACTCTCCCTGCTTGCTTTCTCCTACCAACAATCTACTGTCAACAGAGCAGTTGTGATGAATCCTGTTGAATCCAGAGGCAGATGACTACTTCAGTGATCCATACATTCCTTATGATGAAAAAAAAAGTCTTCAAACTGCCCCATGAAACTCGCCTTAAACTTACTCCTGCCCTTCTCTTACCCGGGGCACACTAGGTTTATAACTATCCTGGCATCAAGAATGACATTATGAAAAAAACATATGTATGCTCTTCTTCTTGGCTATCAGACTATTGAACAGTTCCCAAGACTGAAATTCAGAGCTGGAGAAATGATTCAGTGGTTAAGAGTTTTGCTGCAATTCTTCTCTCCTCCTTACCCTACAGAGAAAGGCTGGGACCAGGCACCTGCGCTTTGGAGGCTGCTGTGGCCTCAGCTGCCACCAGGCCCCGTGTCCAGAGAAGACAGGCTGCCTCCTGGGCTAGGTTTCCGGATTGTGAACCTTCTCGATACTCAAGACAATCAATCGTCTTGAGATTCTCAAGAGGGTGAACCCCCTGCCGCCAGCAAACATGACCAGTTGCAGAGGAATGACCTCCACTCCTGACACTGTGCTCCAGGCTGGAATCAACTGCTCCCTCATGGAAAGTGGCTGCCCAGCCTCTACTGTCAATGAGCTAATCACAAATGCCCCTGAGCACAGCTGGCCCCAGGGTCTGTCCACACTAGAGACAGGACAGATCAACTGGTGCCATTATGACCACGTACATGGCCAAGCACATCCCTGGCAAGCAGGCTATAGGGGTGGCAGCCTGTGAGAACCAAGCCCATGGGTGACACCTACTTCCTGCTTTTCTGGAATGAAGGACCTGGGACACTTTGCTCAGCCTTTCAGTGGGGAACCCAAATTTCTGCCTTTTGCTATATTCCCCCCCTAACACACAATATCTATAAAATTTTCAGTCAGGGTAGAGAGATCCCCACTTCTGTATTTTCCTGACTAAGATCCTTGGTTCCCCAAAATTTTAGAAAGCACAAAGAAATTTGTTTTTCCTAGATTATCAGGGTGAAGTGAGGCTTTTCTAATCGTCCCTCTCTTCCAAAGCTAGGAAATCTAGGCAGGCAGGCTTGTTGACTCCATTCTGCATTGAGAGAGCAGCTCTGACATCCATCATCAAAACTTAAAACCTTGGGGGGACTGCGGAGTGAGGCCGGGACAGCTAATGCTTGCCCCGCTATCCTGGGCGGCCGGCCTGGGCATGGCAGATGAGATGCCTTCCAGCATCCCTGAAGATAAATGATTAGCCATAACTGTAGCAACCAAAGAAAATAATTCCACAGATTTATGAATTCAGCCAAGTGTTTCATTTACACTGTGAAGGTTCTTGGTCAAGGGCAGGAATGGAGAGGTGGGGACGGAATGGACAGTATCGGAGCGGGCCAGAAGGTGACATTAATGAAAGGAGCCATGAAGCACTACGCCAGTCAGGATGATCTGGTCATCTTGTTTACTGAATGTTTTGATGTTGTATTTGCTGGTGTGGAGGAAGAAGTTCTCAAAAAGTTCCAAAGGACAAACCATAAAATCGTCTTTGCAGCAGAAGGGCTCCTGTGGCCAGACAAGCGGCTGGCACACAGTATCCTGTTGTGCACATTGGGAAACGTTACCTGAACTCTGGAGGTTTCAGTGGCTATGCTCCCTACATCAGCCGTCTGGTCCAGGAGTGGAATCTGCAGGATAATGATCGTCTTAGTCAGGGTTTCTATTCCTGCACAAACATCATGACCAAGAAGCAACTTGGGGAGGAAAAGGTTTATTCAGCTTACACTTCCATACTGTTGTTCATCACCAGAGGAAGTCAGGACTGGAACCCAAGCAGGTCAGGATGCAGGAGCTGATGCAGAGGCCATGGAGGGATGTTACTAACTGGCTTGCGTCCCATGGCTTGCTCAGCTTGCTTTTATTGTACAGAATCTAGTTTATTTAGGTCATGGGGGTGTTAGGAGGGTAGTAGAGGCAGAGAGAGAGAAGAGAGGAATAGAGAAGTAGAAGAGTAGAGGCCGGTCATGAGCACATGGAGGGATAAGAGGGAAGGGAAAGGGGAAGAGGAGGGGTAAGGGTGGAAGAGCAAGAGAACAAGAGAGTTTGACTTGCTTTCTTATAGGACCCAGGTACCAGCTCAGGGATGGCACCACCCAGCATGAGCCAGACACTCCCGCCTTGATCACTTGTTGAAAAAAATGCCTTACAGCTGTATTTCATGGAGGCATTTCCTCAACTGAGGCTTCTTTCTCTGTGATGACTCCATTCTGTGTCTAGTTGACACAAAAGCAGCCAGTACACAAATCACATTGCTGTGAGCATCCCTTTGTCTTCTTTATACCACCTGTGACCCTTGTCATTACTGCTCAGCTGTGCACTGTGCTTGCACATGAAACTTACAAGTAAAAAGGTAAAAGTAACTAGGTAGCTCTGGGAAGATTGTTTCCACATGGCAATTCTACATTAGCAACCTCTGCTGGGCTGGAATAATTCTCTTAATCTAAATTCACCATAGAGCCTAGCAAAACTCTCTAGACCTGGTGCTGACTGAGCTACCGCAAAAGTCTTCAGTGCTCATGGTGAGGGGATTTAAGGCCTGTCTGCTCCAGGATAAAGTGAATGTCTCTGCAGTTTTCACTGTTCCTTCCCACAGTAACATCAATCATTCTCCTTAGGCTAAAAATCCCTATCATACATTCAGCACCTTCATCATCCTAGATTTCAGGGAAAGACTATAAAATCCAAAATTTCACACTGTTCTTGCTGCTTCTTTCTGGTCAAGATGTTGCAAGGACACTCTGGGCAGGGTAGTCAGCTTGAAGCTAATTGCTTGAGTAGCCTTAGAATATTTTGTCGGATTGTTTATTTCCTTGTTGCTGTTCAACTTCACTGCCACTGAAATTATTTGGATCTGCAGCAAAATCACATGTCCTTGGAATTCATCCAGTTTCCTCTACTGCCAGCAGTGTTCAGACCAAGAAACATTGATCAAACCAAAGAAACTGGCATCATATTGGGAACCTATCCATGGTACTTACTAAGTCTGAGATTGGTTCCTCGAGTTTGAATATTTAGTTGGGTGTGGTTGCACATGAGTGAAATCTCAGTTCTGGGAAAAAAGATTCCTAATATGATGTCAGCATGGTGTCCAAAGCAAAACCCTGTCTCAAAAAACAGATCCAAAATATCAGGCTGCAAATACTGGTCGGTATTATAGATAAATAAATAAACTAAATAAGTAAATAACATGCAAAGATTATGGTAATATATACTGAAATATTGAATAAATATAAAAATACGGTATAAAGGACAAGCATGGAAACCCTGTGCTGCAGAACTAGAGCTAACAGAGACTCTAAGACCAGTCAGAGCTACAAGGAAACCTCATCTCAAAGTGAATATATATGAAACCAGCCAAGCAAACATTAAAGCAAGTGGGGTTCAAGTTTAAGGCTAGGATTTTCTTCTTCACCTTCCTGTCACTCCCACCCTCCCCAGGAGTCATCTGTGTAATGACTTTGTTTTTCTAAAACAGCACTATCTAGTTCTGGTACAATGAGAATTAAATAAGCAATTTTAATTTTCTACTATCAATATTTAAAAGACAGGTGATAGGGCTTAAGGGATGGCTCAGAAGTTAGATGTAGTTGCCACTCGATAATGAAGGCCAGACTGAGCTTCCCAGCACCTACATAGAAGACACGATACAAGAAGACTTGACTCCAGCCCTAAAGTGAGGGGAATTGTTGTGACTTTATGGCTTCCAGTTTTTAGAGAAAAAAATGAAGTCTAGGTAAAAGGAGATATCCTGATTCAAAGGAATAGGCAGAGAAATAGAACACCAGATATTTTCCTCTTGTTGGCATGTGTGGCACACCAGCACAAACACACACTTGCATATCCACACAGAAATAAAAATAAAAAAAACACTAAACCCTCCACTTAACATATGTTAGTATATGGCTGAGTCTTCTCAAATATTCAAATGGTACACAAATATAAGGTTCAAGGCCAAAGACATGTGCTCTGTCGTTAACGTTCTTCCTGCCCTTCTAGAGGAGGACCTAGGTCAGGTTCTCAGTGCCCAGAACAACAGCTCATACCATGTATCTCCAGTTCCAGAAGATCCAAGGCCGTCTTTTGGTGTCTTTGGGCTCAGCCATGTGTGTGTATGTGTCTGTGTCTGTATGTGTTTGTGTGTGTGTATAAATCTTGACCCTTTCCAGATATATTAATAATAAATTAAAAATAAATAAGAGAAAATTATTTTTTAAAATTTAGATCTTAAACTATAAGTTCTTTTCTTTCTTCCTGTTTCTTTACATTGAAGAGTCTAGTGGCTTTCCCCCCTCTCATACATTCCTATTTCATAGACACATATATGTAAATTCAGTGCCACTGAGTTCTGTTTTGTTAAAAAAAATAATGTGTTCCTAAAAACAAGTTATTATGTAATATTTTCACTTACATTT
The DNA here is from genome assembly GCF_963924665.1 of Micromys minutus. Taxonomy (NCBI): domain Eukaryota; kingdom Metazoa; phylum Chordata; class Mammalia; order Rodentia; family Muridae; genus Micromys; species Micromys minutus. The sequence goes on along the minus strand of NC_137981.1, from coordinate 34,810 downwards.
ATTGAAGTTATTTGAAGTTTCATAGTTACAAAAGAATGTTGTTATTCTTAATAAGTACACATTTTTAATAAGTTGAGTGATATTGTGTGACTACTCGCTTTCAGAGTAGTGATTTGCAAACTACAACATGTATTTTTTCACAGGAACTCATGGAAGTGGTAGTTCATTGCCTAGGGATGCTGGGACATCTTAATTTGTATGTAGAAAGTATATTATGAGATGATAATAGGGGGATATATTTCTCTTTTAGAACATGAAGTCCTGGGTTGAATCCTCAGCACAGAGGAACCCCAGGTCCTAGTTCACGCCCTTGAACCCGACACAAATGCAGAGGGGAGGATCAGAAGTTCAAGGGCTGCTCCACTACAAAAGAGTTTAAGGCTAGCCTGCATTACAGACTGAGACACTGTCTCAAAACAAAACAGGATACTCTAACAAACAATAACAATATCGCAAGTCAAATTTGAGATGATTATCTTTACTTAATTTGGTAAAGCCTAATGCTATTAAATCTTCTTCCCCAAAATAGATGTGGAGACAGCATCTTTATATTCAATGAGATGAGCTGGTCTGTGGTGGTGCAAGTCTTTAATCCCAGCACAGGGAGCTAGGGGGCAGAGGCAGGAGGATCTCCAAGTCTGAGACCATCCTGATCTACAAAGAGAGTGTCAGGATAACCAGGGTTACATAGACAAACTTTTTCTTACAAAAACAAAACAAAACAAAACAAACATTCTCAATGAGTTGATGATGATCCTATAGAAGTCTTAACTCAAACCTCTGTCCTCAGTATCTTTAGACAGTGCACAAGGTTGTTTGGTTGCTTGGTTGATTTGGATTGTGAAGATGAGGACACCCTCCAGACTCACATTTCCTTCTGGAAACCCTCTCACTTGAAGAGCATAGTACTACCCTCTAGTTGCCAGTTCAGAAAGTCGTCACATCGTTCTCTGTCTTACACACCACCCATACTCTGGGACCCTCTCTGCAAGTTTTAGTAATAACTGAAAGGTGCATCAGGGTTTGGAGAAGCTTCGCTTCATCTTTTTAAAAGACCTCATATTCCCATGCAGCCTTGGCCAGCCTGGAACTCTCTTGTTGACTGTGCCGGTAAACAACACAAAGATCTGCTCGTTTCTGCTCCCCAGCAGATTAAATGTAGGATTAAAAGTGCCCACCCCACCTCAGATTCTCCTAAAACTTTTGCAAGCAGAGAATGTGAGCTAGAATATTTCTTTTAACTCCTCCATTCTTATTATGAGCTGCTAGTAAACACTGATTAGAAAGACGTTAGTTGCTGGCTTCCATGAAGTATAACAAGAGCCAAGTGTCCCCTCTGCTCTCGCTCCTGGAACTCCTGGAATGGTTTCTAAATGTACTCTTTTCCTGGAGTGCAGTTTATTTTCCTGCAAATCTAGAGGTTTGGTCTAAGTGTCAAAGTTCCTTCACTCCCCAGCCATCTCAAAAACCAGTGTGGTTCCCAGGCCTAGAGTCACACCTCAAGTGAGAACTATTTCCACAGCCTGAGAAAAAGTCCAAGGCACACTAGTGATAGCCTTACTTAGGCTCTACTGTAGCCTGTTTATACCAGTGAACAGATGCTATCTAGTGGGTGGATTGAAGAATTGGAGAGACTCAATTTTCAAACAACTCAAGTGAAGGTGTGGCCAGAGGTAAGCATCGAATTCTGGGAGAGCTGAGTATCCACCAGCAGCTCTGGAAGAGTCAGAGCAGCAGAGGATTAGAAGGAGAGATGAACAAACTGTGGCTCTCTTCTCACTGGTGAGTATTTCTTCTGCAGGCTCGTGCTGGAAAAAAGCAATAGGAATAGTGCTCCTTGGAGATTCTGTTCCATGTGGGTTTGCATTTGGGATGATGTGGGATTCTATTTGGGACATTAGGACAAAAATGAGTCTCTAGACTTTAGGGCAACTTAAGTGTATCTGAAGCAGTGACAGTCTGTGTGCCTGCCCCAACCTCAGCAGAACCTGAAAGGGGCAGAATTGTTGGCTCTATGTGTTATCAAGTAGTTTTGTTTTGTTTTTGTTAGTCTGGTTGGTTTTTTGTTTGTCTTTGTTTTGAGACAGGGTCTCTGTGTGTAAAAGAGCCCTGGTTGTCTTGGACTCACTTTGTCAACAAACTGGCTTTGAACTCACAGAGATCTCCATGCCTCTGCCTCCCAACTGGTGGAATTAAAGGTGTATGCCACCATGCCTGGCCTAGAGTGCCAAGTAGTTTTATCTAGGGCTGATATGCATGTGAGCTTTAGATTTTTAAAATTTGTCTATTAATTAAGAAACCATTTTTAAACTTTTTATGTAAAAAGTTCTCAGTGTTTGGTCAACAGTTTGCAGAATAGGGCTCTAATCTCTTCCGAGTACAGAGGCTGGTGGTGAGAATTGTGTGGAGCAGCAAGCCTGATGCTGAGATTATCAAAAGCATCCGCATGACAGCTATCTTCAGCCTCAAGAGACTAGAAAAGGGCCCACTTCTTTCTCTCTGAAAGGAAATCATGGACTCTTCTGATCAGAAGTGGAGTTAATAATATTCTAGGCAAGCTTACTTGTATTTTGTGGTTTAGAAACTAAGAAGCAAAAGCTGAAACCTAGAAGTTGTAATCTGAAGAGAGGTAGCATTCTCCTTAAACAGATTTAAAGCAGCTGGCTTAGGAGGATCTCTGTGAGTATTTGATGACCATTAGTAAAAAGCTCTTCACAGCAGAGTCTCAAACAGCTGAGCAAACATTAGTGATATTTGACTGAGGAGAAAATCTAGGTGTGGAGGGGTCATGGAAATGCAAGGTCTGCTCATATATATATATATATTGGCGGTGTCTCTAGACATCCTTCTGGCAACATGACCCCAATGACCATGTGTCAGCATAAGTGACACTTCACATCCTCACTCAGTCCATCTGGCCAGTGATGAACTTAGATGAGGCTTATCGACGAACCATTGTGGCCACTGAGCAGAAAGAGTTCTGTGTCCATCAGAGGGCAAGTGCATCATGGCCATCAGAAGGCTGGGCTTTGCTTAGGGTTCTATCAAAGGAACATACTCTAATGCCTGCCTTCAGTTTTCTGTCTATTTGCTGCTTTATCTGTGCCAAGACCAGGTGTGGCATTGATGGTTGTTTGTGGGGAAGGACTGGGAGGGAAAGGGGTGTTTTGGGAGATAGCTTTCTTTGTCAATGGAAAATGGCCCTCTACTACTGGGATGTTACAGAGACCTGGAAGAAATCTTTTAATGTGGGTTTTCTTGGCAGAGTAGAACAAGCCCAGGTGATTCCCATTATTGGGGATCAAAGATAAGTTGCCTTCTGAGAATTAATACAGGACCATGTGCTGAGTGCCATAGCTGACAAAAGTATTGTCTTATTTTCCTCCAGGTCAATGCCACAATGCTCCCTCAGGGCTTTGTTTCTGCATTCATATTCATTCTCCCAGGTAAGTGAGGGGGTGAACTGGAGCTGCCTGCATGGTGAAGGTTGCATGTGATATTGACATAATGAGCTCCTTGGGATTTGTTGACTATGAGTTGCATAGAGAGATGAGAACCAGGACAAACAGTATCTCTGAAGAAATTATTTCCTTGTGTGTATTTAGAAATCGATGGCCAAGTCCTAAAAACACAAGAGTATGTGAGGGGCAAGTCCATGAGCATTCATGTGATAGACAAGTAAGACACTAGTACATGCGTGAACATGTGATAGAGGTGTAAGAGGTAAGCATGTGTAAGACTGTGGGATGAAGTTATTTCATGCCATATTTCAATAATTTTATAAGAATATGATTTATTATATCTGTGATTCTGAAAAGGTATTAGGTAACCACAAGTGCTGTGTGTACCAGTATGAAATATACACTCATACAGTGAGGACTCTGCTTTCTTAGGTCATGTACAAACTCACAGCTTACGTATGAATATTGGTGACTGGTTAGTGAAACTCAGAGTGCCTTGTTTTGAGTTCTTTGTTGGATGGTTGTTTGGTAGGTTCATTTCCTGCACTGAGGATCCATCCCAGGGTCTGGAATGGGCTAGGCAAGCACTGTATTATTGGGCCACATCTTCAGTCCTCAGAGTTCCTCTAAAGACAACTTAGAAGTAATTGACAGTAGAGGTTTTCTTCCACCATCCAAGAAGATTCATGTTTAAATTTTTGTTTTAGTTTTAGAAGTTTCATGATTTAGTTCTAGACTGAATAGTACAATCCTGTGACCTTCCTGGGACCTTCTTGTGTAACTGGATATTACTCTGTATCTGAAATGTCATCCACTTATAAGAAGAGATCCCTGTTTAGATTTTTCTTTCTGAGGACTGATCCTAAAACCTCACTCCTCTCAATGGTGTTATAAAATTCTTTCTTAAAACTGACATTGAAGTTACTAACCTTCTTTATTGAAGCCACAATACTGTAAACAAAAACCTTGCTCTGATCTTTATATCAAGAGGTAGATAAGGAGCTAGTGACTAGCAGCAAAGGGAGGGACAGGGTGGTTTGTGACAGAGTCTCCTGACCCAAGGCTGGTCTTGAATTCACTAGTTTCCCAGGGCTGACTTTGAATCATTAACTTTTCTGCCTCCACCTCTCAAGTTCTAGGTTTGCAAGTACTCATCAAGCAACAGCCCCTATGACAGCAGGTTTAAATTTTAAAAACTTAAACTTGAAGCACAGTTTGCATTTCCTTGTCCGAGTTAGCTAAGAGCAGAACTAGTCTATCCCAGGAAAGAGCTCCCCAGTTGGTAATCTGACATCAAATAGTCAGACTTGAACACATATACAGATATACAGTAACATTATACAGATGGGGCTGGTTGTATTTACATATTTCAGGATACATACATACATACATACATACATACATACATACATACACAAATATGTATGTAGCACTCATTTATGAATAAAGAAGTCATGAATTTGAAAGAGAGCAAAGAGGGCTGACTGCATGTGCTTCCAGGAAGGATAGGAAAGGGGGATATGACACAATCATAATCTGACTTACCAGAGTAGAATAAATAACTTTAAGACATTGAATTAGAGATGGTCTTAGTGGTGCATGCTTGTAATTTCATCTCACAGACATCTGAGATGGGGGTAGTACCTGTAGGAAAGCTAGATCAAGACCCTGGTTAAAAAACAAAGGTCAGGATTGGTGGTGCCTCTAACCCCAGCACTCAGGAGGTAGATGCAGGAGGATCTTTCTGAATTCTAGGCTAGCCTGGTTTATGTAGTGGGTTGTGGACCTGCCAGAGCTACAGAGTGAGCTCTGTCTCAAAAAGGAAAAAGAAAGAAAAATGTACAACAATTGAGGGTGGGGTGAGGAGAGAGAAATAAGAAAATAAGAAAAAGGGTGAATATCACACAGGACAAAGTTGTTTCCACAAGCATATCTATTACATAATCTAACCAAAGAATCTGCAAACAGAAAAAAAATGTTTATAATGAAGTATTAGGCTATTGCGACTCTATAAAGAATAAAACCCTGCCCAGAGGGACTGGGCCTGGAACAGAAGGGCAGAGCATATGTCTCCCATGTGTTACGCTCCAGGTTTTATCCTCAATGGAAGCAAAGGGGAAAAACAGAAAAGAAATGCAAAGGGAAAAATAAAAACCTCCGGAAACTTGCGAGTCTGTTCTATTTCCTCACCGCAGTTGCTTCAGAATAGTTCCCGGAAGTACATGGAATAGGGGGTGACCCTGTGACGCTGCCATGTTCTTATCCTGCAACTCGTGTGCTCTCATTCGTGTGCTGGGGCCGAGGGGCATGCGCTTCTGATACATGTGGACAAAAACGTGTCTGGACTGATGGAAATCGAATCCACTATCGGACAAGCAGTCGCTACCGGATAAACACGCAGCTTCTTCAAGGAAATGCGTCCTTGACAATTGAGGATGCCTGTGAGAGTGACAGCGGCCTCTACTGCTGTCGAGTGGAAATGAAGGGGTGGGATGGTGTCCAGACACTGACCACCTCACTGCAAGTTCAACCAGGTAAGCTCGCCTTCCTTCTTTGCTTACTTCTTGCAAGTGAACCGGCTCCATCGAAACAGTGGCTCTTAGAAATATGCTTGTGGCTAAACATTTGTTTTTTTATTATTTTTAACGACATAGTCTCATGTATCTCAGACTATCCTCTGAATGCCATGTCCTCCTGGTTATCCTGCCTCTAGCTTTCTAGTGCTGAGAATATGTGAAAGTCCCATCACACCCAGATTCAAATGCTGTTTGGAGGCACGAATCCCTTTTATATGCTTGGATGAAGCTAAAATCAGCCCTAATGTAAGACCATGAGCTAAGTCAGAGTTCATGTCCTAAGTAGGTGGGACAGTCTTACTGGCCCATGAAACTTTTCCAACCTGAAACACAGGAGGGAGCTTTACTTATTCTGAGGTGATTTGGATTAAAGGCTATGTTCTGTCTCAAGTTAATGTCTTGTAACATTAAATCCCTGTTCTCAACACACTAAAACTATAAAACTGAACAGTTCTACCTTGCAAGGAAGGCGATGCGGGCGCTGGGCACGATGCGGGCGATGCGGGTGCTGCGGGCGATGTGGGCAATGCAGGAGATGCGGGAGCTGCTATGCGGTCAGCTCCACAGCGGTCAGCTGACCTTCTATTCCCTGTCTGCCTGCCTACCTTGGGCTTTGAAATAGTCCCTACATTATGTCACAAGAGTATCCTTTTCTATATATAAATGTTCACATGGAAAAGTGTTTCTCTTCTAACCCCTATTCAGTGGTAACTAGTGAAAAGCTCAGAAAAGTCCCAGTTCTGAAATAAAACAGTTTTTTGGATGAGGATGTAGATATCCTAATTTTCTTTCTGCTTTCAATTAAAAATTGAATCATGTATATATACTGTCTTCATATGCTACACCCTAATCTCCTTTACTAATGCCTTATGCTGACCATAGAAGCCAATAAAAACCTGTCTTTTTAAAATCAGATCATTATTTTGTAATTGTTTAGCCTTATACCTTGCTATTTATTTTTTATTTACACACACACACACACACACACACACACACACACACACACACACACACATCTGGTCTCACTGTATAGTTTGGCTGGTTTGGGTGTCCATATGTAGGTCAGAGTGCCTCTGCTTTATGAGTGAGGGTATTAAAAGCCTGTGTCACCATATCTGTCATTCTAGCACTTGAAACAATGTCTCTATCATAAGAACAGATTATATAAGTGTACTCTGTTCCACCCTAGGACAACTGGCCATTTTCCTATCTTAGTCAGGGTTTCTTTTTTTTATTAATTTATTTATTTTATAAAATATTATTACAGCTCACAAAATTTCTTACATAATAATATACGATGAATGCACAGTTTTTTTTTCTCTTTTTTCTTTTTCTTTCTTTTTTTCCAAAAAAGGGCCGAGGTTTTCACATTTTGGCCTCCTTCTTTTTGAGCTTTATATGGTCTGAGAATTGTTTCTTGGGTGTTCAGAGCTTTCTGGGACTAGTATCCAGTTATCAGTGACTGCATATCATGTCTGTTGGTTTTTTTTTTTTTTTGTTTTGTTTGTTTGTTTGTTTTTGTGACTGGGTTACCTCACTCAGGATGATATTCTCTAGTTCCTTAGTCACAGTTTCTATTCCTGCACAAGCATCATGACCAAGAAGCATGTTGGGGAGGAGTTTATTCAGCTTACACTTGCATATCGCTGCTCATCACCAAAGGAAGTTAGGACTAGAACCCAAGCAGGTCAAAAAGCAGGAGCTGATAAAGAGGCTACGGAGGGATGTCAATTATTGGCTTGCTTCCCCTGGCTTGCTCAGCTTTCTCAGAGAACCCAAGTCTACCAGCCCAGGGATGGCACCACCTACAATGGGTTGGGCCCTGCCTCCCATTGATCACTAGTTGAGAAAATGCCTTATGGCTGGATCCCATGGAGGCATTTTCTCAGCTGAGGCTCCTTTCTCTGTGATAACTCTAGCTTGTGTCAAGTTGACACAAAACCAGCTAGTACACATACCTTATGCTTTTTTTGCCTGATAGTTTTGTGTTGACTTGACACAAACCAAAGTCATTTAAAGAAGGGAATCTCAATTAAGGAAATGCCTCCATAAGGTAGGGCTATAGGCAAGCCTTTTAGGCATTTTCTTATCTAGTGATTGATGGGGAAAAGCGCAGCCCATTATGGGTGGTAGCACTTCTAAGCTGGTGGTCCTAGGTTCCATAATTGAGAAGAATGAGAAAACCATGATGAGAAAGCCAATAAGCAGCACTTCTCCATGGCTTCAGCATCAGCTCCTGCCTCAGGCTCCCTGCTTGAGTTTTTGTCCTGATTTTCTTTGATGACGAGCAATGATGTAGAAGCATAAGCTGGATGAACCCTTTCCTCTCTATTATCTTTGCTTGTGGTGGCTCATCACAGCAATAGAAACCCTAACCGAGACACTTCTTTCTGTAGCCCACTGATTACTCCTGTCTTTCTATCATGGATGATCTTGGCTAAAAGTTGTATGACTTGTAGAACTGTACACTGTTTGTCTTTGAATCTATTTTATTATTCATTCAATTGATATAATGCCCAGAATTTGTTAATGTGAAATCATTTTATTGTAATCAAATTACTGTAACGAAATTGTAATGAAATATAATAATATGGGCATGAAATATGATGAGGAACTTAGATCATATTTGCAAAGAGGACAAGTGATAGATCTCCCACTGTCACAGTGCCTGACTGAGCTCAGGTAGCTGCTATGACTTGGGAACATCGGCATTCATGTGAGTCTTCTAAAAACTACTGCACACACACACACACACACACACACACACACACACACACACATACACACATACCCCACACACGGCGGGTGGGGGGGAGAACACAAGTCATGTTGGACCTCACCTGGATTGCATGTAGCACAAAAACAAATTTGCCAGCTCTGTACCGGAAAGTAGGACAGCATGTGACATTCTCAAAACTTCCCACTATCCTTGTAAGAGAGTTAGCTGGGTAGGTTGGAGAGCTCAGCAGAACCTTACTTCATAAAGGAAAGACAGGCCACTGCTATGGTTTTAGAGAGAGGAGATAGTATGTGACTGAGAATACAGATGATGGGACCCAGGATATGTAGGTAGAATTAGGGTCCCAGTGCTGCAGGCTCCTGTGGTGCTGGTGTCAGTAAACACAACACATCTTAGTTCATTTGGGTTGTGGTAAGAAAATACCTTAGAGTAGACTTTAAAAAGATGAATGAATGAAATATAGCACTCACAGTTTATTTTTTCACTTTATATTGATCTTTTATTTTTTTCTTACAACTTTATTTTTTAAAAAAGATATACATGTACAGATTTTTTAAAGCATTTTGGAATAACACTATATGATTATGTTTTTGTAAGAACTTAATTCTTGTAGAGACTTTATAGTATACATTGAAATCTTTCTAGTTACCATAAGCATAAAGTACTTGTAGAACAGAATGTAACACATGGATACAGTCCCAAGTTTTCTTGTTGTGTATAGATTAAATATAATGATTTTGGAATACCAAATATTGCCACAAGGCTATATTCTTAGCTCTTGGATTATTAATGATTTAAGGTCTGGGTGTACCACACTCTGAGAGGGTGTTATAGACTTATTTTTTTCCTAAAAAGGACTGAAGCTTTCACTTTTTGGCCTTTGTTTTGCTTGAACTTCATATGGCCTGTGAGTTGTTTCTGGGGTATTCAGAGCTTTCTGGGGTTAGTATCCAATTATCAGTGACTGCATATTATGTCTGTTCTTTTGTGACTGGGTTACCTCACTCAGGATGATATTCTTTAGATCCATCCCTTTTCCTTGGAATTTCATAAAGTCATTGTTTCTGATAGCTGAGTAGTACTCCATTGTGTAAATGTAGCCCAATTTTTGTATCTATTCATCTACGGAAGGACATCTGGGTTCTTTCCACCTTCTGGCTATTATAAATGGGGCTTCTATGAACATTGTAGTGCATGTATTTTTATTGTATGTTGGAGCATCTCTGTGTTATATGCCCAGAAGAATAACTGGGTCTTCAGGTAGGACTATGTCTAATTTTCAGAGGAACCACTAGATTGATTTCCAGAGTTGGGATTCCACCTTACAACCCCACCAACAGTGGAGGAGTGTTCCTCTTTCTTTATATCCTCACCAGCATCTGCTGTCATCTGAGTTTTGATCTTAGCCATTCTGACTGGTGTGAGGTGGAATCCCAGGGTTGTTTTAATTTTCATTTCTCTGATGACTAGGGATGTGGAGCACTTCCTTAGATGCTTCTCAGCCATTCACTATTCCTCACTGACAATTTTTTGTTTAGCTCTGTACCCCATTTTTAAATAGGATTGTTTGATTCTTTGTACTCTAACTTCTTGAGTTCTTTGTATATATTAGATATTAGACCTCTATCAAATGTGGCATTGGTAAAGATCTTTTTTTATTCTGTTGGCTGCCATTTTGTTTTCTTGTCAGTGTCCTTAGCCTTACAGAAACTTTGCAATCTCAATAAGTCCCATTTCTTGATCCTTGGTCTTAGAGCACACGCCATTGGTGTTCTTTTCAGGAAATTTCCCCTGTGCCTATGTGTTCTAAGGTTTTCCCTACTTATTCTTCTAATAGTTTCAGTGTACTTGGTTTAATGTGGAGATCTTTGATCCACTTTCACTTGAGCTTTGTACAAGGAGATAAGAAAGGGTCTATTTTCATTCTTTTGCATGCTGACTGCCAGTTGAGCCAACACCACTTGTTAAAGAGACTAACCTTTTTCCATTGAATGTTTTCAGGTCCTTTTTCAAAAATCAAGTGAATATATGTGTGATGGCTCATTTCTGGATCTTCTATCCTATTTCATTGATCCACGTGCCTATTTTTGTACCAGTACCATGCAGTTTTTTAACACAATTGCCTTGTAATATAGCTTGAATTAGGGATTGTGATACCTGCAGATATTTTCTTGTTGTTGAGAATAGATTTCAATATTCTAGGTATATTGTATTCCAGATGATTTTGCCAGTTGCTCTTTCCAACTCTATGAAGAACTGAGTTAGAATTTTGATGGGGATTGGATTGAATCTGTAGATTGCTTTTGGTAAGATGGCCATTTTTACAATGTTCATCCTTCCAATCCATGAGCATGGGAGATATTTCCATCTTCTGAGATCTTACTCAATTTCCTTCTTCAGAGATTTGAAGTTCTTGTCATATAGGTACTTCACTTGCTTTGTTAGAGTCACACCAATGTATTTCATTTTTTTGACTATTGTGAAGGGTATCTTTTGCCTAATTTCAGCGCTCCCAATTCTAAAGGCTGGGAATACCAATATCAAAGTACAGGCTCTTGATTTTCTGTCTGATGAGTGCTCCTGTCACTGGTATGCTTGGGTGTGTGTGTGTGTGTGTGTGTGTGTGTGTGTGTGTGTAGAAAAGAGCAAGCCAGTCCCTTTAGCCCCTATTTATACCAAATCTACTCACATTCATAAATGCCATCTCTCTGACTAATGACCTTCCAGATGCCTCCATCTCTCTGTCTACTGCACTGATGGTTAAACATCAACAAAGGAAGTACTGTAGGCACAAATATTCAGATTAGAGCATGTCCTTGTTTGTTTTGCTTTGCTCCTTGTTGGTTTGTTTGTTTTGTTTTGTTGTAGTAGTTGTTGGTGATTACTGGGAAAATGATAAGCATGAGACATGTGACTTCTGATTCTTCTATTAGATATTAGTGTGTATACATTTTGACAATTTTTGAATGTTCCTCACTGTGTGAAGAATGTAATATTATCTGTGATGTGAGTTGGACAGTATCTGTTTCATTCTTCATGGCTCCTTCCATGACAGAATAAAAATAATACTACTAAAACTGATATTCTCCACCATAGTGTTGAGTTTTACAAATGCATATCTATGTGTTTAGGCAGAGGACCTTGACTATAAATGTTGTTTTTTTTTTTAATGGACATGGTCAGCTTTGGATTCAAATTTTTTCCTTACTCACCATCTTACTTCCTTACAGAAAAATCACAGTTATTTGTAGAAGGTCTTATTATTTCAGGTCCTAAGTTACATACAGAGCCTAGACTGTAGATATCACCTAAACCAAGTCATTGCCTACACCTCCTTGGAAGTGCTCCCAGAATGAGTAAAGTATAAATGGAGAATCATGAAAACTGAGGAGGACTATGAGTCATCCAACATTATTCATGGTGGGCATCAGTGGATAGAGACTTCCATAGAACTTTAGCATTTCCCTGCAGTATGTCTAGGCTACCAGCAGACATGCCCATCATTTGTTATAATTAGAAGGAAATATATGGACATTTTATGTCTTTTTATTTTTTATAAAAGGCAGTTTAGGGATTTGTCACAATATAAAGTGCTAATATGTTGCAGATACTCATCAGAAATAGAAATTGGTATCTGAGCCATAGCCAAATAGAAAGGATAAAAGAGTACAATTTCTGTTACAAAGTATTTCAGAAGCACCCTAATATGTGAATGGAATTCAGTGACTCCCCTGCCGCATGAAATCCTAGTTCTCACATCATAGGAGACATATTGGCTTGTGGGTGACTTAAGAGGTGATTTCTAAAGCAGTTCTGATTCAAGGTGAGGTTCGGTAAAATATTGGGTGAAAACACACACCAGTTATTGAAAACATTATGGCAGCTCTACTCATACTGAGTAGAGTCATCCTGACTTATGAATGTGAGTGTGGCCTTTGTGTACTTACCACCCTCAGTGAAAGTCAGGTAGCACTTATAGTTGTTCCATATTAACTTCTTTAGTTCCCCTAAATTTGTAGATAAACTGGGGCATGTGTGTGCATTTTCCCCATATAAACAACAAGGATGAGAGTCCAGTTCCATGAGACCAGGACAGAAAGGGTAAGAAGCAAAACTTCCTAAGGAAATTTAATAAAATGTCAAGCATTTAGAATGGTGCTCTGAGTATCTATAGTATTTGACAGTATTGTTTAAATTTGAGCCATTATAGAAGGCATGTAAATATTTTTAGACTGTAGTGGAAATATAAATTCTTCTTCTTGATGAGCAGATTGATACGACACTGTAACAACATCTTCAGATCATCCTCACAATATTCACTGTGTAAGCACACCCCTCCCTGTCAGTAGCTAGATGCATTTATCTACCTTCAGAGAAGCAAGTCATCTCTAAAACGTTGTCTACAAATGTAGTTCAGAGACTTTTGTCTCAAAAGTGAAAAGAGGATTTAAAAAGAAGAAAAGAAAAAGAGCAGGAATAGTGAATGGATGTTGTATCTCTTAATTTTAGGATTCAGGAAGCTGAAATGAAAAAGGGCAAGTTTGAGGCTATTGCAATAGACTGAACTGCATAGTGAGCCATTGTATTATAAATCAAAACTTATTTGTAAACACATGATACAAGAATTAAAAGAAGAAATTTGTTTGACACTTTACATGTAAGTTTGCATTGAAGATAGGTCAGTTAAAGATGTTTAATAAATATAATTAAACAAATAATTATAATATTTACAGAGCAGTGTAGGGAGAAGAAAAGGAAGAGAGGGAGGAAGAGACAGAGGGTGGGTGAGGAGGAGAAAAAACAGGTGGGAGGACAGAGAGTGTAGGTCGAGAAGGGGAAAGACAAAAGAAAGACACAAGAAAGAGGGGACTTCTAATTATTTTTATGGTCAAAATTTTGGGGGAAAAGAGAATAAGCTAATTTATGAAAAAAAAGTTAACTCCATAAAGAGTTCATTTATCACTAGTGACAAGAAGCCTAAAATCAATAGAACAGAGTCAAAGCCACCAGAAACTTAATCCCAATGGAATATAAAGTGCTCTGATAAAGATGGCCACCCTACTTAATGTTTTCACCACCAACTGCTCTATGGAGAGCCCATTGGTGATGTTTTTACCTTCTTACCTTACCTTAAGAGCACAAGGTAAGAAGACCTTAGACAAGTTTGATTTGACAGGATTCTTTTAGACTTGTTCTACACTGAGCTTGAGAAAAATCTGAGACTCTAGATCCAGGAGTGATTTCCCAAATCCTGTTTCTACAAATGCAAATAGGTTTTCACTCTTTCTTGGCTCCTGCGATAAACAACCTCTACTTTAGTATGTGTAAAGAACACAGAAGAAACAAAATTTGAAGTAAGAAAAGAATCTGTATAGAAATTTGTGAGGACTATGTGTCTATGAAAAAGCAATTCTAGACTGGGAGTAGATGATCCCTTTTAGCATTTGCAAGGACTTAGGTTTTTGGGGATAGTCTCTGGTAGTACAACATACAGCAAAAACAACAAAAACAAAACAAAACACCTTAAGGCAAATTGGACCTGTTCATATTAGACCAAATGGCCTTATGTTTTTAGAACCAATAGTGCCAAGCACACCATATGTAGTTATTGTTATTATTTGTTTTATTGGCTTGTTCATCTCACTTGATGACTCTTCAGTTTGCTGCTATTTTCTAGGAAGCAATTCAACCAGAACTAAAGGTCTTGCTATTGGAATCTCCATTTTCTTGCTGCTTCTAGTTCTTGTGAGCACTTTGGTTATCACAAGTAAGTAATTTTAAGATGGTTCCCAATGGTAGGAATGGTCTGGGGGTCTTCTTGTTAAATGATTACAAATTCAAGTAATGTTTACAAAACAAAATGTTTTATTTCTATAGGAAGGTACAATTCCCTTTTATATCGACTGAGCAAGCATGCCCAGTAGAGGTCCTACAGGGCCTTTAACTGAAAAACCACATGGTTCTGTGCCTTCCTCTGAGTGCTCAGAACTTTGTTTGCATTCTTATGAGACTAAACAATATAAACAGCACAGTTTTGAGCGGGGATGGTATCTAGGCATAGATCCCAACTGTTAGAAATGCTAAGCCAATAGACAGTCTTGTTTAATAGTGTCCTTATACATTTTATTAAAGATGGCACATCCTCTATTTTATTCACCCTTTTGATAGAAGACAGTACATTTCATGTATATTTCCTAGACCAAGTAAGTAGAGTAAGAATTCTCAGCTACTCTGACTGCCTTTAAGAAACTCCACTTGCTAAGGGGTTTAAATTATCCGTGTTTCCTAACCCAAGACATGTTTTGTAACACTCTAGAAGAGTGTGAGCACCTACCAAGCTCTGAGATGATTTCTATCAATTTGGAAAAGCTCAATGACCTTGGTTGTGAGCCACTATGTGAGTATTAGGTATCCAACAGTAGATCTCTCAAAGAGCAACAAGTGTTCTTAGCCCATGAGTCAGGTCTACCCACAGCCATTTATTTTTTCACTTTTTGAGATTATAATTATAACATTTTCTCCTCTCCCCTTTTCACTCTAAACTCACCTATAAATCACTTCCTGGGTTTGGTTTTATTGTTTGTTTGTTTGTTTGTTTTAGATTTTATCACTTTTTAAAGCATTAATTATTTTATATATATATATGTATATGCACATATATCGTAAACATATACTCCTCAGTTTGCTTATTGTTCTGTATATGTATGTTTCTTTAAGATGCCGTGAAGAAATTCATTACTGACTTATTTCATATGACAGGGCAGAAAGTGGGATATCAGTGTATGCTTGTCCCATTTGAAGATATTTTCCTTTTATATTTAGAACTTGGTTAGATTGGGCTAAAAAATACATTTGTATCTTTTTTGTGATTTCTATTTCCCTCTTTTAGAAATTATATTACTATTATAGTTCAGGATACCCACAAACTGTAACCCTTGTGCCTCAGCTGTCTGATTCCTGGAATTGTAGGTATTTACAGACAGATCCAGCTTAACTAATCATCAAGAATAACAAAGTTATTTTTATTTTTAACTTTTCTGATAGGAGTTATTGTCATACAGGTCCTTCACTTGCTTAGTTAGAGTCACACCAAGGTATTTCATAGTTTTTGTGACTATTGTGAAGGGTATCTTTTCCCTAATTTCTTTCTCCACATGTTTGTCCTTTGAATATAGGAAGGCTAATGATTTGTGTGAGTTAATTTTATATCCAGCCACTTTGCTGAACTTGTTTATCAGCTGTAGGAGTTCTCTGGTGGAATTTGTGGGGTCGTTTAAGTACACTATCATGTCATCTGCAAATAGTGATGTTTTTAATTCTTCCTTTCCAATTTGTATCCCTTTGATTTTCTTTGCTGTCTAATTGCTCCAGCCAGGACTTCCATTACTATGTTGAATAGGTAGGGGGAGAGTGGTCAGCCTTGTCGAGTCCCTGATTTTAGTGGAATTGCTTCAAGTTTCCCACCGTTAAGTTTGATGTTGGCTGTTGGTTTGCTGTATATTGCTTTTATTATGTTTATGTATGGGCCTTGGATTCCTGTTCTTTCCCAGACTTTTAACATGAAGGGGTGTTGAATTTTGTCAAATGCTTTCTCAGCATCTAGTGAGATGACCATGTGGTTTTTTTCTTTGAGTTTGTTTTTATGGTGGATTAATTGATGGATTTCCGTATGCTAAACCATCCCTGCATGCCAGGGATGGAGCCTACTTGATCATGGTGAATGATTGTTTTGATGTGTGCTTGGATTCGGTTTGCAAGGATTTTGTTGAGTATTTTTGCCTCAATGTTCATAAGTGAGATTGGTCTGAGGTTCTCTTTCCTTGTAGGGTCTCTGTGTGGTTTAGAAATGAGGGTTATTGTAGCCTCAAAAATTAGATGGGTAGTTTTCCATCTGATTCTATCTTGTGGAATAGTTTGGAGAGTATTGGTATTATGTCAGCAATAAATGTCTGATAAAATTCTGCACTAAACCCAACTGGACCTGGGCTTTTTTTGGTTGGGAGGCTTTTGTTGACTGCCTCTATTTATTTAGGTGTTATGGGATTATTTAGATGGTTTACCTGGTCCTGATTTAACTTTAGTACCTTGTATTTGTCTAGGAATTCATCCATTTCCTCCAGATTTTCCAGCTTTGTTGAGTATAGGCTTTTGTAGTATGATCTGATGATTTCTTGAATTTTCCTCAGTTTCAGTTGTTATGTCTCCACTTTCCTTTCTGATTTTGTTAATTTGTATACTCTCTCTTTGCCCTCTAGTTAGTCTGGCTAAGGGTTTATTAATCTTGTTGATTTTCTCAAAGAACCAGCTCTTGGTTTTGTTGATTCTTTCAATGGTTCTTTTTGTTTCTATTTGGTCTATTTCTGCCCTAAGTTTGATTATTTCTTGCCATCTACTCCTCTTGGGTGTATCTGCTTCCTTTTGTTCTAGAGCTTTCAATTGTGCTATTAGGTTGCTAGTGTATTCTCTCTCCAGTTTCTTTTGGAAGCACTCAGAGCTATGAGTTTTCCCCTCAGTACTGCTTTTATTGCATCCCATAGGTTTGGGTATGTTGTGTTTTCATTTTCATTGAATTCTAGAAAATCCTTGATTTCTTTCTTTATTTCTTCTTTGACCCTGCTATCATTTTACAGAGCATTGTTTAGTTTCCATGTGTATGTGGCTTTTTGTTGTCTTTGTTGTTGTTAAAGATCAGCCTTAGACCATGGTGGTCTGAGAGGATGCATGGGAGTATTTCAATCTTCTTATATTCATTGAGGCTCATTTTGTGACCAATTTTTGAGAAGGTGCCATGGGGTGCTGAGAAGAAGGTGTATTCTTTTTTTTTTTTTTTTTTTTTTTTTTAGGATAAAATGTTCTGTAGATATCTATTAATTCCAGTTGGTTCATAGTCTCTGCTAGTTTTACAGTATCCTTGTTCAGTTCTTGTTTCCCTGATCTATTCATTGGTGAGAGTGGGGTATTGAGGTCTCCCACTATTATTGTGTGGGGCGCATTGTATTTTTTTGAGCCTTAGTAGGGTTTCTTTTATGAATATCGGTACTTTTGTACTTGGAGCATATATGTTAAGGATTGAGAGTTCCTCCTGACAAATTTTCCCTGCAATGAGTAAAAAGTATCCTTCCTTATCTTTTTTGATAACTTTTGTTTGAAAATCTCGTTTATTCGATATTACAATTGTGACTCCAGCTTGCTTCTTGGGGCCATTTGCTTGGAAGGTTTTTTTCCCACCCTTTTACTCTGAGATAGTGTCTGTCTTTGTCTCTGAGGTGAGTTTCTTGTATGCAACAAATTGCTGGGTTTTGTTCATGTATCCAGTCTGATAGCCTATGTCTTTTTTTGGGGAATTGAGTCCATTTATGTTAACAGATATCAAGAAATAGTGGTTGCTGTTTCCTGCTATTTTTGCTTTTGGTGGTTGAATTGTGACTGTATGTCTTTCTTCTTTTGATTTTCTTGCTTAGAAGTTTTCTTGTTTTTATTAGGATGTAGTTCCCCTTATTGTAATCAGTTTTCCACTTATAATTCGTTGTAGTGCTGGGTTTGTTGTCTGATATTGTGTAAATTTAGTTTTGAGTTGGAATATGTTAGTCTCTCCATCTATGGTGATTGAGAGTTTTGCTGGGTATAGCAGCTGTGGCTGGCACCTGTGCTTTCTTAGTGTCTGCATGATGTCTGACCAGGCTCTTCTAGCTTTCATAGTCTCTGTTGATAAATAGGATGCGATTCTGATTGGTCTGCCTTTATAAGTTACATGGACTTTTTCTCTTACTGCTTTTAATATTTTTTCTTTACTTTGGGCACTTGGCATTTTGACTATTATGTGTCGGGAGGAGTTTCTTTTCTGATCCAATCTATTTGGAGTTCGGTAGGCTTGTTTTATGCTGTTGGTCATCTCATTCTTAAGAGAAGGGAAGTTTTCTTCTATGGTTTTGTTGAAGATATTTTCTTTGCCACTTAGTTGATATTCTTTGCCCTCTTCTATTCCTATTATCCTTAGGTTTGTTTTTCTCATTGTGTCCTGGATCTCCTGGACATTTTGGGTTAGGAGCTTTTTGGTTTTTGTATCTTCTCTGACTCTTTTGTCTATGTTTTCAATGTTGTCTTCGGCTCCCAAGATTCTCTGTTCCATCTCTTGTAATCTATTGGAAATGCTTGCATCTGTGATTCCTGATTTCCTTTTTAGGTGTTCTACCACTAGGGTTATCTCTTTTAGTGTTTTCTTTATTGTGTCCATTTCCGTTTTAAATTCTCTCTTCCATTCCTTCATTTCTTTGGTTCTGTTTTTCTCTAGTTCTTTGAGCTCTTTGAGTGTTTTTCTTGTTTCCTCTTTAAAAGCTTCTGGTTCTTTTTGCTTTTCCTCCCGTTCTTGTTTAAGGATCTCTATCATTGTCTTGAGGTATGATTTTAGGTCTGCGTCTTCTTTTTCATGGTGTGTTTGGCATTCTGCTGTTTGCTGTGATGGGAGAGCTGGGTACTGGTGTTGCCAGGTTGACTTGGTTTCCCTGGCGTATGTTCTTTCCCTTTCCTCTTGCCATCTTGTTGTCAGTCTTGTGTCCCTGGATCACTGCTGGCTCACCGCTGGCTCACCGCTGGCTCACTGCTGTTCTGCTGGCTCACTGCTGATCCTGGTGGCGGGTGGTCTGAGTGAGGTTCCTCACTCCTTGTTGTTCAGCTAGGAATAGCCCAATGCAGGGTTACTGGTTCCCTGGAGCAAGCTGAGGTGGGGAGGGGGAAGCTGGGGACCTCAGGCTGGCTCCCTGCTGGCTCACTGCTGAAAGAACTTTTTTCTAAGAAGGTATAAAAAGACTGAGAGAAAAAATAATTTTTATTGTTGTGCTTCTGCTCCATCCACCAAATATGTATATGAATACGTCTGTCTGTTCAAATTATGTACCTACATATGTAGGTATATGTTTATGTATATACATAGCTACATGTAATTGGCAAAAATCATCAGCTTTTGGCTCCTAATACAGTGTGAGAGAGAGAGTTGAAGTAGAGAAGCAGGATGAAATAAAAAAGACTTTTAAAGTCTTATGTTTTTTAAATTTTATTTTTAAAAGTTTTTTAATTATATACTAATACAAGTGGGAAGACTGAATGTATATATGTTCATCCTGTGCATGAATGAGCCCACATGTACCAAAAGAGGGCATTAGAGCTTCTGAAACAGGGGGTACATGGTATGAGTTATCATGTGGGTGCTGAGAACTTGACCTAGCCCTCAAAAAGGGCCAGAATTACCCTAGTCACAAAGCCATCTCTTTTGCCTTGAAGTAGTATATTTGTATATAATTTATTGAAGAAGACTTATATACATTAATTGGAAGTTTAACCATTTTAATTATTTTCATTTCTCTCTATGTGTGCAAACATGTGTTTATGCTGGTGTGTATATACAGTCATGCAGGCCAGAAGAAAGTATTTAGTGTTCCCTTTTATTTCCCTGCCTATTCCTTTGAGTCAGGCTCTCTTTCTGAACTTGGACCTTAGGCTTTCTCAGAAAACTGCAAGCCATAAAAACACAGCAATTTCCCCACCATCTTCTCCTTGTTTCAGGGCTAGATTAGGTATTCTGGGTGTGGTGCCTTCTACATGGGTGCTGAGATGCTCAGTCAGGCCTTTATCATTGAGCAGCAACTATGTCTAACTGCAGAGCCATCTCTCAAGCACTATTACCCATTGTGGGACTTGGCTCAGTCTCCCACAGCCCTGCCACTTTCTGACTGGTGCGCAGGAATTCAAACTGGGAAGCGTGGGAACAAATCCCAGTGGGGTGCTGGGATTAAAACCCAGAGTGTGAACACCAGTCTGAACTCTCAGGAACAATGCCTAGGTGAAAGGCACTTAAGCAGAGCTCAGGAACTGGGACAAAGGAACCCAGAAGGAGAAAATCATTTCAACCCCTGTGCTTTATTTGTTGCATACTTCTCCCTTTGTCCTGTCTTTTTAAACAGCTTTTTTTTGGGGGGGGGGTCTAACCACCGCCTTTCCCATTGGTTTGCCTCTGAGATTGGGGAGAGCTTGTTTCCATATTTTTAGGTGGTTATCTTTGGTCTAGGGCTTACTTGCAGTCACATCTATGTGCAAGGGAGGGACCTAGAGAGTGGCTGATCTGGCTAGAGTCTACATCACATCCTATAGAGGCGGGACTTGGGGCGTGGCTAGGGCTTACTGAGGCAGCATTAATGCAGCTTGGGTTTGCAAATCGGTTTGTTTTCCCAGCACCGCCTGTCTGCCCCATGACCTTTACTTTTTAATTTGGACAGTAGACAACTAAAACTGTTAATGATGGACTAGACTGTGCCAATCTAGAGGTAAAAAAATTATGTAGATGACACCTAGGGAGAATGGGAGTGCTAAGTGGGAAGGAGAATGAGGAAATCCCGGTTTTAAACCTGAACTCCACTTGTTTTAGTATTTGCTTGCCTGGTTTCATATATATTCACTTCAAGATAAGGATGCATGTAACCCAGGAAGCTCAAGTCTCTTTGTAACTGAGGTTAGTCTTAGAGTCGCTCTCATCTCTAGCTCTGCAGCAAAGGATTTCATGTTTGTCTTTTGTATTATATTTTTTATTATTCTTTGTTAATATTACATTATAGATTGGCAGAATCTTTACATGTCATTTATTTATTTATGCATAAGACTGTCCTATATTGTCACCCTTGTGTTTTGCTTAAATTTTTGGTTTGGGTATGACTGTTTATTTTGTTCTATTTTTGAGACAAGGTCTTTCTATGTAGACCAGACTGACATCATATTAGTAACCTCTTTGCCAAAATTTGAAACTTCAATCTTGTTCAACTGAACCAACTACCCAACTAAATGTTCATACCTAAAGAACCAATCCCAGTAAGCATCATGGCTTTTTTAATGGTATAATGAAAGTTTTTGGGTTTTTTTTTTTTTTTTTTTTTTTTTTTTTTTTTTTTTTTTTTTCATTTTGATCAAGATTTCACAGTTTTTAAACTGATGACATTAGAAGAAACTGGTTGATTACAGGGACATGTGATGTGGCTTAAGAGTCAAATGTTTTCAGGAGAAAAGTTTAACACTAATAAGGGGAAAATTTCTAACAAGATCTATATCATCCAAGGTTACTGTCAAGCAATTAGCTTCTGGCTGGCTGCCCTGCCCAGAGTGTCCTTGTGACACCTTGACTGGAAAGAAGCAGCAAGAACAGTGTAATATCTCAGATTCCATAGTCTTTCCAGCAAATTCCATGAATCGCTGCATGTGTGGCAAAAATTTTTATCCTGAAGATAATGGTTGATGTCATTGTTGTAAGAAACAGTAAAAACTGCAGCAACATTCACTTCATTCTGGAGCAGACAGGTCTTAAAGCCCCTCACCATGAGCACTAGAGAATTCCTTCTTGCTACCACAGTTCAGTCAGCACCTAGTCCAGAGAGTTTGGCTAGGATCTATAGTGAACTTCACTTAAAGGAATTGTTCCAGCCCATCAGGAGGTGCTTATGTACAACCACCATATGGAAACAGTCATCCAAGTGCTCCCTAGTTACATTTACCTTTTAGCTGATGACTTTCAGGTAGAAGGTCAGTGCACATCTGAGCAGTAATGATATGGGTATATCAGCGAGGCAGAAAGTAGACACAGGGCTGCTCATAGCAATGTGGTTTGTAACAGCACATATTTGACAGCAATCTAAATATCTACCAGTGGGAAGGTAGGCAAGTAAATGTGATATATCCATGATATAAGACATGAGCCTAATTAATCATCCTAATATAGCATGTTAGAAGCCACAGGGCTACTGGAAAGGCCAAAGCACAGATTGATGTACACGGTAGGCTTCTGTGTGTGCATACAATGCCAGGGAACAGCAATATGTGAGAATTTATTAATGTTTGGGCTCACAGTGAGTAGAATGGAATGGGAAGACTTTAAAAAGTGAGTAATAATTTCATGCATCTTCTATATGGCTTGTCTGCTTCTTATATAGTT
The DNA here is from genome assembly GCF_963924665.1 of Micromys minutus. NCBI lineage: Eukaryota > Metazoa > Chordata > Mammalia > Rodentia > Muridae > Micromys > Micromys minutus. The sequence goes on along the minus strand of NC_137981.1, from coordinate 12,064 downwards.
TTCTAAATATAAATGCATTGAAGGGAATTTATGATAAGCATTAAAAAAGTACCCTGAGTACTTTGAAATGTACATACATAAGTGTCAAAGTTTCTTTTTGTTGTTGTTCAGTTTATTGGGGTGGTTCAGTCACCCATTCCTTAGTTAATGAACAGATGACAACCTCAAATCCCAGATCAATGGGCTATTTTCATAAACAACAATGCCCATTTTTCTGAATGTCAGCTTCCATTAGCCTATCACTTCATGAACACAGAAATGATGCATAATGCTCTCTAAGGTTCTGTATGTGAAGAAACAGGACCCCACTATATGGGAGTTGACAGCATTGTCACAGACTGGGCCTCTGACCAACTGAGGTAGAAGCCCTGCAATTCTCTGTATCTCTGTATCTCGAAGTATACAGCCCATGTTGGGCTGGAACTCATGGTCATCCTCCTCCTTCAGTGTCTGGAGTGCTATGACTGCAGCTGTGATCCAGAATACCTTACTTGTTTGTTGAGGGGCAGAGGTTGCTCATGAACTTGCTTATGTAGCTCATCTGGCTTCAACATCTCAATGCTCCTGTTTCCACCTCCCTGCTGACCTCCAGAACAGACAGGCATGGGGGAAGTGACAGTGTAACTGGAGAGCTTAGGCTGTGCCTACACAGAGCTGGCCTTTGACTTTCCTTTCCATGTACTCATGCTTTCAGGTCTTTCCATTAACTGTATCTTGCTGATGATACTACTAAGCTTCATTATGGATGTGGACCTTTTTAGTTGGGGAAGAATTATTTCCCAGAAGGCAACAGAGAGATAACAGGATGGTCACAGTGATGCCTATTTGTAGTCACATATGATTGGAAGCAACCTAAAGGACCAACAATGGGGACCAGGTAGGTATACTTGATATATCCATGATAAGAGCAGTGAGCATAATTGAAGAAATTCATGTAGACTGCTGGTATTCACAATGCTATAGAGAAAATCAAAGCCAACAGTCATGTGTGCAAGAATTGGCAGGGAATACCAGTTTGTGAATATCTTTTGATGTTTGTGCTCTACAAGGGTGAGCTGGAAGATAGGAAAAGTTGAGAGAAGAGCCATGTATGCATATGACTTTCAAGTGGTGTGAATGTGTTATTATACAGATGTGTTATTGCAAAGGAGTTTATTTTAAATTTCAATATAACACATGGGACTTTTCAAATATGCAAGCTACTTGTTTCTGTATTTTTTTTCTAGGAAGTTTTTATTCGTTTTGGGGAAGAAGAAAGAGAAGGAGAAGAAGAAGAGGAGAAAGAGAGCTAGTAAATCAGCCTCCCCCCTTTTTTACTGGTCAGCAGTATCCATTTGTCTGACTATTCTATTAGTCCAGGTTTGTACCTTCAAAGAATTGTTCATAGTTCTCTCCAATAGCGATGGTCCTAAAGTGGAGGTCAAGAGCATATTCCACACACACCACAGCCCAACACAACACAATATAACACAGCTCAACACATGGAAAATAAGAAACCTGCAAGTTCTTATGTTTCACCTTAGTCCAATGGGGGCACACATTTAGGGAATGAGTGTAGATTCCCCATGGTGTTTTAATTGTTTTTTTTTTTTAATTGAACAACTTTATTTTAAAAAACAAAGATAAATGTACAGATTTTAAGCATGTTTGCATAAAAGTATATGAATACATTTTTGTCAGTACTTGATTATTTTTAAAGGTTTGATAATATGCATTAAACTCTTACTAGTTACAATAAGCATAAAACAAGATGCAACCTGGAAATAGTCAAAGTTTTCTTGGTGTGTAAAGATTCAGCATAACGGTTTTTCATTTTTTTTCTTTTTTGGCCTTTGTTTTTCTTGAACTTCATATAGTCTGTGAGTTGTTTCTGGGGTGTTCAGAGCATTCTGGGGTTAGTATCCAATTATCAGTGACTGCATATTATATCTGTTCTTCTGTGACTGGGTTATCTCACTCAGGATGATATTCTCTAGATGCATTCATTTTCTTAAGAATTTCATAAAGTCATTGTTTCTGATAGCTGAGTAGTACTCCATTGTGTAAATATACCACAATTTTTGTATCTATTTATCTACTGAAGGACATTTGGGTTCTTTCCAGCTTCTGGCTATTATAAATAGGGCTGCTATGAACATTGTGGTGCATGTGTCTTTGTTGTATGTTGGAGCTTCTCTGGGGTAAATGCCCAGAAGTGGAATAACTGGGTCTTCAGGTAGGACTATGTCCAATTTTCCGAGGAATTGCCAGACTGATTTCCAGAGTGATTGTACCAGTTTACAACCCCACCAACAATGGAGAAGTGTTCCTCTTTCTCATAATCCTTGCCAGCATCTGCTGTCATTTGATTTTTTTTTTGATCTTAGCCATTCTGGTTGTGGTGAGGTGGAATCTTGGGGTTGTTTTGAATTACATTTCCCTGATGGCTAATGATGTCGAGCACTTCCTCTTTGCTTGCTTACATTTTGATAATCTATAACAAGTTACTTAGTTAAAGTTGTATATGGGATCTTCAAAATGATTTTTTTACCTACATTACATAGTATTTATTTATATGAGGGTGTTCAAGAACATGTTTTTGTATTTTTATACTTATTGTGATTGATGGCTTAATGAAAACAGAATGTAATCATATAGCAATTTTTGTATTGCGTGAAAGATTTTGCTAGGGTCTATGAACTATGAGAGAAAAGTGAAAGTTGTGGAACTTTGCTATCTCTACCCACTTACCCAGTGTGTGGATTCATGTGAATATATGTGTGTATTTATGTGTGCATGTTGGTATGTAGGTATGTGTGTATGTATACATTGGTTGTTGGAGCTTGTTGTTGGAGTCTTGCTTTATCTACAAATATGTGTGTGTGTGTGTGTGTGTGTGTGTGTGTACTCAGGCAGGCACACAGGACCACACAGGTCTGTCTCAAGTAGTTTCTTACTGACCTCAAGGAGTACTTTGATGGCTCAAAAGAATAAAGTTTGTTTCCTCAGAAAACAGCCTGTTTAATGATCAATTGTCCACTCTACACCCTACCTTAGTTTACCATGTGATATTAACACTGGTTTTTGATACCCAGACTTTCCAGAACTTCTGTATTTTCCAGTCTGTACTATAATTTGGGAACTTCCTGTTTTCCTCTGCCAAACTCCAGAATGAGAGGCCTGTGCAATCTTACTACGTATTTCAGCAGTAATATCTGCTGCCTCTCAAGTCAGAGAAATGTTGGGACAGTCAGTCCTCCTCCAAGAGGACAGGCACAGTTTTCCCTTTAAATCTGTGATACATTACTTGAAGAAATGAGTCCACCCACATCGCCCTCACCATCTTGTTTTCCCTTCCTTTTTGTCATTGCTAGATACGTGTATAGTCAAGGGCCATTGAATGCCTATATGCAATTATATTATATTTTTCTCTGGGGCATTTTTGCCTGTGTGCTTTGGAAAAGGACCTTGTCCTTGGTCATAGTGTGACAACAGGTACTCAGCACTAATGAAAGAAATGTGCTAGATTAAAAATCCAGCAGATGCCAGATAAGTGAAATTTCTACAAAGGAGACAGGTCTTTGGACATAGAGAATATAAATCAATCTGACCAGGGGACATACTACTTCAGGATACAATTCAGTGTCTCAATGAGTGAAGAAAACTAGAGCTGGAATTAGTCATTATCAGAGCAGGTGAGTTAGATGTTTCCATGACTTCATTGTCCATCAGCATCTCCTGTGAGTCATGATATCACAGAAACAGAGGGTTCTCACATCTGACTTCCCTAGCTACAGACCTCAGGGTGAGTGGGAAGGGAATAAATAGCCCTCACCCATGAGGGTCAGTGGTATAGGTTTCACATGTTTTCAACTCAAGGATACAGTCTACAGAGGAAGAAGCACTAGACCAGAGTTTCAAGACCCTGATTGATCATTAGCATCACATGGAGAGTGTCCTGTCAATAAGTGCTCAGGCTCCACCCTCAAACAGGACCATTATTGCCTCTGGAGTTACAGCCTGAATTCTCTCCTTTTACACCATTGCTCCTTCTTTCATACAGGCAGGACTCTGGACCAATGGTTTGTGCAACTTTGTTGTGGGGGTCTATATGTGCATGTTCTTTTGTTTGAAGATTTATAGTACATGGGCTAGGTATGAGGTCAGGAGTTTATTGCTGACATTGCATGAAAAAGCAGGGATTAAAGCTGTGTACCACACTGCCTTGCTAACCAAGCCTTTTTGGTCATACTATGGTAAAGGAAAGGCACCATGTATTAGCATTCATCATCATGACCTGGGTCTCTTTCTTAGTAGAAAACAGATATTTAAAGTATATTTACAAAACAATTAATATGGGGCAATCAAGTAAGCAAGCAAGCAAAATTTTACAGAAACATTTATGCCAGTCAGCAGGTTGTCGAGGGCAAGTCCCCATTGCTTCAGCTACTTTTCCAGACTGTTGTGTTTCAGACAAGTGAAGCCGTGCTCAGTAAACAGACATTACAAGTAAATCTTTGCATGTGCCGATAAACTGGTGTTTGAATATGGGACTTGTCTACCATGTTTAACTACAGTACTTAAGTTTTTAAATCTTCTTACATGCTATTTATCTGCATGCATGAGTACATATGAAGAATGTATGTGGTGTGTGTGTGTGTGTGTGTGTGTGTGTGGTATGTGGAGGGTATGTGGAGACAGGAGAACTACCAGAGGCACCAGTCCTCATGAGGTAGATATCTCATGTAGAAATTAATATTCTCCTGGAAAATCTCAGGTCTTGTGAACAATGAAACAGGCAATGACAACAATACAGCCTTTGTTAACTCTTAGCAAAACCAAATTTGGTCTAGGGCAAGGGAGTGTTTTTGTGTGATATTTTATGAGGCCCCGTGCTGTGTACTGTGTGGAGTTTCAGGCAAGATCAGACCTCCAACCATGGATGTAGTGACCTATGATGATGTGCATGTGAGCTTCACTCAGGAAGAGTGGGCTTTGCTGGATTTTTCTCAGAAGAGTCTTTACAAAGCTGTGATGCTGGAGACCTATAGGAATCTTACTGCTACAGGCTACATTTGGACAGACCATACTACAGAAGAACATTTACAAAGTTCAAAACAACATCAAAGGAATGAAAGAAGTCGTACAGGAGAGCAGCCCTCTGAGTTTATTGAATGTGGCCTTTGCATATCAAGGCCATACCCATATGCATGAATGAACACTTACAGGAGAGAAAACTTTTGAATGTATCCAATGTGTTACAGATTTTTCTCAGAGAAATGTTCTCCAATGTCATAAAACAACATACACAGGAAAGAAATGCTATGAATGTAACCAATGTGGTAAAGCCTTTGTACAAAATACATAAAAGTACACATACAGGAGAGAAACCCTATGAATGTAACCACTGTGGTAAAACCTTTATAGGAAGCAATAATCTTCAGAAACATAAAAGAACACATAAAGAAGAGAAACTCTATGAATCAAACCAATGTGGTAAAGCCTTTGCAAGTAGCAGTGGTTTCCAATATCATAAAAATACACATACAGTTGAGAAATCCTATGAATGTAACCAATGTGGCAAAGCCTTTGCAGGAGGAAGCAATTACCTTCAGGAACATAAAAGAACCCATACAGGAGAGAAACCCTGTGAATGTAACCAATGTGGTGAAGCTTTTTCACAGAGCAGTGGTCTCCGATATCATAAAAAGACACATACAGGAGAGAAGCCCTATGAATGTAACCACTGTGGTAAAGCCTTTGCAAGAAGCAGTACTCTCCAATATCATAAAAGGACACATACAGGAGAGACACCCTATGAATGTAACCTCTGCAGTAAAGCTTTTAAACAAAGGCCTCATCTCCAATATCATAAAAGAAAACATACAAGAGAGAAACCCTATGAATGTAGCCAATGTGGCAAAACCTTTGTACAAAGCAGTCATCTCAAAATGCAAAAAAGGACACATACAGGAGAGAAACCCTGTGAATGTGTCCATTCTGTTAAAGCTTTTCAACATAGCAGTGACCTCCAATATCATTAATAAGACATATAGAAGAGAAATTGTATTAATGCTGCAAAACCTTTGTATATCACAGTCATCTTCAAATACATAAAAGGACACATGGAGAAAAGGAGATCTGAGGATGAATCAAGATGGAGCTGGAGAAGGAGATTCTAGATCCATGTGTTCTTAATTGGTAATAGGTAGATATGAATATTTTTAAGGGATTCTGTAGGTCTTTTATCTCATATAGAAGGGCAGCTTGTATCTTTGTCCATTGGATGTAATCTTATTGTTGATTGAGAATTTAATATATAAACCTGCTTGAGAAGCTAAAAATAAATAAATAAACAAAAGGACACATACTGGAGAGACATCCTATGAATATTACCAATATGGTAAAGCCTTTGTACATTGCAGTCATCTTCAAATACATAAAAGAAGACATATTAGAAAGAAAGACTAATAATGTAATCAATGTGAGAAATTCTATTAATATAAATATGGTCTCTTATCATAAAAGAACACATGACACATACAAGTGAGAAACATATGAATGTAATCAATATGATAAAGTTATTGCATATCATGATTTTATTTCAATCCATAAAGAAACATGTACTGGAATGAAAACTTATGAATGTAAGAAATGAGGTAAAGCCTTTGAAAGTATGTCATATTTTTCACTATGAAGAAAAAACCATATTGTAGAGAAATCCTGAGTGTATTTAATATGGTGAATCCTTCACAATTTCTATAATTTTTATCATAGTGAAAGAATTCTTACTGAATAGCATCTGTATTGTATTTATCACTATGAAAAACTCTCCAATTTTCCAAGTCTTCTACATCAGGAAAGAGGAACTGGATGAATGCATTTAATATGGTGAAGAATGTGAACATTCCTACATTCTTCAGGGTCATGAAAATATTCATACTGGAGAGAAATTCTTTGAGTATAAGCAATGTGGCAAAGCCTTTGTGTATGGGATCCTCTGAGATCTCAAACTGAGATCAAAGTCTAATGACAAGAATTTATTATAATCAAGCACTGATCATGGCCAGAGAACATACTCAGAACCTAATGTCTGTCCTGCCATGCACCCACCTCCCCATTGTGAGCCAGAGTGTTTTAGAGCTTTTAAGTTTGAAAAGCAGAAACATTGTCCAAAGGTACAGGCACATTTTCCCACCAATCAGTATTTAGAGATACCTGCTTTCCTTATGTAATTTACTATGTCAACTGGTATAGAATGTGGGTGTTACAGTCTACCAATCTTATCTCTTTGTTGTCTGGTATGCCTATGTATTCTGTTTTTAGGAGCACAAGATGAATGGCAGGAAGTATTATTAGGGATAGTCATTATGTTTTGAGGAACAAAAACCACATAATGGAGGGTTGTTCACTCTTGGGACATCCCCAGCCCTCCTTGTACTGTGAATCTGAACTTAGGTCCATCTTGTGATTAAACTGAGGCTGAAAACAAAAAGGTAGCACCTAGGGCTTGTTTCTTGTGCTCAATCCCGGTTGTTATGGTTTGGTTCTAATGACACTTGTGTTAAATCAGTTCCTACATTGCCAGAGAAGCCTTCATTTGAGACACTCAGGGTTCCTGCCTCCAGCTGGTTCTAACTGGTAAATGGAATTGCCAGTGGCCAGTGGCTAAGAAGGGAGACAATGGCAGGACTTTTGGATTCGTGGACAAGGGGATCAAAGAGGAAGAATTGGGGATTGAGTTGCCTCGAAAGGATTTGCATGTAGGCTTGAGAGCTGGGAAAGCAACATCAATATAAGAGCTGGGAAGAGTGGCCCCCAAAGGACCCTTCCCACAATTTGGTATGGGGTGTAAAAGATATGATATAGAATTTAGTAAATAGTAATTAAGGCATGGGGGATATTAGTCACATGGAAGTTTAGAGAAGGCCAGATTATCAGTCTGATTTAGGAATATTACACAAAGCACTCTCTCTCTCTCTCTCTCTCTCTCTCTCTCTCTCTCTCTCTCTCTCTCTCTCTCTCTCTCTCTCTCTCTGTGTGTGTGTGTGTGTGTGTGTGTGGTGGGGGGTGTTTCTTTCATTTGAGAATCCAGAGCATTCAAGCAGGCAGGAAGGAGCTCATGTCGCCACCGTTCAGGAGAAGTGCTGATTAACCAACTACTCCTACAGAAGGCATCCCACCTGTAGGCTTGAATTCAGTATTAACTATTAACTGGAGATTCTGAAATGGAAACCACCATTGCTGTTTGATTAGGAGGTGGGGATAATTAGGTACTTAGCAGACTCGGGGGTTTTACTGGAGCCACTTTGTTCCTCATGATGCTATGCAGGTTATGAAATAGAACAAAATGTGTGCTGAGTTGGTATCCATACTTTTGGGGTTCAGGGCATGAGCTGGGACACAACAAAGTCCACAGCACTATCCCAGACAAACTGGGTGACATTCATTTCCCCCAGGCCCTTCTATAGGTTAGTGACTGAGCTCAGACGTGCCTGGATTCACTGCTCTGCAATGACAGGCTGCTTGGAATGCAGAGACAGGCAGATGGTAAGCAATGCAAGTCTCCTATAATCCCAGAAACAAAGGGGAGAAGTGAGATTTGTTTAGCAATTGTTTATGTTTTTAAATATACATGGAATATATAAACCAGACCTTTGAACTCAAATACGGAAACAAAAGCATGGAGATGGATGGAAACCATCTCAACAAACAATGAGAGGTGTTCATCTGCACACAAGGCCACATCAACAAACAATGAGAGGTGTTCATCTGCACACAAGGCCACATCAACAAACAATGAGAGGTGTTCATCTGCACACAAGGCCACATCAACAAACAATGAGAGGTGTTCATCTGCACACAAGGCCACATCAACAAACAATGAGAGGTGTTCATTTGCACACAAGGCCACACGAATGTAGAAAAATACTTTAAAGTCTATGTCAGGGCAGGGCCTTATGTTCATTGAGGGGTGCTTGGGAATTCTGGGGTTGCATGGCATGGTATGACAAATTAAGAGCTTAGAAACGGGTTTATATAATAAGTAGGAGGGAATTTTATTGAATTTAAGTACAAAGGAAAGGATTTTAATTCAAGTTATATGATGAGAAAACATATATTTGAATGTATATACATATATGTTTATATATAACCATAGAGGTATTAACCACCATACAATGGAGAATTTAACTATGCATAAATAAATAAATAAATAAATAAATAAAATAAATTGGGTCTTTTGATCTTAAAATATAGGTAAAGAGTTGGGGAGAGAGAGAATAACTTTATCCTCCACAGCAGAAATTTAGGCTTTAATCTCATGTAAGATCAAGATAGGAGATAGTCTAAGAGCACTGTCTCAACACATAAAAGACATTCCTTAGATTTCTTTGATTGTTTTGAATTGTTTTAATCATTAAATGTAAATTCTTAAGCTTGGTAGTTGTGATATTAAAAATCCTCTGGGAGAAAGGTCAAAACAGAGCAGCCTGGAACAGCAAGAAGCCTGCTAATTTGAATCATTCTATACCACTGATGATTTTTAGTTACTGGACCAAAGATATGCTATTATGGGAGAGAGGCTCCTTATTTTTGTTAAAAGGAAAGAAAAAGTCATTGGACCCCTTCAGAGTAATACAATATAATCAGATATGACAGAGAAGAGCCCCTTAAGATATTGACTACAGAAAAGAAAAAATTGAGAAAATCAATTGATTTGTTGATTCCTCCACGTGGGAACAGCACTGTAACTGTCCTAGTCAAACCTGAGATTTTTTCAGCATACAGAGGTTGGATAATGGATGCTAATATTATTCAATTTTCCAATTTTTCTACCCTTCCTAACCACTTTTTGTAAAAATTCCATCATACCATTTAAGCAGGAACACCTTTTTGAGAGTCGTCATCTCAGTCCTTTGGCTTCGGGTATCTGCTTATAGTCATTTTGTCAGTTATATTTTGGTTGCCATTTCAAGGGATAATTTGAAATGAATCTTAATTTTAAATAGGGAGAAAATGTGTGTGATAGTGTGGTGGTTTGTATATGCTTAGCCCAGGGAGTGGCACTATTAGAAAGTGTGGCCTTGTTGGGGGAAGTATGTCACTGTGGCTATGGTATTAAAGACACGCCTAGCTGCCTGAGGATGCTTAGTAGGTCCCTGGCTTCATTTGAATGATGATGTAGAACTCTCAGCTGCTCCTGCACCATGCCCGTTGACACTGGATAGAACATCGAAACCTGTAAACCTACCCCAATTAAATGTTTTCTTTTATAAAAAAACAAAACAAAACAAAAAACCAAATATTTTTCTGATTGTGACAAAATGATTTACTATAAAAATGTTTTGCTTTCTGAAATACATTTAAATATAAATATGGCTGGAAAACAGTTAGAAAGTTAGAACACTACATGAAATAAGTGATAGCCCTGCAACTGGACTTCTCTAAGGCTGAGACCCTAGTCCCTCTCACTCATCTTCCCTTCCATTTCTGCATTGCCTCCTTCTAGCTCCTATTTTAGAGCCTAGTGGGTGACTCGAGGGACACTGAACATTAAGTCAGAAGTGTAGTGGAAATAGCACTAATTAACTCAGTCCTGTGTTTCATTATCTTCTTCCCAGATGTCTGCCTGGTCCATTATTACTATGGTAGCCTCCCTGACTGGAAAAACACATTCTCATCCTAAGATCAACCACATTACAATGTATCATATTTCAGGAGCCATTAGAAAGCATGGACATGTCTAGACTCCTTCTTGGTTATTCTTTTCTTGTTAAATTAAACCTGCAGCTTCCATGACTTAAACCCCTCGGAGAAGAGAAAAATAATGCTTTAAGTTACAATTTACAAAAAGATAACATAATCATGAAGTAATTATAAATTAAGTCTTGCCCTCCTCACTTGTATTTTATTTATTTAGTTATTTACATTTTTATTTTTAAATATTTTTTGAACTTGAAAAATTATTTACTTACTTCAAGGCTATTAAGAAAAAGACATGCAGCAGTAATTTTTCAGGAGATTGAATATGATGTCTAAATCTTTACCAAATCATTTGTAGCAACAGGATTTTTCTCATGTTTGACTGTTTCTTATTACCTGATATCAATATAATAATAAACACTTTCAAATATTTACAAGGCTAGAGGCATGGCCAAACATTTAAGACAAGCTTATATCTAGGACTAAGGGTCATTTTTTTTTTTTATGACATCTTATAATTCTTGCTCCAAGATGACCCAAAAGGTTCTTGGAGCCAGCACATACATGCACAAAGCCATATAAAAATACACTGATATCAAATAATTAAAACTAAATCATTAAACAAGTTAAACTTTTACTCACTAATGTTTTTTCATTTGTAAGCATTCAGTCCTGTAACAAAGGTGTTGGGGCCTCTAAAGGTTTCCCTATAGTTTTTTCCTTATCATGGTTTATTCGTATGAGAGAAAGCAAGAATTTATATTTGCAGTCAGAAAAATCAGTTCTTCTAAGTTGATTGTATCATTTGGGAAGATTTGAAAAACGCTGCCCTGGTGGAGGAAAGATGTCACCAGGGGTGGGCTTGAGAGTTTACATCCACATGTCATTTCTAGTTCCCACCCCTTGCTTCCTGCTGCAGGTTGAAGATGTGAGCTCTGAGCTTCCTCCTTTAGCTGCCGTGTCTCCATCTGATCCTGATGCTGTGGAACCATAAACCAAATCAAACTGTTTTGGAAGTTGCCTCAGACATTGTGTTTTATCACCACAACAGAAAAGACCTATCAATACACACCCATAAAGTTTTATGCCTGGATGAGTTTTTTTGGGTAAAGAGAAATATGAAATCTAAAGAGGTTATTGGCTTAAGTCAATCGTGGTTTTTGTCCAATTGAGTTTTCAGGTGCATTTAAAATACAAAGGAGCATTGTGCTTGAATAGATGGTTGGCATTTGTCAGATTATTTATTTTTAAATCTTATTTCTCTCTTCTTTGTGGATTTAGTAACTAGGATAGAACTCCCTTTTCTCAATTACCAGTAACTGCCTCACAAAGACACAACTTGGAACATCTTAAGAACCCAGGCAATTAATTCTAAGCTGTT